>NC_087577.1:0-319871 GCF_036250125.1 Pseudopipra pipra
TAAGCTCTTGGTGGCGGGGAGTACCCAGGCCTCCCCACCTAACCCACCCAAGAGCCAAAGGTTGTAGGCTTACTTGGCTGGGGAGAAGGGCTCCTGGCTTTTGGCAGCTCCAGCTGCCAGTGCCACTGCCGTAAAGGCGTACGGACAAAGATTGCTCCTCGAGCAAAAAGGTCAGGACACAAAGCTCTTCCTGGCGGAGAGTAACCAGGCCTGCCTACCACATGCATGCAAGAGCCAATGGTTGCAGCCTTGCTTGGCTGGGGAGAAGGGCTCCTGGCTTTTGGCAGCTCCAGCTGCCAGCGCCACTGCCGAAATGGCGTACGGACAAAGATTCCTCTCAGAGCGAAAGGGCCAGGACACAAAGCTTTTGCTGGCGGAGAGTAACCAGGCCTGCCTACCAAATGCATGCAAGAGCCAAAGGCTGCATGCTTGCTTGGCTGGGGAGAGACACTCTTGGCTTTTGGCAGCTCCAGCTGCCAGTGCCAGTGCCAGTGCCCAAATGGCGTACGGACAAAGATTCCTCTCAGAGCGAAAGGGCCAGAACAAAAAGCTCTTGCTGGCAGGGAGTACCCAGGCCTCCCCACCTAACCCACCCAAGAGCCAAAGGTTGCAGGCTTGCTTGGCTGGGGAGAAGGGCTCTTGGCTTTTGGCAGCTCCAGCTGCCAATGCCACTGCCGTAAAGGCCTACGGACAAAGATTCCTCTCAGAGCGAAAGGGCCAGGACAAAAAGCTCTTGCTGGCAGGGAGTACCCAGGCCTCCCCACCTAATCCACCCGAGAGCCAATGGCTGCAGGCTTGCTTGGCTGGGGAGAAGGGCTCCTGGCTTTTGACAGCTCCAGCTGCCAGTGCCAGTGCCCAAATGGCGAACGGACAAAGATTCTACCCAGAGCGAAAGGGCGAGGACACAAAGCTCTTGCTGGCGGATAGTAACCAGACCTGCCTACCAAATCCACCCGAGAACCAAAGGTTGCAGGCTTGCTTGGCTGGGGAGAAGGGCTCTTGGCTTTTGGCAGCTCCAGCTGCCAGTGCCACTGCCGTAAAGGCGTACGGACAAAGATTGCTCTCAGAGTGAAAGGGCCAGGACAAAAAGCTCTTGGTGGCGGGGAGTACCCAGGCCTCCCCACCTAATCCACCCGAGAGCCAAAGGTTGCAGGCTTGCTTGGCTGGGGAGAAGGGCTCTTGGCTTTTGGCAGCTCCAGCTGCCAGTGCCACTGCCGTAAAGGCGTACGGACAAAGATTCCTCTCAGAGTGAAAGGGCCAGGACAAAAAGCTCTTGGTGGCGGGGAGTACCCAGGCCTCCCCACCTAATCCACCCGAGAGCCAAAGGTTGTAGGCTTGCTTGGCTGGGGAGAAGGGCTCTTGGCTTTTGGCAGCTCCAGCTGCCAGTGCCACTGCCGTAAAGGCGTACGGACAAAGATTGCTCCTCGAACAAAAAGGTCAGGACACAAAGCTCTTGCTGGCAGGGAGTACCCAGGCCTCCCCACCTAATCCACCCAAGAGCCAAAGGTTGCAGGCTTGCTTGGCTGGGGAGAAGGGCTCTTGGCTTTTGGCAGCTCCAGCTGCCAGTGCCAGTGCCCAAATGGCGTACGGATGAAGATTCCACCCAGAGCGAAAGGGCCAGGACAGAAAGCTCTTGCTGGCGGGGAGTACCCAGGCCTCCCCACCTAATCCACCCGAGAGCCAAAGGTTGCAGGCTTGCTTGGCTGGGGAGAAGGGCTCTTGGCTTTTGGCAGCTCCAGCTGCCAGTGCCACTGCCGTAAAGGCGTACGGACAAAGATTCCTCTCAGAGCGAAAGGGCCAGGACAAAAAGCTCTTGCTGGCAGGGAGTACCCAGGCCTCCCCACCTAATCCACCCGAGAGCCAAAGGTTGCAGGCTTGCTTGGCTGGGGAGAAGGGCTCTTGGCTTTTGGCAGCTCCAGCTGCCAGTGCCACTGCCGTAATGCCGTACGGACAAAGATTCCTCTTAGAGCGAAAGGGCCAGGACAAAAAGCTCTTGGTGGCGGGGAGTACCCAGGCCTCCCCACCTAATCCACCCAAGAGCCAAAGGTTGTAGGCTTGCTTGGCTGGGGAGAAGGGCTCCTGGCTTTTGGCAGCTCCAGCTGCCAGTGCCAGTGCCCAAATGGCGTACGGACAAAGATTCCTCTCAGAGCGAAAGGGCCAGGACAAAAAGCTCTTGCTGGCAGGGAGTACCCAGGCCTCCCCACCTAATCCACCCAAGAGCCAAAGGTTGCAGGCTTGCTTGGCTGGGGAGAAGGGCTCTTGGCTTTTGGCAGCTCCAGCTGCCAGTGCCACTGCCGTAAAGACGTACGGACAAAGATTCCTCTCAGAGCGAAAGGGCCAGGACAAAAAGCTCTTGCTGGCAGGGAGTACCCAGGCCTCCCCACCTAATCCACCCAAGAGCCAAAGGTTGCAGGCTTGCTTGGCTGGGGAGAAGGGCTCTTGGCTTTTGGCAGCTCCAGCTGCCAGTGCCACTGCCGTAAAGGCGTACGGACAAAGATTGCTCCTCGAGCAAAAAGGTCAGGACACAAAGCTCTTGCTGGCAGGGAGTACCCAGGCCTCCCCACCTAATCCACCCAAGAGCCAAAGGTTGCAGGCTTGCTTGGCTGGGGAGAAGGGCTCTTGGCTTTTGGCAGCTCCAGCTGCCAGTGCCACTGCCGTAAAGGCGTACGGACAAAGATTGCTCTCAGAGCGAAAGGGCCAGGACAAAAAGCTCTTGCTGGCAGGGAGTACCCAGGCCTCCCCACCTAATCCACCCAAGAGCCAAAGGTTGCAGGCTTGCTTGGCTGGGGAGAAGGGCTCTTGGCTTTTGGCAGCTCCAGCTGCCAGTGCCACTGCCGTAAAGGCGTACGGACAAAGATTGCTCCTCGAGCAAAAAGGTCAGGACACAAAGCTCTTGCTGGCAGGGAGTACCCAGGCCTCCCCACCTAATCCACCCAAGAGCCAAAGGTTGCAGGCTTGCTTGGCTGGGGAGAAGGGCTCTTGGCTTTTGGCAGCTCCAGCTGCCAGTGCCACTGCCGTAAAGGCGTACGGACAAAGATTCCTCTCAGAGCGAAAGGGCCAGGACAAAAAGCTCTTGCTGGCAGGGAGTACCCAGGCCTCCCCACCTAATCCACCCGAGAGCCAAAGGTTGCAGGCTTGCTTGGCTGGGGAGAAGGGCTCTTGGCTTTTGGCAGCTCCAGCTGCCAGTGCCAGTGCCCAAATGGCGTACGGATGAAGATTCCACCCAGAGCGAAAGGGCCAGGACAGAAAGCTCTTTGTGGCGGGGAGTACCCAGGCCTCCCCACCTAATCCACCCGAGAGCTAAAGGTTGCAGGCTTGCTTGGCTGGGGAGAAGGGCTCTTAGCTTTTGGCAGCTCCAGCTGCCAGTGCCACTGCCCAAATGGCGTACGGACAAAGATTCCTCTCAGAGCGAAAGGGCCAGGACAGAAAGCTCTTGCTGGCGGGGAGTACCCAGGCCTCCCCACCTAATCCACCCGAGAGCCAAAGGTTGCAGGCTTGCTTGGCTGGAGAGAAGGGCTCTTGGCTTTTGGCAGCTCCAGCTGCCAGTGCCAGTGCCGAAATGGCGTACGGATGAAGATTCCACCCAGAGCGAAAGGGCCAGGACAAAAAGCTCTTGCTGGCGGGGAGTACCCAGGCCTCCCCACCTAATCCACCTGAGAGCCAAAGGTTGCAGGCTTGCTTGGCTGGGTAGAAGGGCTCTTGGCTTTTGGCAGCTCCAGCTGCCAGTGCCACTGCCGTAATGCCGTACGGACAAAGATTCCTCTCAGAGCGAAAGGGCCAGGACAAAAAGCTCTTGGTGGCGGGGAGTACCCAGGCCTCCCCACCTAATCCACCCAAGAGCCAAAGGTTGTAGGCTTGCTTGGCTGGGGAGAAGGGCTCCTGGCTTTTGGCAGCTCCAGCTGCCAGTGCCAGTGCCCAAATGGCGTACGGACAAAGATTCCTCTCAGAGCGAAAGGGCCAGGACAAAAAGCTCTTGCTGGCAGGGAGTACCCAGGCCTCCCCACCTAATCCACCCAAGAGCCAAAGGTTGCAGGCTTGCTTGGCTGGGGAGAAGGGCTCTTGGCTTTTGGCAGCTCCAGCTGCCAGTGCCACTGCCGTAAAGACGTACGGACAAAGATTCCTCTCAGAGCGAAAGGGCCAGGACAAAAAGCTCTTGCTGGCAGGGAGTACCCAGGCCTCCCCACCTAATCCACCCGAGAGCCAAAGGTTGCAGGCTTGCTTGGCTGGGGAGAAGGGCTCTTGGCTTTTGGCAGCTCCAGCTGCCAGTGCCACTGCCGTAAAGGCGTACGGACAAAGATTGCTCCTCGAGCAAAAAGGTCAGGACACAAAGCTCTTGCTGGCAGGGAGTACCCAGGCCTCCCCACCTAATCCACCCAAGAGCCAAAGGTTGCAGGCTTGCTTGGCTGGGGAGAAGGGCTCTTGGCTTTTGGCAGCTCCAGCTGCCAGTGCCACTGCCGTAAAGGCGTACGGACAAAGATTGCTCTCAGAGCGAAAGGGCCAGGACAAAAAGCTCTTGCTGGCAGGGAGTACCCAGGCCTCCCCACCTAATCCACCCAAGAGCCAAAGGTTGCAGGCTTGCTTGGCTGGGGAGAAGGGCTCTTGGCTTTTGGCAGCTCCAGCTGCCAGTGCCACTGCCGTAAAGGCGTACGGACAAAGATTGCTCCTCGAGCAAAAAGGTCAGGACACAAAGCTCTTGCTGGCAGGGAGTACCCAGGCCTCCCCACCTAATCCACCCAAGAGCCAAAGGTTGCAGGCTTGCTTGGCTGGGGAGAAGGGCTCTTGGCTTTTGGCAGCTCCAGCTGCCAGTGCCACTGCCGTAAAGGCGTACGGACAAAGATTCCTCTCAGAGCGAAAGGGCCAGGACAAAAAGCTCTTGCTGGCAGGGAGTACCCAGGCCTCCCCACCTAATCCACCCGAGAGCCAAAGGTTGCAGGCTTGCTTGGCTGGGGAGAAGGGCTCTTGGCTTTTGGCAGCTCCAGCTGCCAGTGCCAGTGCCCAAATGGCGTACGGATGAAGATTCCACCCAGAGCGAAAGGGCCAGGACAGAAAGCTCTTTGTGGCGGGGAGTACCCAGGCCTCCCCACCTAATCCACCCGAGAGCTAAAGGTTGCAGGCTTGCTTGGCTGGGGAGAAGGGCTCTTAGCTTTTGGCAGCTCCAGCTGCCAGTGCCACTGCCCAAATGGCGTACGGACAAAGATTCCTCTCAGAGCGAAAGGGCCAGGACAGAAAGCTCTTGCTGGCGGGGAGTACCCAGGCCTCCCCACCTAATCCACCCGAGAGCCAAAGGTTGCAGGCTTGCTTGGCTGGAGAGAAGGGCTCTTGGCTTTTGGCAGCTCCAGCTGCCAGTGCCAGTGCCGAAATGGCGTACGGATGAAGATTCCACCCAGAGCGAAAGGGCCAGGACAAAAAGCTCTTGCTGGCGGGGAGTACCCAGGCCTCCCCACCTAATCCACCTGAGAGCCAAAAGTTGCAGGCTTGCTTGGCTGGGTAGAAGGGCTCTTGGCTTTTGGCAGCTCCAGCTGCCAGTGCCACTGCCGTAATGCCGTACGGACAAAGATTCCTCTCAGAGCGAAAGGGCCAGGACAAAAAGCTCTTGGTGGCGGGGAGTACCCAGGCCTCCCCACCTAATCCACCCAAGAGCCAAAGGTTGTAGGCTTGCTTGGCTGGGGAGAAGGGCTCCTGGCTTTTGGCAGCTCCAGCTGCCAGTGCCAGTGCCCAAATGGCGTACGGACAAAGATTCCTCTCAGAGCGAAAGGGCCAGGACAAAAAGCTCTTGCTGGCAGGGAGTACCCAGGCCTCCCCACCTAATCCACCCAAGAGCCAAAGGTTGCAGGCTTGCTTGGCTGGGGAGAAGGGCTCTTGGCTTTTGGCAGCTCCAGCTGCCAGTGCCACTGCCGTAAAGGCGTACGGACAAAGATTGCTCTCAGAGCGAAAGGGCCAGGACAAAAAGCTCTTGCTGGCAGGGAGTACCCAGGCCTCCCCACCTAATCCACCCAAGAGCCAAAGGTTGCAGGCTTGCTTGGCTGGGGAGAAGGGCTCTTGGCTTTTGGCAGCTCCAGCTGCCAGTGCCACTGCCGTAAAGGCGTACGGACAAAGATTGCTCCTCGAGCAAAAAGGTCAGGACACAAAGCTCTTGCTGGCAGGGAGTACCCAGGCCTCCCCACCTAATCCACCCAAGAGCCAAAGGTTGCAGGCTTGCTTGGCTGGGGAGAAGGGCTCTTGGCTTTTGGCAGCTCCAGCTGCCAGTGCCACTGCCGTAAAGGCGTACGGACAAAGATTCCTCTCAGAGCGAAAGGGCCAGGACAAAAAGCTCTTGCTGGCAGGGAGTACCCAGGCCTCCCCACCTAATCCACCCAAGAGCCAAAGGTTGCAGGCTTGCTTGGCTGGGGAGAAGGGCTCTTGGCTTTTGGCAGCTCCAGCTGCCAGTGCCACTGCCGTAAAGGCGTACGGACAAAGATTCCTCTCAGAGCGAAAGGGCCAGGACAAAAAGCTCTTGCTGGCAGGGAGTACCCAGGCCTCCCCACCTAATCCACCCAAGAGCCAAAGGTTGCAGGCTTGCTTGGCTGGGGAGAAGGGCTCTTGGCTTTTGGCAGCTCCAGCTGCCAGTGCCACTGCCGTAAAGGCGTACGGACAAAGATTGCTCCTCGAGCAAAAAGGTCAGGACACAAAGCTCTTGCTGGCAGGGAGTACCCAGGCCTCCCCACCTAATCCACCCAAGAGCCAAAGGTTGCAGGCTTGCTTGGCTGGGGAGAAGGGCTCTTGGCTTTTGGCAGCTCCAGCTGCCAGTGCCACTGCCGTAAAGACGTACGGACAAAGATTCCTCTCAGAGCGAAAGGGCCAGGACAAAAAGCTCTTGCTGGCAGGGAGTACCCAGGCCTCCCCACCTAATCCACCCGAGAGCCAAAGGTTGCAGGCTTGCTTGGCTGGGGAGAAGGGCTCTTGGCTTTTGGCAGCTCCAGCTGCCAGTGCCACTGCCGTAAAGGCGTACGGACAAAGATTGCTCCTCGAGCAAAAAGGTCAGGACACAAAGCTCTTGCTGGCAGGGAGTACCCAGGCCTCCCCACCTAATCCACCCAAGAGCCAAAGGTTGCAGGCTTGCTTGGCTGGGGAGAAGGGCTCTTGGCTTTTGGCAGCTCCAGCTGCCAGTGCCACTGCCGTAAAGGCGTACGGACAAAGATTGCTCTCAGAGCGAAAGGGCCAGGACAAAAAGCTCTTGCTGGCAGGGAGTACCCAGGCCTCCCCACCTAATCCACCCAAGAGCCAAAGGTTGCAGGCTTGCTTGGCTGGGGAGAAGGGCTCTTGGCTTTTGGCAGCTCCAGCTGCCAGTGCCACTGCCGTAAAGGCGTACGGACAAAGATTGCTCCTCGAGCAAAAAGGTCAGGACACAAAGCTCTTGCTGGCAGGGAGTACCCAGGCCTCCCCACCTAATCCACCCAAGAGCCAAAGGTTGCAGGCTTGCTTGGCTGGGGAGAAGGGCTCTTGGCTTTTGGCAGCTCCAGCTGCCAGTGCCACTGCCGTAAAGGCGTACGGACAAAGATTCCTCTCAGAGCGAAAGGGCCAGGACAAAAAGCTCTTGCTGGCAGGGAGTACCCAGGCCTCCCCACCTAATCCACCCGAGAGCCAAAGGTTGCAGGCTTGCTTGGCTGGGGAGAAGGGCTCTTGGCTTTTGGCAGCTCCAGCTGCCAGTGCCAGTGCCCAAATGGCGTACGGATGAAGATTCCACCCAGAGCGAAAGGGCCAGGACAGAAAGCTCTTTGTGGCGGGGAGTACCCAGGCCTCCCCACCTAATCCACCCGAGAGCTAAAGGTTGCAGGCTTGCTTGGCTGGGGAGAAGGGCTCTTAGCTTTTGGCAGCTCCAGCTGCCAGTGCCACTGCCCAAATGGCGTACGGACAAAGATTCCTCTCAGAGCGAAAGGGCCAGGACAGAAAGCTCTTGCTGGCGGGGAGTACCCAGGCCTCCCCACCTAATCCACCCGAGAGCCAAAGGTTGCAGGCTTGCTTGGCTGGAGAGAAGGGCTCTTGGCTTTTGGCAGCTCCAGCTGCCAGTGCCAGTGCCGAAATGGCGTACGGATGAAGATTCCACCCAGAGCGAAAGGGCCAGGACAAAAAGCTCTTGCTGGCGGGGAGTACCCAGGCCTCCCCACCTAATCCACCTGAGAGCCAAAAGTTGCAGGCTTGCTTGGCTGGGTAGAAGGGCTCTTGGCTTTTGGCAGCTCCAGCTGCCAGTGCCACTGCCGTAATGCCGTACGGACAAAGATTCCTCTCAGAGCGAAAGGGCCAGGACAAAAAGCTCTTGGTGGCGGGGAGTACCCAGGCCTCCCCACCTAATCCACCCAAGAGCCAAAGGTTGTAGGCTTGCTTGGCTGGGGAGAAGGGCTCCTGGCTTTTGGCAGCTCCAGCTGCCAGTGCCAGTGCCCAAATGGCGTACGGACAAAGATTCCTCTCAGAGCGAAAGGGCCAGGACAAAAAGCTCTTGCTGGCAGGGAGTACCCAGGCCTCCCCACCTAATCCACCCAAGAGCCAAAGGTTGCAGGCTTGCTTGGCTGGGGAGAAGGGCTCTTGGCTTTTGGCAGCTCCAGCTGCCAGTGCCACTGCCGTAAAGGCGTACGGACAAAGATTGCTCTCAGAGCGAAAGGGCCAGGACAAAAAGCTCTTGCTGGCAGGGAGTACCCAGGCCTCCCCACCTAATCCACCCAAGAGCCAAAGGTTGCAGGCTTGCTTGGCTGGGGAGAAGGGCTCTTGGCTTTTGGCAGCTCCAGCTGCCAGTGCCACTGCCGTAAAGGCGTACGGACAAAGATTGCTCCTCGAGCAAAAAGGTCAGGACACAAAGCTCTTGCTGGCAGGGAGTACCCAGGCCTCCCCACCTAATCCACCCAAGAGCCAAAGGTTGCAGGCTTGCTTGGCTGGGGAGAAGGGCTCTTGGCTTTTGGCAGCTCCAGCTGCCAGTGCCACTGCCGTAAAGGCGTACGGACAAAGATTCCTCTCAGAGCGAAAGGGCCAGGACAAAAAGCTCTTGCTGGCAGGGAGTACCCAGGCCTCCCCACCTAATCCACCCAAGAGCCAAAGGTTGCAGGCTTGCTTGGCTGGGGAGAAGGGCTCTTGGCTTTTGGCAGCTCCAGCTGCCAGTGCCACTGCCGTAAAGGCGTACGGACAAAGATTCCTCTCAGAGCGAAAGGGCCAGGACAAAAAGCTCTTGCTGGCAGGGAGTACCCAGGCCTCCCCACCTAATCCACCCAAGAGCCAAAGGTTGCAGGCTTGCTTGGCTGGGGAGAAGGGCTCTTGGCTTTTGGCAGCTCCAGCTGCCAGTGCCACTGCCGTAAAGGCGTACGGACAAAGATTGCTCCTCGAGCAAAAAGGTCAGGACACAAAGCTCTTGCTGGCAGGGAGTACCCAGGCCTCCCCACCTAATCCACCCAAGAGCCAAAGGTTGCAGGCTTGCTTGGCTGGGGAGAAGGGCTCTTGGCTTTTGGCAGCTCCAGCTGCCAGTGCCACTGCCCAAATGGCGTACGGATGAAGATTCCACCCAGAGCGAAAGGGCCAGGACAGAAAGCTCTTGCTGGCGGGGAGTACCCAGGCCTCCCCACCTAATCCACCCGAGAGCCAAAGGTTGCAGGCTTGCTTGGCTGGGGAGAAGGGCTCTTAGCTTTTGGCAGCTCCAGCTGCCAGTGCCACTGCCCAAATGGCGTACGGACAAAGATTCCTCTCAGAGCGAAAGGGCCAGGACAGAAAGCTCTTGCTGGCGGGGAGTACCCAGGCCTCCCCACCTAATCCACCCGAGAGCCAAAGGTTGCAGGCTTGCTTGGCTGGAGAGAAGGGCTCTTGGCTTTTGGCAGCTCCAGCTGCCAGTGCCAGTGCCCAAATGGCGTACGGATGAAGATTCCACCCAGAGCGAAAGGGCCAGGACAAAAAGCTCTTGCTGGCGGGGAGTACCCAGGCCTCCCCCCCTAATCCACCTGAGAGCCAAAGGTTGCAGGCTTGCTTGGTTGGGGAGAAGGGCTCTTGGCTTTTGGCAGCTCCAGCTGCCAGTGCCACTGCCGTAATGCCGTACTGACAAAGATTCCTCTCAGAGCGAAAGGGCCAGGACAAAAAGCTCTTGGTGGCGGGGAGTACCCAGGCCTCCCCACCTAATCCACCCAAGAGCCAAAGGTTGTAGGCTTGCTTGGCTGGGGAGAAGGGCTCCTGGCTTTTGGCAGCTCCAGCTGCCAGTGCCACTGCCCTATTGGCGTACGGACAAAGATTCCTCTCAGAGCGAAAGGGCCAGGACAAAAAGCTCTTGCTGGCAGGGAGTACCCAGGCCTCCCCACCTAATCCACCCAAGAGCCAAAGGTTGCAGGCTTGCTTGGCTGGGGAGAAGGGCTCTTGGCTTTTGGCAGCTCCAGCTGCCAGTGCCAGTGCCCAAATGGCGTACGGATGAAGATTCCACCCAGAGCGAAAGGGCCAGGACAGAAAGCTCTTGCTGGCGGGGAGTACCCAGGCCTCCCCACCTAATCCACCTGAGAGCCAAAGGTTGCAGGCTTGCTTGGCTGGGGAGAAGGGCTCTTGGCTTTTGGCAGCTCCAGCTGCCAGTGCCACTGATCAAATGGCGTACGGACAAAGATTCCTCTCAGAGCGAAAGGGCCAGGACAAAAAGCTCTTGGTGGCGGGGAGTACCCAGGCCTCCCCACCTAATCCACCCAAGAGCCAAAGGTTGTAGGCTTGCTTGGCTGGGGAGAAGGGCTCCTGGCTTTTGGCAGCTCCAGCTGCCAGTGCCACTGCCCTAATGGCGTACGGACAAAGATTCCTCTCAGAGCGAAAGGGCCAGGACAAAAAGCTCTTGCTGGCAGGGAGTACCCAGGCCTCCCCACCTAATCCACCCAAGAGCCAAAGGTTGCAGGCTTGCTTGGCTGGGGAGAAGGGCTCCTGGCTTTTGGCAGCTCCAGCTGCCAGTGCCACTGCCCAAATGGCGTACGGACAAAGATTCCTCTCAGAGCGAAAGGGCCAGGACAAAAAGCTCTTGCTGGCAGGGAGTACCCAGGCCTCCCCACCTAATCCACCCAAGAGCCAAAGGTTGCAGGCTTGCTTGGCTGGGGAGAAGGGCTCTTGGCTTTTGGCAGCTCCAGCTGCCAGTGCCACTGCCGTAAAGGCGTACGGACAAAGATTCCTCTCAGAGCGAAAGGGCCAGGACAAAAAGCTCTTGCTGGCAGGGAGTACCCAGGCCTCCCCACCTAATCCACCCAAGAGCCAAAGGTTGCAGGCTTGCTTGGCTGGGGAGAAGGGCTCTTGGCTTTTGGCAGCTCCAGCTGCCAGTGCCACTGCCGTAAAGGCGTACGGACAAAGATTGCTCCTCGAGCAAAAAGGTCAGGACACAAAGCTCTTGCTGGCAGGGAGTACCCAGGCCTCCCCACCTAATCCACCCAAGAGCCAAAGGTTGCAGGCTTGCTTGGCTGGGGAGAAGGGCTCTTGGCTTTTGGCAGCTCCAGCTGCCAGTGCCACTGCCGTAAAGGCGTACGGACAAAGATTCCTCTCAGAGCGAAAGGGCCAGGACAAAAAGCTCTTGCTGGCAGGGAGTACCCAGGCCTCCCCACCTAATCCACCCGAGAGCCAAAGGTTGCAGGCTTGCTTGGCTGGGGAGAAGGGCTCTTGGCTTTTGGCAGCTCCAGCTGCCAGTGCCACTGCCGTAAAGGCGTACGGACAAAGATTGCTCCTCGAGCAAAAAGGTCAGGACACAAAGCTCTTGCTGGCAGGGAGTACCCAGGCCTCCCGACCTAATCCACCCAAGAGCCAAAGGTTGCAGGCTTGCTTGGCTGGGGAGAAGGGCTCTTGGCTTTTGGCAGCTCCAGCTGCCAGTGCCACTGCCGTAAAGGCGTACGGACAAAGATTGCTCTCAGAGCGAAAGGGCCAGGACAAAAAGCTCTTGCTGGCAGGGAGTACCCAGGCCTCCCCACCTAATCCACCCAAGAGCCAAAGGTTGCAGGCTTGCTTGGCTGGGGAGAAGGGCTCTTGGCTTTTGGCAGCTCCAGCTGCCAGTGCCACTGCCGTAAAGGCGTACGGACAAAGATTGCTCCTGGAGCAAAAAGGTCAGGACACAAAGCTCTTGCTGGCAGGGAGTACCCAGGCCTCCCCACCTAATCCACCCAAGAGCCAAAGGTTGCAGGCTTGCTTGGCTGGGGAGAAGGGCTCTTGGCTTTTGGCAGCTCCAGCTGCCAGTGCCACTGCCGTAAAGGCGTACGGACAAAGATTGCTCTCAGAGCGAAAGGGCCAGGACAAAAAGCTCTTGCTGGCAGGGAGTACCCAGGCCTCCCCACCTAATCCACCCAAGAGCCAAAGGTTGCAGGCTTGCTTGGCTGGGGAGAAGGGCTCTTGGCTTTTGGCAGCTCCAGCTGCCAGTGCCACTGCCGTAAAGGCGTACGGACAAAGATTGCTCCTCGAGCAAAAAGGTCAGGACACAAAGCTCTTGCTGGCAGGGAGTACCCAGGCCTCCCCACCTAATCCACCCAAGAGCCAAAGGTTGCAGGCTTGCTTGGCTGGGGAGAAGGGCTCTTGGCTTTTGGCAGCTCCAGCTGCCAGTGCCACTGCCCAAATGGCGTACGGATGAAGATTCCACCCAGAGCGAAAGGGCCAGGACAGAAAGCTCTTGCTGGCGGGGAGTACCCAGGCCTCCCCACCTAATCCACCCGAGAGCCAAAGGTTGCAGGCTTGCTTGGCTGGGGAGAAGGGCTCTTAGCTTTTGGCAGCTCCAGCTGCCAGTGCCACTGCCCAAATGGCGTACGGACAAAGATTCCTCTCAGAGCGAAAGGGCCAGGACAGAAAGCTCTTGCTGGCGGGGAGTACCCAGGCCTCCCCACCTAATCCACCCGAGAGCCAAAGGTTGCAGGCTTGCTTGGCTGGAGAGAAGGGCTCTTGGCTTTTGGCAGCTCCAGCTGCCAGTGCCAGTGCCCAAATGGCGTACGGATGAAGATTCCACCCAGAGCGAAAGGGCCAGGACAAAAAGCTCTTGCTGGCGGGGAGTACCCAGGCCTCCCCACCTAATCCACCTGAGAGCCAAAGGTTGCAGGCTTGCTTGGCTGGAGAGAAGGGCTCTTGGCTTTTGGCAGCTCCAGCTGCCAGTGCCACTGCCGTAATGCCGTACGGACAAAGATTCCACTCAGAGCGAAAGGGCCAGGACAAAAAGCTCTTGGTGGCGGGGAGTACCCAGGCCTCCCCACCTAATCCACCCAAGAGCCAAAGGTTGCAGGCTTGCTTGGCTGGGGAGAAGGGCTCTTGGCTTTTGGCAGCTCCAGCTGCCAGTGCCACTGCCGTAAAGGCGTACGGACAAAGATTCCTCTCAGAGCGAAAGGGCCAGGACAAAAAGCTCTTGCTGGCAGGGAGTACCCAGGCCTCCCCACCTAATCCACCCAAGAGCCAAAGGTTGCAGGCTTGCTTGGCTGGGGAGAAGGGCTCTTGGCTTTTGGCAGCTCCAGCTGCCAGTGCCACTGCCGTAAAGGCGTACGGACAAAGATTCCTCTCAGAGCGAAAGGGCCAGGACAAAAAGCTCTTGCTGGCAGGGAGTACCCAGGCCTCCCCACCTAATCCACCCGAGAGCCAAAGGTTGCAGGCTTGCTTGGCTGGGGAGAAGGGCTCTTGGCTTTTGGCAGCTCCAGCTGCCAGTGCCACTGCCGTAAAAGCGTACGGACAAAGATTCCTCTCAGAGCGAAAGGGCCAGGACAAAAAGCCCTTGCTGGCGGAGAGTAACCAGGCCTGCCTACCAAATGCATGCAAGAGCCAAAGGTTGCAGGCTTGCTTGGCTGGGGAGAGGGGCTCTTGGCTTTTGGCAGCTCCAGCTGCCAGTGCCAGTGCCCAAATGGCGTACGGATGAAGATTCCACCCAGAGCGAAAGGGCCAGGACACAAAGCTCTTGCTGGCGGGGAGTACCCAGGCCTCCCCACCTAATCCACCCGAGAGCCAAAGGTTGCAGGCTTGCTTGGCTGGGGAGAAGGGCTCTTGGCTTTTGGCAGCTCCAGCTGCCAGTGCCACTGCCCAAATGGCGTACGGACAAAGATTCCTCTCAGAGCGAAAGGGCCAGGACAAAAAGCTCTTGCTGGCAGGGAGTACCCAGGCCTCCCCACCTAATCCACCCAAGAGCCAAAGTTTGCAGGCTTGCTTGGCTGGGGAGAAGGGCTCTTGGCTTTTGGCAGCTCCAGCTGCCAGTGCCACTGCCGTAAAGGCGTACGGACAAAGATTCCTCTCAGAGCGAAAGGGCCAGGACACAAAGCTCTTGCTGGCGGGGAGTACCCAGGCCTCCCCACCTAATCCACCTGAGAGCCAAAGTTTGCAGGCTTGCTTGGCTGGGGAGAAGGGCTCTTGGCTTTTGGCAGCTCCAGCTGCCAGTGCCACTGATCAAATGGCGTACGGACAAAGATTCCTCTCAGAGCGAAAGGGCCAGGACAAAAAGCTCTTGGTGGCGGGGAGTACCCAGGCCTCCCCACCTAATCCACCCAAGAGCCAAAGGTTGTAGGCTTGCTTGGCTGGGGAGAAGGGCTCCTGGCTTTTGGCAGCTCCAGCTGCCAGTGCCACTGCCCTAATGGCGTACGGACAAAGATTCCTCTCAGAGCGAAAGGGCCAGGACAAAAAGCTCTTCCTGGCAGGGAGTACCCAGGCCTCCCCACCTAATCCACCCAAGAGCCAAAGGTTGCAGGCTTGCTTGGCTGGGGAGAAGGGCTCTTGGCTTTTGGCAGCTCCAGCTGCCAGTGCCACTGCCGTAAAGGCGTACGGACAAAGATTCCTCTCAGAGTGAAAGGGCCAGGACAAAAAGCTCTTGGTGGCGGGGAGTACCCAGGCCTCCCCACCTAATCCACCCGAGAGCCAAAGGTTGTAGGCTTGCTTGGCTGGGGAGAAGGGCTCTTGGCTTTTGGCAGCTCCAGCTGCCAGTGCCACTGCCGTAAAGACGTACGGACAAAGATTGCTCCTCGAGCAAAAAAGTCAGGACACAAAGCTCTTGCTGGCAGGGAGTACCCAGGCCTCCCCACCTAATCCACCCAAGAGCCAAAGGTTGCAGGCTTGCTTGGCTGGGGAGAAGGGCTCTTGGCTTTTGGCAGCTCCAGCTGCCAGTGCCACTGCCCAAATGGCGTACGGATGAAGATTCCACCCAGAGCGAAAGGGCCAGGACAGAAAGCTCTTGCTGGCGGGGAGTACCCAGGCCTCCCCACCTAATCCACCCGAGAGCCAAAGGTTGCAGGCTTGCTTGGCTGGGGAGAAGGGCTCTTGGCTTTTGGCAGCTCCAGCTGCCAGTGCCACTGCCGTAATGCCGTACGGACAAAGATTCCTCTCAGAGCGAAAGGGCCAGGACAAAAAGCTCTTGGTGGCGGGGAGTACCCAGGCCTCCCCACCTAATCCACCCTAGAGCCAAAGGTTGTAGGCTTGCTTGGCTGGGGAGAAGGGCTCCTGGCTTTTGGCAGCTCCAGCTGCCAGTGCCAGTGCCCAAATGGCGTACGGACAAAGATTCCTCTCAGAGCGAAAGGGCCAGGACAAAAAGCTCTTGCTGGCAGGGAGTACCCAGGCCTCCCCACCTAATCCACCCAAGAGCCAAAGGTTGCAGGCTTGCTTGGCTGGGGAGAAGGGCTCTTGGCTTTTGGCAGCTCCAGCTGCCAGTGCCACTGCCGTAAAGGCGTACGGACAAAGATTCCTCTCAGAGCGAAAGGGCCAGGACAAAAAGCTCTTGCTGGCAGGGAGTACCCAGGCCTCCCCACCTAATCCACCCAAGAGCCAAAGTTTGCAGGCTTGCTTGGCTGGGGAGAAGGGCTCTTGGCTTTTGGCAGCTCCAGCTGCCAGTGCCACTGCCGTAAAGGCGTACGGACAAAGATTGCTCTCAGAGCGAAAGGGCCAGGACAAAAAGCTCTTGCTGGCAGGGAGTACCCAGGCCTCCCCACCTAATCCACCCGAGAGCCAAAGGTTGCAGGCTTGCTTGGCTGGGGAGAAGGGCTCTTGGCTTTTGGCAGCTCCAGCTGCCAGTGCCACTGCCGTAAAAGCGTACGGACAAAGATTCCTCTCAGAGCGAAAGGGCCAGGACAAAAAGCCCTTGCTGGCGGAGAGTAACCAGGCCTGCCTACCAAATGCATGCAAGAGCCAAAGGTTGCAGGCTTGCTTGGCTGGGGAGAGGGGCTCTTGGCTTTTGGCAGCTCCAGCTGCCAGTGCCACTGCCGTAAAGGCGTACGGACAAAGATTGCTCTCAGAGTGAAAGGGCCAGGACAAAAAGCTCTTGGTGGCGGGGAGTACCCAGGCCTCCCCACCTAATCCACCCGAGAGCCAAAGGTTGCAGGCTTGCTTGGCTGGGGAGAAGGGCTCTTGGCTTTTGGCAGCTCCAGCTGCCAGTGCCACTGCCGTAAAGGCGTACGGACAAAGATTCCTCTCAGAGTGAAAGGGCCAGGACAAAAAGCTCTTGGTGGCGGGGAGTACCCAGGCCTCCCCACCTAATCCACCCGAGAGCCAAAGGTTGTAGGCTTGCTTGGCTGGGGAGAAGGGCTCTTGGCTTTTGGCAGCTCCAGCTGCCAGTGCCACTGCCGTAAAGACGTACGGACAAAGATTGCTCCTCGAGCAAAAAAGTCAGGACACAAAGCTCTTGCTGGCAGGGAGTACCCAGGCCTCCCCACCTAATCCACCCAAGAGCCAAAGGTTGCAGGCTTGCTTGGCTGGGGAGAAGGGCTCTTGGCTTTTGGCAGCTCCAGCTGCCAGTGCCACTGCCCAAATGGCGTACGGATGAAGATTCCACCCAGAGCGAAAGGGCCAGGACAGAAAGCTCTTGCTGGCGGGGAGTACCCAGGCCTCCCCACCTAATCCACCCGAGAGCCAAAGGTTGCAGGCTTGCTTGGCTGGGGAGAAGGGCTCTTGGCTTTTGGCAGCTCCAGCTGCCAGTGCCACTGCCGTAATGCCGTACGGACAAAGATTCCTCTCAGAGCGAAAGGGCCAGGACAAAAAGCTCTTGGTGGCGGGGAGTACCCAGGCCTCCCCACCTAATCCACCCTAGAGCCAAAGGTTGTAGGCTTGCTTGGCTGGGGAGAAGGGCTCCTGGCTTTTGGCAGCTCCAGCTGCCAGTGCCAGTGCCCAAATGGCGTACGGACAAAGATTCCTCTCAGAGCGAAAGGGCCAGGACAAAAAGCTCTTGCTGGCAGGGAGTACCCAGGCCTCCCCACCTAATCCACCCAAGAGCCAAAGGTTGCAGGCTTGCTTGGCTGGGGAGAAGGGCTCTTGGCTTTTGGCAGCTCCAGCTGCCAGTGCCACTGCCGTAAAGGCGTACGGACAAAGATTCCTCTCAGAGCGAAAGGGCCAGGACAAAAAGCTCTTGCTGGCAGGGAGTACCCAGGCCTCCCCACCTAATCCACCCAAGAGCCAAAGTTTGCAGGCTTGCTTGGCTGGGGAGAAGGGCTCTTGGCTTTTGGCAGCTCCAGCTGCCAGTGCCACTGCCGTAAAAGCGTACGGACAAAGATTCCTCTCAGAGCGAAAGGGCCAGGACAAAAAGCTCTTGCTGGCAGGGAGTACCCAGGCCTCCCCACCTAATCCACCCGAGAGCCAAAGGTTGCAGGCTTGCTTGGCTGGGGAGAAGGGCTCTTGGCTTTTGGCAGCTCCAGCTGCCAGTGCCACTGCCGTAAAAGCGTACGGACAAAGATTCCTCTCAGAGCGAAAGGGCCAGGACAAAAAGCCCTTGCTGGCGGAGAGTAACCAGGCCTGCCTACCAAATGCATGCAAGAGCCAAAGGTTGCAGGCTTGCTTGGCTGGGGAGAGGGGCTCTTGGCTTTTGGCAGCTCCAGCTGCCAGTGCCAGTGCCCAAATGGTGTACGGATGAAGATTCCAACCAGAGCGAAAGGGCCAGGACACAAAGCTCTTGCTGGCGGGGAGTACCCAGGCCTCCCCACCTAATCCACCTGAGAGCCAAAGGTTGCAGGCTTGCTTGGCTGGGGAGAAGGGCTCTTGGCTTTTGGCAGCTCCAGCTGCCAGTGCCACTGATCAAATGGCGTACGGACAAAGATTCCTCTCAGAGCGAAAGGGCCAGGACAAAAAGCTCTTGGTGGCGGGGAGTACCCAGGCCTCCCCACCTAATCCACCCAAGAGCCAAAGGTTGTAGGCTTGCTTGGCTGGGGAGAAGGGCTCCTGGCTTTTGGCAGCTCCAGCTGCCAGTGCCACTGCCCTAATGGCGTACGGACAAAGATTCCTCTCAGAGCGAAAGGGCCAGGACAAAAAGCTCTTGGTGGCAGGGAGTACCCAGGCCTCCCCACCTAATCCACCCAAGAGCCAAAGGTTGCAGGCTTGCTTGGCTGGGGAGAAGGGCTCTTGGCTTTTGGCAGCTCCAGCTGCCAGTGCCACTGCCGTAAAGGCGTACGGACAAAGATTGCTCTCAGAGCGAAAGGGCCAGGACAAAAAGCTCTTGGTGGCGGGGAGTACCCAGGCCTCCCCACCTAATCCACCCGAGAGCCAAAGGTTGTAGGCTTGCTTGGCTGGGGAGAAGGGCTCTTGGCTTTTGGCAGCTCCAGCTGCCAGTGCCACTGCCGTAAAGGCGTACGGACAAAGATTGCTCCTCGAGCAAAAAGGTCAGGACACAAAGCTCTTGCTGGCAGGGAGTACCCAGGCCTCCCCACCTAATCCACCCGAGAGCCAAAGGTTGCAGGCTTGCTTGGCTGGGGAGAAGGGCTCTTGGCTTTTGGCAGCTCCAGCTGCCAGTGCCACTGCCCTAATGGCGTACGGACAAAGATTCCTCTCAGAGCGAAAGGGCCAGGACAAAAAGCTCTTGGTGGCAGGGAGTACCCAGGCCTCCCCACCTAATCCACCCAAGAGCCAAAGGTTGCAGGCTTGCTTGGCTGGGGAGAAGGGCTCTTGGCTTTTGGCAGCTCCAGCTGCCAGTGCCACTGCCGTAAAGGCGTACGGACAAAGATTCCTCTCAGAGCGAAAGGGCCAGGACAAAAAGCTCTTGCTGGCAGGGAGTACCCAGGCCTCCCCACCTAATCCACCCAAGAGCAAAAGTTTGCAGGCTTGCTTGGCTGGGGAGAAGGGCTCTTGGCTTTTGGCAGCTCCAGCTGCCAGTGCCACTGCCGTAAAGGCGTACGGACAAAGATTCCTCTCAGAGCGAAAGGGCCAGGACACAAAGCTCTTGCTGGCGGGGAGTACCCAGGCCTCCCCACCTAATCCACCTGAGAGCCAAAGGTTGCAGGCTTGCTTGGCTGGGGAGAAGGGCTCTTGGCTTTTGGCAGCTCCAGCTGCCAGTGCCACTGATCAAATGGCGTACGGACAAAGATTCCTCTCAGAGCGAAAGGGCCAGGACAAAAAGCTCTTGGTGGCGGGGAGTACCCAGGCCTCCCCACCTAATCCACCCAAGAGCCAAAGGTTGTAGGCTTGCTTGGCTGGGGAGAAGGGCTCCTGGCTTTTGGCAGCTCCAGCTGCCAGTGCCACTGCCCTAATGGCGTACGGACAAAGATTCCTCTCAGAGCGAAAGGGCCAGGACAAAAAGCTCTTGCTGGCAGGGAGTACCCAGGCCTCCCCACCTAATCCACCCAAGAGCCAAAGGTTGCAGGCTTGCTTGGCTGGGGAGAAGGGCTCTTGGCTTTTGGCAGCTCCAGCTGCCAGTGCCACTGCCGTAAAGGCGTACGGACAAAGATTGCTCTCAGAGTGAAAGGGCCAGGACAAAAAGCTCTTGGTGGCGGGGAGTACCCAGGCCTCCCCACCTAATCCACCCGAGAGCCAAAGGTTGCAGGCTTGCTTGGCTGGGGAGAAGGGCTCTTGGCTTTTGGCAGCTCCAGCTGCCAGTGCCACTGCCGTAAAGGCGTACGGACAAAGATTCCTCTCAGAGTGAAAGGGCCAGGACAAAAAGCTCTTGGTGGCGGGGAGTACCCAGGCCTCCCCACCTAATCCACCCGAGAGCCAAAGGTTGTAGGCTTGCTTGGCTGGGGAGAAGGGCTCTTGGCTTTTGGCAGCTCCAGCTGCCAGTGCCACTGCCGTAAAGACGTACGGACAAAGATTGCTCCTCGAGCAAAAAAGTCAGGACACAAAGCTCTTGCTGGCAGGGAGTACCCAGGCCTCCCCACCTAATCCACCCAAGAGCCAAAGGTTGCAGGCTTGCTTGGCTGGGGAGAAGGGCTCTTGGCTTTTGGCAGCTCCAGCTGCCAGTGCCAGTGCCCAAATGGCGTACGGATGAAGATTCCACCCAGAGCGAAAGGGCCAGGACAGAAAGCTCTTGCTGGCGGGGAGTACCCAGGCCTCCCCACCTAATCCACCCAAGAGCCAAAGTTTGCAGGCTTGCTTGGCTGGGGAGAAGGGCTCTTGGCTTTTGGCAGCTCCAGCTGCCAGTGCCACTGCCGTAAAGGCGTACGGACAAAGATTCCTCTCAGAGCGAAAGGGCCAGGACAAAAAGCTCTTGCTGGCAGGGAGTACCCAGGCCTCCCCACCTAATCCACCCAAGAGCCAAAGTTTGCAGGCTTGCTTGGCTGGGGAGAAGGGCTCTTGGCTTTTGGCAGCTCCAGCTGCCAGTGCCACTGCCGTAAAGGCGTACGGACAAAGATTCCTCTCAGAGCGAAAGGGCCAGGACAAAAAGCTCTTGCTGGCAGGGAGTACCCAGGCCTCCCCACCTAATCCACCCGAGAGCCAAAGGTTGCAGGCTTGCTTGGCTGGGGAGAAGGGCTCTTGGCTTTTGGCAGCTCCAGCTGCCAGTGCCACTGCCGTAAAAGCGTACGGACAAAGATTCCTCTCAGAGCGAAAGGGCCAGGACAAAAACCCCTTGCTGGCGGAGAGTAACCAGGCCTGCCTACCAAATGCATGCAAGAGCCAAAGGTTGCAGGCTTGCTTGGCTGGGGAGAGGGGCTCTTGGCTTTTGGCAGCTCCAGCTGCCAGTGCCAGTGCCCAAATGGCGTACGGATGAAGATTCCACCCAGAGCGAAAGGGCCAGGACACAAAGCTCTTGCTGGCGGGGAGTACCCAGGCCTCCCCACCTAATCCACCTGAGAGCCAAAGGTTGCAGGCTTGCTTGGCTGGGGAGAAGGGCTCTTGGCTTTTGGCAGCTCCAGCTGCCAGTGCCACTGATCAAATGGCGTACGGACAAAGATTCCTCTCAGAGCGAAAGGGCCAGGACAAAAAGCTCTTGGTGGCGGGGAGTACCCAGGCCTCCCCACCTAATCCACCCAAGAGCCAAAGGTTGTAGGCTTGCTTGGCTGGGGAGAAGGGCTCCTGGCTTTTGGCAGCTCCAGCTGCCAGTGCCACTGCCCTAATGGCGTACGGACAAAGATTCCTCTCAGAGCGAAAGGGCCAGGACAAAAAGCTCTTGCTGGCAGGGAGTACCCAGGCCTCCCCACCTAATCCACCCAAGAGCCAAAGGTTGCAGGCTTGCTTGGCTGGGGAGAAGGGCTCTTGGCTTTTGGCAGCTCCAGCTGCCAGTGCCACTGCCGTAAAGGCGTACGGACAAAGATTGCTCTCAGAGCGAAAGGGCCAGGACAAAAAGCTCTTGGTGGCGGGGAGTACCCAGGCCTCCCCACCTAATCCACCCGAGAGCCAAAGGTTGTAGGCTTGCTTGGCTGGGGAGAAGGGCTCTTGGCTTTTGGCAGCTCCAGCTGCCAGTGCCACTGCCGTAAAGGCGTACGGACAAAGATTGCTCCTCGAGCAAAAAGGTCAGGACACAAAGCTCTTGCTGGCAGGGAGTACCCAGGCCTCCCCACCTAATCCACCCAAGAGCCAAAGGTTGCAGGCTTGCTTGGCTGGGGAGAAGGGCTCTTGGCTTTTGGCAGCTCCAGCTGCCAGTGCCAGTGCCCAAATGGCGTACGGATGAAGATTCCACCCAGAGCGAAAGGGCCAGGACAGAAAGCTCTTGCTGGCGGGGAGTACCCAGGCCTCCCCACCTAATCCACCCGAGAGCCAAAGGTTGCAGGCTTGCTTGGCTGGGGAGAAGGGCTCTTAGCTTTTGGCAGCTCCAGCTGCCAGTGCCACTGCCCAAATGGCGTACGGACAAAGATTCCTCTCAGAGCGAAAGGGCCAGGACAAAAAGCTCTTGCTGGCAGGGAGTACCCAGGCCTCCCCACCTAATCCACCCAAGAGCCAAAGTTTGCAGGCTTGCTTGGCTGGGGAGAAGGGCTCTTGGCTTTTGGCAGCTCCAGCTGCCAGTGCCACTGCCGTAAAGGCGTACGGACAAAGATTGCTCCTCGAGCAAAAAGGTCAGGACACAAAGCTCTTGCTGGCAGGGAGTACCCAGGCCTCCCCACCTAATCCACCCAAGAGCCAAAGGTTGCAGGCTTGCTTGGCTGGGGAGAAGGGCTCTTGGCTTTTGGCAGCTCCAGCTGCCAGTGCCAGTGCCCAAATGGCGTACGGATGAAGATTCCACCCAGAGCGAAAGGGCCAGGACAGAAAGCTCTTGCTGGCGGGGAGTACCCAGGCCTCCCCACCTAATCCACCCGAGAGCCAAAGGTTGCAGGCTTGCTTGGCTGGGGAGAAGGGCTCTTAGCTTTTGGCAGCTCCAGCTGCCAGTGCCACTGCCCAAATGGCGTACGGACAAAGATTCCTCTCAGAGCGAAAGGGCCAGGACAAAAAGCTCTTGCTGGCAGGGAGTACCCAGGCCTCCCCACCTAATCCACCCAAGAGCCAAAGTTTGCAGGCTTGCTTGGCTGGGGAGAAGGGCTCTTGGCTTTTGGCAGCTCCAGCTGCCAGTGCCACTGCCGTAAAAGCGTACGGACAAAGATTCCTCTCAGAGCGAAAGGGCCAGGACAAAAAGCTCTTGCTGGCAGGGAGTACCCAGGCCTCCCCACCTAATCCACCCGAGAGCCAAAGGTTGCAGGCTTGCTTGGCTGGGGAGAAGGGCTCTTGGCTTTTGGCAGCTCCAGCTGCCAGTGCCACTGCCGTAAAAGCGTACGGACAAAGATTCCTCTCAGAGCGAAAGGGCCAGGACAAAAAGCCCTTGCTGGCGGAGAGTAACCAGGCCTGCCTACCAAATGCATGCAAGAGCCAAAGGTTGCAGGCTTGCTTGGCTGGGGAGAGGGGCTCTTGGCTTTTGGCAGCTCCAGCTGCCAGTGCCAGTGCCCAAATGGTGTACGGATGAAGATTCCAACCAGAGCGAAAGGGCCAGGACACAAAGCTCTTGCTGGCGGGGAGTACCCAGGCCTCCCCACCTAATCCACCTGAGAGCCAAAGGTTGCAGGCTTGCTTGGCTGGGGAGAAGGGCTCTTGGCTTTTGGCAGCTCCAGCTGCCAGTGCCACTGATCAAATGGCGTACGGACAAAGATTCCTCTCAGAGCGAAAGGGCCAGGACAAAAAGCTCTTGGTGGCGGGGAGTACCCAGGCCTCCCCACCTAATCCACCCAAGAGCCAAAGGTTGTAGGCTTGCTTGGCTGGGGAGAAGGGCTCCTGGCTTTTGGCAGCTCCAGCTGCCAGTGCCACTGCCCTAATGGCGTACGGACAAAGATTCCTCTCAGAGCGAAAGGGCCAGGACAAAAAGCTCTTGGTGGCAGGGAGTACCCAGGCCTCCCCACCTAATCCACCCAAGAGCCAAAGGTTGCAGGCTTGCTTGGCTGGGGAGAAGGGCTCTTGGCTTTTGGCAGCTCCAGCTGCCAGTGCCACTGCCGTAAAGGCGTACGGACAAAGATTGCTCTCAGAGCGAAAGGGCCAGGACAAAAAGCTCTTGGTGGCGGGGAGTACCCAGGCCTCCCCACCTAATCCACCCGAGAGCCAAAGGTTGTAGGCTTGCTTGGCTGGGGAGAAGGGCTCTTGGCTTTTGGCAGCTCCAGCTGCCAGTGCCACTGCCGTAAAGGCGTACGGACAAAGATTGCTCCTCGAGCAAAAAGGTCAGGACACAAAGCTCTTGCTGGCAGGGAGTACCCAGGCCTCCCCACCTAATCCACCCAAGAGCCAAAGGTTGCAGGCTTGCTTGGCTGGGGAGAAGGGCTCTTGGCTTTTGGCAGCTCCAGCTGCCAGTGCCACTGCCCAAATGGCGTACGGATGAAGATTCCACCCAGAGCGAAAGGGCCAGGACAGAAAGCTCTTGCTGGCGGGGAGTACCCAGGCCTCCCCACCTAATCCACCCGAGAGCCAAAGGTTGCAGGCTTGCTTGGCTGGGGAGAAGGGCTCTTGGCTTTTGGCAGCTCCAGCTGCCAGTGCCACTGCCCTAATGGCGTACGGACAAAGATTCCTCTCAGAGCGAAAGGGCCAGGACAAAAAGCTCTTGGTGGCAGGGAGTACCCAGGCCTCCCCACCTAATCCACCCAAGAGCCAAAGGTTGCAGGCTTGCTTGGCTGGGGAGAAGGGCTCTTGGCTTTTGGCAGCTCCAGCTGCCAGTGCCACTGCCGTAAAGGCGTACGGACAAAGATTCCTCTCAGAGCGAAAGGGCCAGGACAAAAAGCTCTTGCTGGCAGGGAGTACCCAGGCCTCCCCACCTAATCCACCCAAGAGCAAAAGTTTGCAGGCTTGCTTGGCTGGGGAGAAGGGCTCTTGGCTTTTGGCAGCTCCAGCTGCCAGTGCCACTGCCGTAAAGGCGTACGGACAAAGATTCCTCTCAGAGCGAAAGGGCCAGGACACAAAGCTCTTGCTGGCGGGGAGTACCCAGGCCTCCCCACCTAATCCACCTGAGAGCCAAAGGTTGCAGGCTTGCTTGGCTGGGGAGAAGGGCTCTTGGCTTTTGGCAGCTCCAGCTGCCAGTGCCACTGATCAAATGGCGTACGGACAAAGATTCCTCTCAGAGCGAAAGGGCCAGGACAAAAAGCTCTTGGTGGCGGGGAGTACCCAGGCCTCCCCACCTAATCCACCCAAGAGCCAAAGGTTGCAGGCTTGCTTGGCTGGGGAGAAGGGCTCTTGGCTTTTGGCAGCTCCAGCTGCCAGTGCCACTGCCGTAAAGGCGTACGGACAAAGATTGCTCTCAGAGTGAAAGGGCCAGGACAAAAAGCTCTTGGTGGCGGGGAGTACCCAGGCCTCCCCACCTAATCCACCCGAGAGCCAAAGGTTGCAGGCTTGCTTGGCTGGGGAGAAGGGCTCTTGGCTTTTGGCAGCTCCAGCTGCCAGTGCCACTGCCGTAAAGGCGTACGGACAAAGATTCCTCTCAGAGTGAAAGGGCCAGGACAAAAAGCTCTTGGTGGCGGGGAGTACCCAGGCCTCCCCACCTAATCCACCCGAGAGCCAAAGGTTGTAGGCTTGCTTGGCTGGGGAGAAGGGCTCTTGGCTTTTGGCAGCTCCAGCTACCAGTGCCACTGCCGTAAAGACGTACGGACAAAGATTGCTCCTCGAGCAAAAAAGTCAGGACACAAAGCTCTTGCTGGCAGGGAGTACCCAGGCCTCCCCACCTAATCCACCCAAGAGCCAAAGGTTGCAGGCTTGCTTGGCTGGGGAGAAGGGCTCTTGGCTTTTGGCAGCTCCAGCTGCCAGTGCCAGTGCCCAAATGGCGTACGGATGAAGATTCCACCCAGAGCGAAAGGGCCAGGACAGAAAGCTCTTGCTGGCGGGGAGTACCCAGGCCTCCCCACCTAATCCACCCGAGAGCCAAAGGTTGCAGGCTTGCTTGGCTGGGGAGAAGGGCTCTTGGCTTTTGGCAGCTCCAGCTGCCAGTGCCACTGCCGTAAAGGCGTACGGACAAAGATTGCTCTCAGAGCGAAAGGGCCAGGACAAAAAGCTCTTGCTGGCAGGGAGTACCCAGGCCTCCCCACCTAATCCACCCAAGAGCCAAAGTTTGCAGGCTTGCTTGGCTGGGGAGAAGGGCTCTTGGCTTTTGGCAGCTCCAGCTGCCAGTGCCACTGCCGTAAAGGCGTACGGACAAAGATTCCTCTCAGAGCGAAAGGGCCAGGACAAAAAGCTCTTGCTGGCAGGGAGTACCCAGGCCTCCCCACCTAATCCACCCAAGAGCCAAAGTTTGCAGGCTTGCTTGGCTAGGGAGAAGGGCTCTTGGCTTTTGGCAGCTCCAGCTGCCAGTGCCACTGCCGTAAAGGCGTACGGACAAAGATTCCTCTCAGAGCGAAAGGGCCAGGACAAAAAGCTCTTGCTGGCAGGGAGTACCCAGGCCTCCCCACCTAATCCACCCGAGAGCCAAAGGTTGCAGGCTTGCTTGGCTGGGGAGAAGGGCTCTTGGCTTTTGGCAGCTCCAGCTGCCAGTGCCACTGCCGTAAAAGCGTACGGACAAAGATTCCTCTCAGAGCGAAAGGGCCAGGACAAAAAGCCCTTGCTGGCGGAGAGTAACCAGGCCTGCCTACCAAATGCATGCAAGAGCCAAAGGTTGCAGGCTTGCTTGGCTGGGGAGAGGGGCTCTTGGCTTTTGGCAGCTCCAGCTGCCAGTGCCAGTGCCCAAATGGCGTACGGATGAAGATTCCACCCAGAGCGAAAGGGCCAGGACACAAAGCTCTTGCTGGCGGGGAGTACCCAGGCCTCCCCACCTAATCCACCTGAGAGCCAAAGGTTGCAGGCTTGCTTGGCTGGGGAGAAGGGCTCTTGGCTTTTGGCAGCTCCAGCTGCCAGTGCCACTGATCAAATGGCGTACGGACAAAGATTCCTCTCAGAGCGAAAGGGCCAGGACAAAAAGCTCTTGGTGGCGGGGAGTACCCAGGCCTCCCCACCTAATCCACCCAAGAGCCAAAGGTTGTAGGCTTGCTTGGCTGGGGAGAAGGGCTCCTGGCTTTTGGCAGCTCCAGCTGCCAGTGCCACTGCCCTAATGGCGTACGGACAAAGATTCCTCTCAGAGCGAAAGGGCCAGGACAAAAAGCTCTTGGTGGCAGGGAGTACCCAGGCCTCCCCACCTAATCCACCCAAGAGCCAAAGGTTGCAGGCTTGCTTGGCTGGGGAGAAGGGCTCTTGGCTTTTGGCAGCTCCAGCTGCCAGTGCCACTGCCGTAAAGGCGTACGGACAAAGATTGCTCTCAGAGCGAAAGGGCCAGGACAAAAAGCTCTTGGTGGCGGGGAGTACCCAGGCCTCCCCACCTAATCCACCCGAGAGCCAAAGGTTGTAGGCTTGCTTGGCTGGGGAGAAGGGCTCTTGGCTTTTGGCAGCTCCAGCTGCCAGTGCCACTGCCGTAAAGGCGTACGGACAAAGATTGCTCCTCGAGCAAAAAGGTCAGGACACAAAGCTCTTGCTGGCAGGGAGTACCCAGGCCTCCCCACCTAATCCACCCAAGAGCCAAAGGTTGCAGGCTTGCTTGGCTGGGGAGAAGGGCTCTTGGCTTTTGGCAGCTCCAGCTGCCAGTGCCAGTGCCCAAATGGCGTACGGATGAAGATTCCACCCAGAGCGAAAGGGCCAGGACAGAAAGCTCTTGCTGGCGGGGAGTACCCAGGCCTCCCCACCTAATCCACCCGAGAGCCAAAGGTTGCAGGCTTGCTTGGCTGGGGAGAAGGGCTCTTAGCTTTTGGCAGCTCCAGCTGCCAGTGCCACTGCCCAAATGGCGTACGGACAAAGATTCCTCTCAGAGCGAAAGGGCCAGGACAAAAAGCTCTTGCTGGCAGGGAGTACCCAGGCCTCCCCACCTAATCCACCCAAGAGCCAAAGTTTGCAGGCTTGCTTGGCTGGGGAGAAGGGCTCTTGGCTTTTGGCAGCTCCAGCTGCCAGTGCCACTGCCGTAAAGGCGTACGGACAAAGATTGCTCCTCGAGCAAAAAGGTCAGGACACAAAGCTCTTGCTGGCAGGGAGTACCCAGGCCTCCCCACCTAATCCACCCAAGAGCCAAAGGTTGCAGGCTTGCTTGGCTGGGGAGAAGGGCTCTTGGCTTTTGGCAGCTCCAGCTGCCAGTGCCAGTGCCCAAATGGCGTACGGATGAAGATTCCACCCAGAGCGAAAGGGCCAGGACAGAAAGCTCTTGCTGGCGGGGAGTACCCAGGCCTCCCCACCTAATCCACCCGAGAGCCAAAGGTTGCAGGCTTGCTTGGCTGGGGAGAAGGGCTCTTAGCTTTTGGCAGCTCCAGCTGCCAGTGCCACTGCCCAAATGGCGTACGGACAAAGATTCCTCTCAGAGCGAAAGGGCCAGGACAAAAAGCTCTTGCTGGCAGGGAGTACCCAGGCCTCCCCACCTAATCCACCCAAGAGCCAAAGGTTGCAGGCTTGCTTGGCTGGGGAGAAGGGCTCTTGGCTTTTGGCAGCTCCAGCTGCCAGTGCCACTGCCGTAAAGGCGTACGGACAAAGATTCCTCTCAGAGCGAAAGGGCCAGGACAAAAAGCTCTTGCTGGCAGGGAGTACCCAGGCCTCCCCACCTAATCCACCCAAGAGCCAAAGGTTGCAGGCTTGCTTGGCTGGGGAGAAGGGCTCTTGGCTTTTGGCAGCTCCAGCTGCCAGTGCCACTGCCGTAAAGGCGTACGGACAAAGATTCCTCTCAGAGCGAAAGGGCCAGGACAAAAAGCTCTTGCTGGCAGGGAGTACCCAGGCCTCCCCACCTAATCCACCCAAGAGCCAAAGGTTGCAGGCTTGCTTGGCTGGGGAGAAGGGCTCTTGGCTTTTGGCAGCTCCAGCTGCCAGTGCCACTGCCCAAATGGCGTACGGATGAAGATTCCACCCAGAGCGAAAGGGCCAGGACAAAAAGCTCTTGCTGGCGGGGAGTACCCAGGCCTCCCCACCTAATCCACCCGAGAGCCAAAGGTTGCAGGCTTGCTTGGCTGGGGAGAAGGGCTCTTAGCTTTTGGCAGCTCCAGCTGCCAGTGCCACTGCCCAAATGGCGTACGGACAAAGATTCCTCTCAGAGCGAAAGGGCCAGGACAGAAAGCTCTTGCTGGCGGGGAGTACCCAGGCCTCCCCACCTAATCCACCCAAGAGCCAAAGGTTGCAGGCTTGCTTGGCTGGGGAGAAGGGCTCTTGGCTTTTGGCAGCTCCAGCTGCCAGTGCCACTGCCGTAATGCCGTACGGACAAAGATTCCTCTCAGAGCGAAAGGGCCAGGACAAAAAGCTCTTGGTGGCGGGGAGTACCCAGGCCTCCCCACCTAATCCACCCAAGAGCCAAAGGTTGTAGGCTTGCTTGGCTGGGGAGAAGGGCTCCTGACTTTTGGCAGCTCCAGCTGCCAGTGCCACTGCCCTAATGGCGTACGGACAAAGATTCCTCTCAGAGCGAAAGGGCCAGGACAAAAAGCTCTTGCTGGCAGGGAGTACCCAGGCCTCCCCACCTAATCCACCCAAGAGCCAAAGGTTGCAGGCTTGCTTGGCTGGGGAGAAGGGCTCTTGGCTTTTGGCAGCTCCAGCTGCCAGTGCCACTGCCGTAAAGGCGTACGGACAAAGATTCCTCTCAGAGCGAAAGGGCCAGGACAAAAAGCTCTTGCTGGCAGGGAGTACCCAGGCCTCCCCACCTAATCCACCCAAGAGCCAAAGGTTGCAGGCTTGCTTGGCTGGGGAGAAGGGCTCTTGGCTTTTGGCAGCTCCAGCTGCCAGTGCCACTGCCGTAAAGGCGTACGGACAAAGATTCCTCTCAGAGCGAAAGGGCCAGGACAAAAAGCTCTTGCTGGTGGAGAGTAACCAGGCCTGCCTACCAAATGCATGCAAGAGCCAAAGGTTGCAGGCTTGCTTGGCTGGGGAGAGGGGCTCTTGGCTTTTGGCAGCTCCAGCTGCCAGTGCCAGTGCCCAAATGGCGTACGGATGAAGATTCCACCCAGAGCGAAAGGGCCAGGACAGAAAGCTCTTGCTGGCGGGGAGTACCCAGGCCTCCCCACCTAATCCACCTGAGAGCCAAAGGTTGCAGGCTTGCTTGGCTGGGGAGAAGGGCTCTTGGCTTTTGGCAGCTCCAGCTGCCAGTGCCACTGCCGTAATGCCGTACGGACAAAGATTCCTCTCAGAGCGAAAGGGCCAGGACAAAAAGCTCTTGGTGGCGGGGAGTACCCAGGCCTCCCCACCTAATCCACCCAAGAGCCAAAGGTTGCAGGCTTGCTTGGCTGGGGAGAAGGGCTCTTGGCTTTTGGCAGCTCCAGCTGCCAGTGCCACTGCCCTAATGGCGTACGGACAAAGATTCCTCTCAGAGCGAAAGGGCCAGGACAAAAAGCTCTTGCTGGCAGGGAGTACCCAGGCCTCCCCACCTAATCCACCCAAGAGCTAAAGGTTGCAGGCTTGCTTGGCTGGGGAGAAGGGCTCTTGGCTTTTGGCAGCTCCAGCTGCCAGTGCCACTGCCGTAAAAGCGTACGGACAAAGATTCCTCTCAGAGCGAAAGGGCCAGGACAAAAAGCCCTTGCTGGCGGAGAGTAACCAGGCCTGCCTACCAAATGCATGCAAGAGCCAAAGGTTGCAGGCTTGCTTGGCTGGGGAGAGGGGCTCTTGGCTTTTGGCAGCTCCAGCTGCCAGTGCCAGTGCCCAAATGGTGTACGGATGAAGATTCCACCCAGAGCGAAAGGGCCAGGACACAAAGCTCTTGCTGGCGGGGAGTACCCAGGCCTCCCCACCTAATCCACCTGAGAGCCAAAGGTTGCAGGCTTGCTTGGCTGGGGAGAAGGGCTCTTGGCTTTTGGCAGCTCCAGCTGCCAGTGCCACTGATCAAATGGCGTACGGACAAAGATTCCTCTCAGAGCGAAAGGGCCAGGACAAAAAGCTCTTGGTGGCAGGGAGTACCCAGGCCTCCCCACCTAATCCACCCAAGAGCCAAAGGTTGCAGGCTTGCTTGGCTGGGGAGAAGGGCTCTTGGCTTTTGGCAGCTCCAGCTGCCAGTGCCACTGCCGTAAAGGCGTACGGACAAAGATTGCTCTCAGAGCGAAAGGGCCAGGACAAAAAGCTCTTGGTGGCGGGGAGTACCCAGGCCTCCCCACCTAATCCACCCGAGAGCCAAAGGTTGTAGGCTTGCTTGGCTGGGGAGAAGGGCTCTTGGCTTTTGGCAGCTCCAGCTGCCAGTGCCACTGCCGTAAAGGCGTACGGACAAAGATTGCTCCTCGAGCAAAAAGGTCAGGACACAAAGCTCTTGCTGGCAGGGAGTACCCAGGCCTCCCCACCTAATCCACCCAAGAGCCAAAGGTTGCAGGCTTGCTTGGCTGGGGAGAAGGGCTCTTGGCTTTTGGCAGCTCCAGCTGCCAGTGCCACTGCCCAAATGGCGTACGGATGAAGATTCCACCCAGAGCGAAAGGGCCAGGACAGAAAGCTCTTGCTGGCGGGGAGTACCCAGGCCTCCCCACCTAATCCACCCGAGAGCCAAAGGTTGCAGGCTTGCTTGGCTGGGGAGAAGGGCTCTTGGCTTTTGGCAGCTCCAGCTGCCAGTGCCACTGCCCTAATGGCGTACGGACAAAGATTCCTCTCAGAGCGAAAGGGCCAGGACAAAAAGCTCTTGGTGGCAGGGAGTACCCAGGCCTCCCCACCTAATCCACCCAAGAGCCAAAGGTTGCAGGCTTGCTTGGCTGGGGAGAAGGGCTCTTGGCTTTTGGCAGCTCCAGCTGCCAGTGCCACTGCCGTAAAGGCGTACGGACAAAGATTCCTCTCAGAGCGAAAGGGCCAGGACAAAAAGCTCTTGCTGGCAGGGAGTACCCAGGCCTCCCCACCTAATCCACCCAAGAGCCAAAGGTTGCAGGCTTGCTTGGCTGGGGAGAAGGGCTCTTGGCTTTTGGCAGCTCCAGCTGCCAGTGCCACTGCCGTAAAGGCGTACGGACAAAGATTCCTCTCAGAGCGAAAGGGCCAGGACACAAAGCTCTTGCTGGCGGGGAGTACCCAGGCCTCCCCACCTAATCCACCTGAGAGCCAAAGGTTGCAGGCTTGCTTGGCTGGGGAGAAGGGCTCTTGGCTTTTGGCAGCTCCAGCTGCCAGTGCCAGTGCCCAAATGGCGTACGGATGAAGATTCCACCCAGAGCGAAAGGGCCAGGACAGAAAGCTCTTGCTGGCGGGTAGTACCCAGGCCTCCCCACCTAATCCACCCGAGAGCCAAAGGTTGCAGGCTTGCTTGGCTGGGGAGAAGGGCTCTTAGCTTTTGGCAGCTCCAGCTGCCAGTGCCACTGCCCAAATGGCGTACGGACAAAGATTCCTCTCAGAGCGAAAGGGCCAGGACAAAAAGCTCTTGCTGGCAGGGAGTACCCAGGCCTCCCCACCTAATCCACCCAAGAGCCAAAGTTTGCAGGCTTGCTTGGCTGGGGAGAAGGGCTCTTGGCTTTTGGCAGCTCCAGCTGCCAGTGCCACTGCCGTAAAGGCGTACGGACAAAGATTGCTCCTCGAGCAAAAAGGTCAGGACACAAAGCTCTTGCTGGCAGGGAGTACCCAGGCCTCCCCACCTAATCCACCCAAGAGCCAAAGGTTGCAGGCTTGCTTGGCTGGGGAGAAGGGCTCTTGGCTTTTGGCAGCTCCAGCTGCCAGTGCCACTGCCCTAATGGCGTACGGACAAAGATTCCTCTCAGAGCGAAAGGGCCAGGACAAAAAGCTCTTGGTGGCGGGGAGTACCCAGGCCTCCCCACCTAATCCACCCGAGAGCCAAAGGTTGTAGACTTGCTTGGCTGGGGAGAAGGGCTCTTGGCTTTTGGCAGCTCCAGCTGCCAGTGCCACTGCCGTAAAGGCGTACGGACAAAGATTGCTCCTCGAGCAAAAAGGTCAGGACACAAAGCTCTTGCTGGCAGGGAGTACCCAGGCCTCCCCACCTAATCCACCCAAGAGCCAAAGGTTGCAGGCTTGCTTGGCTGGGGAGAAGGGCTCTTGGCTTTTGGCAGCTCCAGCTGCCAGTGCCACTGCCGTAAAGGCGTACGGACAAAGATTCCTCTCAGAGCGAAAGGGCCAGGACAAAAAGCTCTTGCTGGCAGGGAGTACCCAGGCCTCCCCACCTAATCCACCCAAGAGCCAAAGGTTGCAGGCTTGCTTGGCTGGGGAGAAGGGCTCTTGGCTTTTGGCAGCTCCAGCTGCCAGTGCCACTGCCGTAAAGGCGTACGGACAAAGATTCCTCTCAGAGCGAAAGGGCCAGGACAAAAAGCTCTTGCTGGCAGGGAGTACCCAGGCCTCCCCACCTAATCCACCCAAGAGCCAAAGGTTGCAGGCTTGCTTGGCTGGGGAGAAGGGCTCTTGGCTTTTGGCAGCTCCAGCTGCCAGTGCCACTGCCGTAAAGGCGTACGGACAAAGATTGCTCCTCGAGCAAAAAGGTCAGGACACAAAGCTCTTGCTGGCAGGGAGTACCCAGGCCTCCCCACCTAATCCACCCAAGAGCCAAAGGTTGCAGGCTTGCTTGGCTGGGGAGAAGGGCTCTTGGCTTTTGGCAGCTCCAGCTGCCAGTGCCAGTGCCCAAATGGCGTACAGATGAAGATTCCACCCAGAGCGAAAGGGCCAGGACAAAAAGCTCTTGCTGGCGGGGAGTACCCAGGCCTCCCCACCTAATCCACCCGAGAGCCAAAGGTTGCAGGCTTGCTTGGCTGGGGAGAAGGGCTCTTAGCTTTTGGCAGCTCCAGCTGCCAGTGCCACTGCCCAAATGGCGTACGGACAAAGATTCCTCTCAGAGCGAAAGGGCCAGGACAGAAAGCTCTTGCTGGCGGGGAGTACCCAGGCCTCCCCACCTAATCCACCCGAGAGCCAAAGGTTGCAGGCTTGCTTGGCTGGAGAGAAGGGCTCTTGGCTTTTGGCAGCTCCAGCTGCCAGTGCCAGTGCCCAAATGGCGTACGGATGAAGATTCCTCTCAGAGCGAAAGGGCCAGGACAAAAAGCTCTTGCTGGCGGGGAGTACCCAGGCCTCCCCACCTAATCCACCCAAGAGCCAAAGGTTGCAGGCTTGCTTGGCTGGGGAGAAGGGCTCTTGGCTTTTGGCAGCTCCAGCTGCCAGTGCCACTGCCGTAATGCCGTACGGACAAAGATTCCTCTCAGAGCGAAAGGGCCAGGACAAAAAGCTCTTGGTGGCGGGGAGTACCCAGGCCTCCCCACCTAATCCACCCAAGAGCCAAAGGTTGTAGGCTTGCTTGGCTGGGGAGAAGGGCTCCTGACTTTTGGCAGCTCCAGCTGCCAGTGCCACTGCCGTAAAGGCGTACGGACAAAGATTCCTCTCAGAGCGAAAGGGCCAGGACAAAAAGCTCTTGCTGGTGGAGAGTAACCAGGCCTGCCTACCAAATGCATGCAAGAGCCAAAGGTTGCAGGCTTGCTTGGCTGGGGAGAGGGGCTCTTGGCTTTTGGCAGCTCCAGCTGCCAGTGCCAGTGCCCAAATGGCGTACGGATGAAGATTCCACCCAGAGCGAAAGGGCCAGGACAGAAAGCTCTTGCTGGCGGGGAGTACCCAGGCCTCCCCACCTAATCCACCCAAGAGCCAAAGGTTGCAGGCTTGCTTGGCTGGGGAGAAGGGCTCTTGGCTTTTGGCAGCTCCAGCTGCCAGTGCCACTGCCCTAATGGCGTACGGACAAAGATTCCTCTCAGAGCGAAAGGGCCAGGACAAAAAGCTCTTGCTGGCAGGGAGTACCCAGGCCTCCCCACCTAATCCACCCAAGAGCCAAAGGTTGCAGGCTTGCTTGGCTGGGGAGAAGGGCTCTTGGCTTTTGGCAGCTCCAGCTGCCAGTGCCACTGCCGTAAAGGCGTACGGACAAAGATTCCTCTCAGAGCGAAAGGGCCAGGACAAAAAGCTCTTGCTGGCAGGGAGTACCCAGGCCTCCCCACCTAATCCACCCAAGAGCCAAAGGTTGCAGGCTTGCTTGGCTGGGGAGAAGGGCTCTTGGCTTTTGGCAGCTCCAGCTGCCAGTGCCACTGCCGTAAAGGCGTACGGACAAAGATTCCTCTCAGAGCGAAAGGGCCAGGACAAAAAGCTCTTGCTGGCAGGGAGTACCCAGGCCTCCCCACCTAATCCACCCAAGAGCCAAAGGTTGCAGGCTTGCTTGGCTGGGGAGAAGGGCTCTTGGCTTTTGGCAGCTCCAGCTGCCAATGCCACTGCCGTAAAGGCGTACGGACAAAGATTGCTCCTCGAGCAAAAAGGTCAGGACACAAAGCTCTTGCTGGCAGGGAGTACCCAGGCCTCCCCACCTAATCCACCCAAGAGCCAAAGGTTGCAGGCTTGCTTGGCTGGGGAGAAGGGCTCTTGGCTTTTGGCAGCTCCAGCTGCCAGTGCCAGTGCCCAAATGGCGTACGAATGAAGATTCCACCCAGAGCGAAAGGGCCAGGACAGAAAGCTCTTGCTGGCGGGGAGTACCCAGGCCTCCCCACCTAATCCACCCGAGAGCCAAAGGTTGCAGGCTTGCTTGGCTGGGGAGAGGGGCTCTTGGCTTTTGGCAGCTCCAGCTGCCAGTGCCAGTGCCCAAATGGCGTACGGATGAAGATTCCACCCAGAGCGAAAGGGCCAGGACACAAAGCTCTTGCTGGCGGGGAGTACCCAGGCCTCCCCACCTAATCCACCCGAGAGCCAAAGGTTGCAGGCTTGCTTGGCTGGGGAGAAGGGCTCTTGGCTTTTGGAAGCTCCAGCTGCCAGTGCCACTGACCAAATGGCGTACGGACGAAGATTCCTCTCAGAGCGAAAGGGCCAGGACAAAAAGCTCTTGCTGGCAGGGAGTACCCAGGCCTCCCCACCTAATCCACCCAAGAGCCAAAGGTTGCAGGCTTGCTTGGCTGGGGAGAAGGGCTCTTGGCTTTTGGCAGCTCCAGCTGCCAGTGCCACTGCCGTAAAGGCGTACGGACAAAGATTCCACCCAGAGCGAAAGGGCCAGGACAAAAAGCTCTTGCTGGCAGGGAGTACCCAGGCCTCCCCACCTAATCCACCCAAGAGCCAAAGGTTGCAGGCTTGCTTGGCTGGGGAGAAGGGCTCTTGGCTTTTGGCAGCTCCAGCTGCCAGTGCCACTGCCGTAAAGGCGTACGGACAAAGATTCCTCTCAGAGCGAAAGGGCCAGGACAAAAAGCTCTTGGTGGCGGGAAGTACCCAGGCCTCCCCACCTAATCCACCCAAGAGCCAAAGGTTGCAGGCTTGCTTGGCTGGGGAGAAGGGCTCTTGGCTTTTGGCAGCTCCAGCTGCCAGTGCCACTGCCCTAATGGCGTACGGACAAAGATTCCTCTCAGAGCGAAAGGGCCAGGACAAAAAGCTCTTGCTGGCAGGGAGTACCCAGGCCTCCCCACCTAATCCACCCAAGAGCCAAAGGTTGCAGGCTTGCTTGGCTGGGGAGAAGGGCTCTTGGCTTTTGGCAGCTCCAGCTGCCAGTGCCACTGCCGTAAAGGCGTACGGACAAAGATTCCTCTCATAGCGAAAGGGCCAGGACAAAAAGCTCTTGCTGGCAGGGAGTACCCAGGCCTCCCCACCTAATCCACCCAAGAGCCAAAGGTTGCAGGCTTGCTTGGCTGGGGAGAAGGGCTCTTGGCTTTTGGCAGCTCCAGCTGCCAGTGCCACTACCGTAAAGGCGTACGGACAAAGATTCCTCTCAGAGCGAAAGGGCCAGGACAAAAAGCTCTTGCTGGCAAGGAGTACCCAGGCCTCCCCACCTAATCCACCCAAGAGCCAAAGGTTGCAGGCTTGCTTGGCTGGGGAGAAGGGCTCTTGGCTTTTGGCAGCTCCAGCTGCCAATGCCACTGCCGTAAAGGCGTACGGACAAAGATTGCTCCTCGAGCAAAAAGGTCAGGACACAAAGCTCTTGCTGGCAGGGAGTACCCAGGCCTCCCCACCTAATCCACCCAAGAGCCAAAGGTTGCAGGCTTGCTTGGCTGGGGAGAAGGGCTCTTGGCTTTTGGCAGCTCCAGCTGCCAGTGCCACTGCCCTAATGGCGTACGGATGAAGATTCCTCTCAGAGCGAAAGGGCCAGGACAAAAAGCTCTTGCTGGCGGGGAGTACCCAGGCCTCCCCACCTAATCCACCCGAGAGCCAAAGGTTGCAGGCTTGCTTGGCTGGGGAGAAGGGCTCCTGGCTTTTGGCAGCTCCAGCTGCCAGTGCCACTGCCCAAATGGTGTACGGACAAAGATTCCTCTCAGAGCGAAAGGGCCAGGACACAAAGCTTTTGCTGGCGCAGAGTAACCAGGCCTGCCTACCAAATGCATGCAAGAGCCAAATGTGGCAGGCTTGCTTGGCTGGGGAGAAGGGCTCTTGGCTTTTGGCAGCTCCAGCTGCCAGTGCCACTGACCAAATGGCGTACGGATGAAGATTCCACCCAGAGCGAAAGGGCCAGGACAGAACGCTCTTGCTGGCAGGGAGTACCCAGGCCTCCCCACCTAATCCACCCAAGAGCCAATGGTTGCAGCCTTGCTTGGCTGGGGAGAAGGGCTCTTGGCTTTTGGCAGCTCCAGCTGCCAGTGCCAGTGCCCAAATGGCGTACGGACAAAGATTCCTCTCAGAGTGAAAGGGCCAGGACAAAAAGCTCTTGCTGGCTGAGAGTAACCAGGCCTGCCTACCAAATGCATGCAAGAGCCAAAGGTTGCAGGCTTGCTTGGCTGGGGAGAGGGGCTCTTGGCAGCTACAGCTGCCAGTGCCACTGCCCAAATGGCGTACGGACAAAGATTCCTCTCAGAGCGAAAGGGCCAGGACAAAAAGCTCTTGCTGGCAGGGAGTACCCAGGCCTCCCCACCTAATCCCCCCAAGAGCCAAAGTTTGCAGGCTTGCTTGGCTGGGGAGAAGGGCTCTTGGCTTTTGGCAGCTCCAGCTGCCAGTGCCACTGCCGTAAAGGCGTACGGACAAAGATTGCTCCTCGAGCAAAAAGGTCAGGACACAAAGCTCTTGCTGGCAGGGAGTACCCAGGCCTCCCCACCTAATCCACCCAAGAGCCAAAGGTTGCAGGCTTGCTTGGCTGGGGAGAAGGGCTCTTGGCTTTTGGCAGCTCCAGCTGCCAGTGCCAGTGCCCAAATGGCGTACGGATGAAGATTCCACCCAGAGCGAAAGGGCCAGGACAGAAAGCTCTTGCTGGCGGGGAGTACCCAGGCCTCCCCACCTAATCCACCCGAGAGCCAAAGGTTGCAGGCTTGCTTGGCTGGGGAGAAGGGCTCTTAGCTTTTGGCAGCTCCAGCTGCCAGTGCCACTGCCCAAATGGCGTACGGACAAAGATTCCTCTCAGAGCGAAAGGGCCAGGACAAAAAGCTCTTGCTGGCAGGGAGTACCCAGGCCTCCCCACCTAATCCACCCAAGAGCCAAAGGTTGCAGGCTTGCTTGGCTGGGGAGAAGGGCTCTTGGCTTTTGGCAGCTCCAGCTGCCAGTGCCACTGCCGTAAAGGCGTACGGACAAAGATTCCTCTCAGAGCGAAAGGGCCAGGACAAAAAGCTCTTGCTGGCAGGGAGTACCCAGGCCTCCCCACCTAATCCACCCAAGAGCCAAAGGTTGCAGGCTTGCTTGGCTGGGGAGAAGGGCTCTTGGCTTTTGGCAGCTCCAGCTGCCAGTGCCACTGCCGTAAAGGCGTACGGACAAAGATTCCTCTCAGAGCGAAAGGGCCAGGACAAAAAGCTCTTGCTGGCAGGGAGTACCCAGGCCTCCCCACCTAATCCACCCAAGAGCCAAAGGTTGCAGGCTTGCTTGGCTGGGGAGAAGGGCTCTTGGCTTTTGGCAGCTCCAGCTGCCAGTGCCACTGCCCAAATGGCGTACGGATGAAGATTCCACCCAGAGCGAAAGGGCCAGGACAAAAAGCTCTTGCTGGCGGGGAGTACCCAGGCCTCCCCACCTAATCCACCCGAGAGCCAAAGGTTGCAGGCTTGCTTGGCTGGGGAGAAGGGCTCTTAGCTTTTGGCAGCTCCAGCTGCCAGTGCCACTGCCCAAATGGCGTACGGACAAAGATTCCTCTCAGAGCGAAAGGGCCAGGACAGAAAGCTCTTGCTGGCGGGGAGTACCCAGGCCTCCCCACCTAATCCACCCAAGAGCCAAAGGTTGCAGGCTTGCTTGGCTGGGGAGAAGGGCTCTTGGCTTTTGGCAGCTCCAGCTGCCAGTGCCACTGCCGTAATGCCGTACGGACAAAGATTCCTCTCAGAGCGAAAGGGCCAGGACAAAAAGCTCTTGGTGGCGGGGAGTACCCAGGCCTCCCCACCTAATCCACCCAAGAGCCAAAGGTTGTAGGCTTGCTTGGCTGGGGAGAAGGGCTCCTGACTTTTGGCAGCTCCAGCTGCCAGTGCCACTGCCCTAATGGCGTACGGACAAAGATTCCTCTCAGAGCGAAAGGGCCAGGACAAAAAGCTCTTGCTGGCAGGGAGTACCCAGGCCTCCCCACCTAATCCACCCAAGAGCCAAAGGTTGCAGGCTTGCTTGGCTGGGGAGAAGGGCTCTTGGCTTTTGGCAGCTCCAGCTGCCAGTGCCACTGCCGTAAAGGCGTACGGACAAAGATTCCTCTCAGAGCGAAAGGGCCAGGACAAAAAGCTCTTGCTGGCAGGGAGTACCCAGGCCTCCCCACCTAATCCACCCAAGAGCCAAAGGTTGCAGGCTTGCTTGGCTGGGGAGAAGGGCTCTTGGCTTTTGGCAGCTCCAGCTGCCAGTGCCACTGCCGTAAAGGCGTACGGACAAAGATTCCTCTCAGAGCGAAAGGGCCAGGACAAAAAGCTCTTGCTGGTGGAGAGTAACCAGGCCTGCCTACCAAATGCATGCAAGAGCCAAAGGTTGCAGGCTTGCTTGGCTGGGGAGAGGGGCTCTTGGCTTTTGGCAGCTCCAGCTGCCAGTGCCAGTGCCCAAATGGCGTACGGATGAAGATTCCACCCAGAGCGAAAGGGCCAGGACAGAAAGCTCTTGCTGGCGGGGAGTACCCAGGCCTCCCCACCTAATCCACCTGAGAGCCAAAGGTTGCAGGCTTGCTTGGCTGGGGAGAAGGGCTCTTGGCTTTTGGCAGCTCCAGCTGCCAGTGCCACTGCCGTAATGCCGTACGGACAAAGATTCCTCTCAGAGCGAAAGGGCCAGGACAAAAAGCTCTTGGTGGCGGGGAGTACCCAGGCCTCCCCACCTAATCCACCCAAGAGCCAAAGGTTGCAGGCTTGCTTGGCTGGGGAGAAGGGCTCTTGGCTTTTGGCAGCTCCAGCTGCCAGTGCCACTGCCCTAATGGCGTACGGACAAAGATTCCTCTCAGAGCGAAAGGGCCAGGACAAAAAGCTCTTGCTGGCAGGGAGTACCCAGGCCTCCCCACCTAATCCACCCAAGAGCTAAAGGTTGCAGGCTTGCTTGGCTGGGGAGAAGGGCTCTTGGCTTTTGGCAGCTCCAGCTGCCAGTGCCACTGCCGTAAAAGCGTACGGACAAAGATTCCTCTCAGAGCGAAAGGGCCAGGACAAAAAGCCCTTGCTGGCGGAGAGTAACCAGGCCTGCCTACCAAATGCATGCAAGAGCCAAAGGTTGCAGGCTTGCTTGGCTGGGGAGAGGGGCTCTTGGCTTTTGGCAGCTCCAGCTGCCAGTGCCAGTGCCCAAATGGTGTACGGATGAAGATTCCACCCAGAGCGAAAGGGCCAGGACACAAAGCTCTTGCTGGCGGGGAGTACCCAGGCCTCCCCACCTAATCCACCTGAGAGCCAAAGGTTGCAGGCTTGCTTGGCTGGGGAGAAGGGCTCTTGGCTTTTGGCAGCTCCAGCTGCCAGTGCCACTGATCAAATGGCGTACGGACAAAGATTCCTCTCAGAGCGAAAGGGCCAGGACAAAAAGCTCTTGGTGGCAGGGAGTACCCAGGCCTCCCCACCTAATCCACCCAAGAGCCAAAGGTTGCAGGCTTGCTTGGCTGGGGAGAAGGGCTCTTGGCTTTTGGCAGCTCCAGCTGCCAGTGCCACTGCCGTAAAGGCGTACGGACAAAGATTGCTCTCAGAGCGAAAGGGCCAGGACAAAAAGCTCTTGGTGGCGGGGAGTACCCAGGCCTCCCCACCTAATCCACCCGAGAGCCAAAGGTTGTAGGCTTGCTTGGCTGGGGAGAAGGGCTCTTGGCTTTTGGCAGCTCCAGCTGCCAGTGCCACTGCCGTAAAGGCGTACGGACAAAGATTGCTCCTCGAGCAAAAAGGTCAGGACACAAAGCTCTTGCTGGCAGGGAGTACCCAGGCCTCCCCACCTAATCCACCCAAGAGCCAAAGGTTGCAGGCTTGCTTGGCTGGGGAGAAGGGCTCTTGGCTTTTGGCAGCTCCAGCTGCCAGTGCCACTGCCCAAATGGCGTACGGATGAAGATTCCACCCAGAGCGAAAGGGCCAGGACAGAAAGCTCTTGCTGGCGGGGAGTACCCAGGCCTCCCCACCTAATCCACCCGAGAGCCAAAGGTTGCAGGCTTGCTTGGCTGGGGAGAAGGGCTCTTGGCTTTTGGCAGCTCCAGCTGCCAGTGCCACTGCCCTAATGGCGTACGGACAAAGATTCCTCTCAGAGCGAAAGGGCCAGGACAAAAAGCTCTTGGTGGCAGGGAGTACCCAGGCCTCCCCACCTAATCCACCCAAGAGCCAAAGGTTGCAGGCTTGCTTGGCTGGGGAGAAGGGCTCTTGGCTTTTGGCAGCTCCAGCTGCCAGTGCCACTGCCGTAAAGGCGTACGGACAAAGATTCCTCTCAGAGCGAAAGGGCCAGGACAAAAAGCTCTTGCTGGCAGGGAGTACCCAGGCCTCCCCACCTAATCCACCCAAGAGCCAAAGTTTGCAGGCTTGCTTGGCTGGGGAGAAGGGCTCTTGGCTTTTGGCAGCTCCAGCTGCCAGTGCCACTGCCGTAAAGGCGTACGGACAAAGATTCCTCTCAGAGCGAAAGGGCCAGGACACAAAGCTCTTGCTGGCGGGGAGTACCCAGGCCTCCCCACCTAATCCACCTGAGAGCCAAAGGTTGCAGGCTTGCTTGGCTGGGGAGAAGGGCTCTTGGCTTTTGGCAGCTCCAGCTGCCAGTGCCAGTGCCCAAATGGCGTACGGATGAAGATTCCACCCAGAGCGAAAGGGCCAGGACAGAAAGCTCTTGCTGGCGGGTAGTACCCAGGCCTCCCCACCTAATCCACCCGAGAGCCAAAGGTTGCAGGCTTGCTTGGCTGGGGAGAAGGGCTCTTAGCTTTTGGCAGCTCCAGCTGCCAGTGCCACTGCCCAAATGGCGTACGGACAAAGATTCCTCTCAGAGCGAAAGGGCCAGGACAAAAAGCTCTTGCTGGCAGGGAGTACCCAGGCCTCCCCACCTAATCCACCCAAGAGCCAAAGTTTGCAGGCTTGCTTGGCTGGGGAGAAGGGCTCTTGGCTTTTGGCAGCTCCAGCTGCCAGTGCCACTGCCGTAAAGGCGTACGGACAAAGATTGCTCCTCGAGCAAAAAGGTCAGGACACAAAGCTCTTGCTGGCAGGGAGTACCCAGGCCTCCCCACCTAATCCACCCAAGAGCCAAAGGTTGCAGGCTTGCTTGGCTGGGGAGAAGGGCTCTTGGCTTTTGGCAGCTCCAGCTGCCAGTGCCACTGCCCTAATGGCGTACGGACAAAGATTCCTCTCAGAGCGAAAGGGCCAGGACAAAAAGCTCTTGGTGGCGGGGAGTACCCAGGCCTCCCCACCTAATCCACCCGAGAGCCAAAGGTTGTAGACTTGCTTGGCTGGGGAGAAGGGCTCTTGGCTTTTGGCAGCTCCAGCTGCCAGTGCCACTGCCGTAAAGGCGTACGGACAAAGATTGCTCCTCGAGCAAAAAGGTCAGGACACAAAGCTCTTGCTGGCAGGGAGTACCCAGGCCTCCCCACCTAATCCACCCAAGAGCCAAAGGTTGCAGGCTTGCTTGGCTGGGGAGAAGGGCTCTTGGCTTTTGGCAGCTCCAGCTGCCAGTGCCACTGCCGTAAAGGCGTACGGACAAAGATTCCTCTCAGAGCGAAAGGGCCAGGACAAAAAGCTCTTGCTGGCAGGGAGTACCCAGGCCTCCCCACCTAATCCACCCAAGAGCCAAAGGTTGCAGGCTTGCTTGGCTGGGGAGAAGGGCTCTTGGCTTTTGGCAGCTCCAGCTGCCAGTGCCACTGCCGTAATGCCGTACGGACAAAGATTCCTCTCAGAGCGAAAGGGCCAGGACAAAAAGCTCTTGGTGGCGGGGAGTACCCAGGCCTCCCCACCTAATCCACCCAAGAGCCAAAGGTTGTAGGCTTGCTTGGCTGGGGAGAAGGGCTCCTGACTTTTGGCAGCTCCAGCTGCCAGTGCCACTGCCGTAAAGGCGTACGGACAAAGATTCCTCTCAGAGCGAAAGGGCCAGGACAAAAAGCTCTTGCTGGTGGAGAGTAACCAGGCCTGCCTACCAAATGCATGCAAGAGCCAAAGGTTGCAGGCTTGCTTGGCTGGGGAGAGGGGCTCTTGGCTTTTGGCAGCTCCAGCTGCCAGTGCCAGTGCCCAAATGGCGTACGGATGAAGATTCCACCCAGAGCGAAAGGGCCAGGACAGAAAGCTCTTGCTGGCGGGGAGTACCCAGGCCTCCCCACCTAATCCACCCAAGAGCCAAAGGTTGCAGGCTTGCTTGGCTGGGGAGAAGGGCTCTTGGCTTTTGGCAGCTCCAGCTGCCAGTGCCACTGCCCTAATGGCGTACGGACAAAGATTCCTCTCAGAGCGAAAGGGCCAGGACAAAAAGCTCTTGCTGGCAGGGAGTACCCAGGCCTCCCCACCTAATCCACCCAAGAGCCAAAGGTTGCAGGCTTGCTTGGCTGGGGAGAAGGGCTCTTGGCTTTTGGCAGCTCCAGCTGCCAGTGCCACTGCCGTAAAGGCGTACGGACAAAGATTCCTCTCAGAGCGAAAGGGCCAGGACAAAAAGCTCTTGCTGGCAGGGAGTACCCAGGCCTCCCCACCTAATCCACCCAAGAGCCAAAGGTTGCAGGCTTGCTTGGCTGGGGAGAAGGGCTCTTGGCTTTTGGCAGCTCCAGCTGCCAGTGCCACTGCCGTAAAGGCGTACGGACAAAGATTCCTCTCAGAGCGAAAGGGCCAGGACAAAAAGCTCTTGCTGGCAGGGAGTACCCAGGCCTCCCCACCTAATCCACCCAAGAGCCAAAGGTTGCAGGCTTGCTTGGCTGGGGAGAAGGGCTCTTGGCTTTTGGCAGCTCCAGCTGCCAATGCCACTGCCGTAAAGGCGTACGGACAAAGATTGCTCCTCGAGCAAAAAGGTCAGGACACAAAGCTCTTGCTGGCAGGGAGTACCCAGGCCTCCCCACCTAATCCACCCAAGAGCCAAAGGTTGCAGGCTTGCTTGGCTGGGGAGAAGGGCTCTTGGCTTTTGGCAGCTCCAGCTGCCAGTGCCAGTGCCCAAATGGCGTACGAATGAAGATTCCACCCAGAGCGAAAGGGCCAGGACAGAAAGCTCTTGCTGGCGGGGAGTACCCAGGCCTCCCCACCTAATCCACCCGAGAGCCAAAGGTTGCAGGCTTGCTTGGCTGGGGAGAGGGGCTCTTGGCTTTTGGCAGCTCCAGCTGCCAGTGCCAGTGCCCAAATGGCGTACGGATGAAGATTCCACCCAGAGCGAAAGGGCCAGGACACAAAGCTCTTGCTGGCGGGGAGTACCCAGGCCTCCCCACCTAATCCACCCGAGAGCCAAAGGTTGCAGGCTTGCTTGGCTGGGGAGAAGGGCTCTTGGCTTTTGGAAGCTCCAGCTGCCAGTGCCACTGACCAAATGGCGTACGGACGAAGATTCCTCTCAGAGCGAAAGGGCCAGGACAAAAAGCTCTTGCTGGCAGGGAGTACCCAGGCCTCCCCACCTAATCCACCCAAGAGCCAAAGGTTGCAGGCTTGCTTGGCTGGGGAGAAGGGCTCTTGGCTTTTGGCAGCTCCAGCTGCCAGTGCCACTGCCGTAAAGGCGTACGGACAAAGATTCCACCCAGAGCGAAAGGGCCAGGACAAAAAGCTCTTGCTGGCAGGGAGTACCCAGGCCTCCCCACCTAATCCACCCAAGAGCCAAAGGTTGCAGGCTTGCTTGGCTGGGGAGAAGGGCTCTTGGCTTTTGGCAGCTCCAGCTGCCAGTGCCACTGCCGTAAAGGCGTACGGACAAAGATTCCTCTCAGAGCGAAAGGGCCAGGACAAAAAGCTCTTGGTGGCGGGAAGTACCCAGGCCTCCCCACCTAATCCACCCAAGAGCCAAAGGTTGCAGGCTTGCTTGGCTGGGGAGAAGGGCTCTTGGCTTTTGGCAGCTCCAGCTGCCAGTGCCACTGCCCTAATGGCGTACGGACAAAGATTCCTCTCAGAGCGAAAGGGCCAGGACAAAAAGCTCTTGCTGGCAGGGAGTACCCAGGCCTCCCCACCTAATCCACCCAAGAGCCAAAGGTTGCAGGCTTGCTTGGCTGGGGAGAAGGGCTCTTGGCTTTTGGCAGCTCCAGCTGCCAGTGCCACTGCCGTAAAGGCGTACGGACAAAGATTCCTCTCATAGCGAAAGGGCCAGGACAAAAAGCTCTTGCTGGCAGGGAGTACCCAGGCCTCCCCACCTAATCCACCCAAGAGCCAAAGGTTGCAGGCTTGCTTGGCTGGGGAGAAGGGCTCTTGGCTTTTGGCAGCTCCAGCTGCCAGTGCCACTACCGTAAAGGCGTACGGACAAAGATTCCTCTCAGAGCGAAAGGGCCAGGACAAAAAGCTCTTGCTGGCAAGGAGTACCCAGGCCTCCCCACCTAATCCACCCAAGAGCCAAAGGTTGCAGGCTTGCTTGGCTGGGAGAAGGGCTCTTGGCTTTTGGCAGCTACCAGCTGCCAATGCCACTGCCGTAAAGGCGTACGGACAAAGATTGCTCCTCGAGCAAAAAGGTCAGGACACAAAGCTCTTGCTGGCAGGGAGTACCCAGGCCTCCCCACCTAATCCACCCAAGAGCCAAAGGTTGCAGGCTTGCTTGGCTGGGGAGAAGGGCTCTTGGCTTTTGGCAGCTCCAGCTGCCAGTGCCACTGCCCTAATGGCGTACGGATGAAGATTCCTCTCAGAGCGAAAGGGCCAGGACAAAAAGCTCTTGCTGGCGGGGAGTACCCAGGCCTCCCCACCTAATCCACCCGAGAGCCAAAGGTTGCAGGCTTGCTTGGCTGGGGAGAAGGGCTCCTGGCTTTTGGCAGCTCCAGCTGCCAGTGCCACTGCCCAAATGGTGTACGGACAAAGATTCCTCTCAGAGCGAAAGGGCCAGGACACAAAGCTTTTGCTGGCGCAGAGTAACCAGGCCTGCCTACCAAATGCATGCAAGAGCCAAATGTGGCAGGCTTGCTTGGCTGGGGAGAAGGGCTCTTGGCTTTTGGCAGCTCCAGCTGCCAGTGCCACTGACCAAATGGCGTACGGATGAAGATTCCACCCAGAGCGAAAGGGCCAGGACAGAACGCTCTTGCTGGCAGGGAGTACCCAGGCCTCCCCACCTAATCCACCCAAGAGCCAATGGTTGCAGCCTTGCTTGGCTGGGGAGAAGGGCTCTTGGCTTTTGGCAGCTCCAGCTGCCAGTGCCAGTGCCCAAATGGCGTACGGACAAAGATTCCTCTCAGAGTGAAAGGGCCAGGACAAAAAGCTCTTGCTGGCTGAGAGTAACCAGGCCTGCCTACCAAATGCATGCAAGAGCCAAAGGTTGCAGGCTTGCTTGGCTGGGGAGAGGGGCTCTTGGCAGCTACAGCTGCCAGTGCCACTGCCCAAATGGCGTACGGACAAAGATTCCTCTCAGAGCGAAAGGGCCAGAACAAAAAGCTCTTGCTGGCAGGGAGTACCCAGGCCTCCCCACCTAATCCACCCAAGAGCCAAAGGTTGCAGGCTTGCTTGGCTGGGGAGAAGGGCTCTTGGCTTTTGGCAGCTCCAGCTGCCAGTGCCAGTGCCCAAAAGGTGTACGGACAAAGATTGCTCCCTGTGCAAAAGGGCCAGGACACAAAGCTCTTGCTGGCGGGGAGTACCCAGGCCTCCCCACCTAATCCACCCAAGAGCCAAAGGTGGCAGGCTTGCTTGGCTGGGGAGAAGGGCTCTTGGCTTTTGGCAGCTCCAGCTGCCAGTGCCACTGCTCAAAAGGCGTACGGACAAAGATTCCTCCCTGTGCAAAAGAGCCAGGACACAAAGCTCTTGCTGGCGGGGAGTACCCAGGCCTCCCCACCTAATCCACCCGAGAGCCAAAGGTGGCAGGCTTGCTTGGCTGGGGAGAAGGGCTCTTGGATTTTGGCAGCTCCAGCTGCCAGTGCCACTGCCCAAATGGCGTACGGACAAAAATTCCTCTCAGAGCGAAAGGGCCAGGACAAAAAGCTCCTGCTGGCGGGGAGTACCCACTGTCTAAGGGAACTGACATGTTGATGTGAGACTCTGAGCCATATTCTATCTACCCACTGATCCACGGAGCAGGACAGAGCACTTCCAGGCTGACCCCAAGTGACACACCCCACACCTGTGACCAAACACACCACGTGACACAATTAAGAGACGAAGGACACAAAACAAACATGAGACAAAGGACATGACACACACCAGAACTGCTCTGCCTGGCACACGTGAATCCAATGATAAAAAGTAAGCCCTTCCTTTCACGCGTCCAAATAACCTGTTCCAGGACACCCCCTGCACCGGACTCATTTCAAAAATCCCTCCCAGCAATGCATAGACTTGCACCGACTCCCAACCCCTCTCCGGGGCTTTGCCCTGTACTTATCTTGCCATGAGTTGGGGATGCCAATCCATCTTGGATGCACAGGAGGGGCACCTGGGTTGGCTCAGAGGTTGCTGCCATCGTCAGACTACTCAGACTCAACTGCGAGAAAGAAAACCAGACACCAGATCTGAGTACTGTGCCACGTGGTCCCAGCCCTCATGACTCCTCTACTCCCTCTCAATGAGGCAGGTCCTCTGGGTCACTGGCTCTGACGACACTTGGACAATGTGCTGTCAACTTCTGAGACATCTGGGTGAGCGAGAGACAAAATGAGAAGACATCGCTAAAGCTGCAGAGGATCCCCGCTCCTCCTGCTGCCTCCCCAACTCACCTACAAGGCTCCTCTCTCTTCAGCTGCTCCCAAGACTGCCCCTGCAAATGACATGGGCAAATGCTCAAACACTCAGCTCTCAAACATTTAGGGATTGCTGACAAGGAAAGCCAAAAACCTCTAAACCCTAGACACTGGTTGCTACTCTACCCAGACGGGACTCTAGACACCCAGCAGGGCATTGCAAGACCATCCTGCTCACACACTGGACAGCCATCGGCTCCACTGTCTAAGGGAACTGACATGTTGACCTGACACTCGGAGCCATATTCCATCTACCCACTGATCCACGCAGCAGGGCAGAGCACGTCCAGGCTGACCCCAAGTGAGACATCCCACACCTGTGACCACACACACCACGTGACAAAAAACGTGGATGAGAAAAAGGACGTGACACAGACCGGAACTGCTCTGCCCTGCATACGTGAATCCCACGATAAAAAGTAAGCCCCTCCTTTGATGCGTCCAAATAACCTGTTCCGGGATACCCACTGCACTGGACTAATCGCAAAAATCCCTCCAGGCCAGGCACAGATTTGCACCCACTCCCAACCCCTCTCTGGGTCTTTGCCCTGCACTTATCTTGCCAAGAGCAGGGGATGCCAATCCAGCTTTGATGCAAAGGAGGGGCACCTGGGCTGCCTCAGAGGTTCCTGCCATCGTCAGACTACTCGGAGCCAACTGTGAGAAAGAAAACCACAAGCAATACGTGAGTTGTGTGGCATGGGGCTCAAACCCCACTGATCTCCCTTCTCACCAGCACCCAGGCCCTGACCGGAGTCGGACACTGTGGATGTCACGTTCCAGGATACCTGAGTGAGTGAGAGACAAACTTAGAAGGCATCTCTAAAGCTGCAGGGGATCCCCGCTCCTCCTGCTGCCTCCCCAACTCACCTACAAGGCTCCTCTCTCTTCAGCTGCTCCCAAGACTGCCCCTGCAAATGAAATGGGCAAATGCTCAAACAGTCAGCTCTCAAACATTTAGGGATTGCTCACAACGAAAGCCAAAAACCTCTAAACCCTAGACACTGGTTCCTACGCTACCTGGCCGGGACTCTATACACCCAAGCAGGGCATCGCAAGACCATCCTGCTCACAGACTGGACAGCCATCGGCTCCACTGTCTAAGGGAACTGACATGTTGATGTGAGACTCTGAGCAATATTCTATCCACCCACTGATCCACGGAGCAGGGCAGAGCAGTTCCAGGCTGAGCCCAAGTCAGACACCCCAGACCTGTGATCACACACACCATGTGACACAATTAAGAGACGAAGGACACAAAACAAACATGAGACAAAGGACATGAGAGAGACTGGAACTGCTCTGCCCGGCACACGGGAATCCAATGATACAAAGTAAGCCCTTCCTTTGATGTGTGCAAATAATCTGTTAGAGGATACCCCCTGCACCGGACTGATTTCAAAAATCCCTCCGGGCAATGCACAGACTTGCACCGACTCCCAACCCCTCTCTGGGGCTTTGCCCTGCACTTATCTTGCCAAGAGCCATGGATGCAAATCCATCTTGGATGCACAGGACGGGCACCTGGGCTGGCTCAGAGGTTCCTGCCATCGTCAGACTACTCGGAGTCAACTGCGAGAAAGAAAACCAGACAACAGATCTGAGTACTATGGCACATGGCCCCAGCCCCCAGGATCCCTCTACTCACTCTCAACGAGGCTGGTCCTCTGGGTCACTGGCTCTGAAAAGACTTGGACAATGTGCTGTCAACTTCTGAGACATCTGGGTGAACGAGAGAAAATGAAAAGGCATCTCTAAAGCTGCAGTGGATCCCCGCTCCTCCTGCTGCCTCCCCAACTCACCTACAAGGCTCCTCTCTCTTCAGCTGCTCCCAAGACTGCCCCTGCAAATGAAATGGGCAAATGCTCAAACACTCAGCTCTCAAACATTTAGGAATTGTTCACAACGAAAGACAAAAACCTCTAAACCCTAGACACTGGTTCCTACTCTACCTAGCCGGGACTCCATACACCCAAGCAGGGCATCGCAAGACCATCCTGCTCACACACTGGACAGCCATCGGCTCCACTGTCTAAGGGAACTGACATGTTGATGTCAGACTCTGAGCAATATTCCATCTACCCACGGATCCACGCAGCAGGGCAGAGCAGGTCCAGGCTGACCCCAAGTGACACACCCCACACCTGTGACCACACACACCATGTGACACAATTAAGAGATGAAGGACACAAAACACGGATGAGACAAAGGACGTGACACAGACCAGAACTGCTCTGCCCTGCACACGGGAATCCAGTGATAAAAAGTAAGCCCTTCCTTTGATGCGTCCAAATAACCTGTTCCAGGATACCCACTGCACTGGACTAATTGCAAAAATCCCTCCGGGCGAGGCACAGATTTGCACCCACTCCCAACCCCTCTCTGGGTCTTCGCCCTGCACTTATCTTTCCAAGAGCAGGGGATGCCAATCCAGCTTTGATGCAGAGGAGGGGCACCTGGGCTGGCTCAGAGGTTCCTGTCATCGTCAGAATACGTGGAGTCAGCTGTGAGAAAGAAAACCACAAGCAATACGTGAGTTGTGTGGCATGGGGCTCAAACCCCAGCGATCCCCCTACTCACCAGCACCCAGGCCCTGACCGGAGTCGGACACTGTGGATGTCACGTTCCAGGATACCTGAGTGAGTGAGAGACAAACTTAGAAGGCATCTCTAAAGCTGCAGGGGATCCTCGCTCCTCCTGCTGCCTCCCCAACTCACCTACAAGGCTCCTCTCTCTTCAGCTGCTCCCAAGACTGCCCCTGCAAATGAAATGGGCAAATGCTCAAACACTCAGCTCTCAAACATTTAGGGATTGCTCACAAGGAAAGCCAAAAACCTCTACACCCTAGACACTGGTTGCTACTCTACCCAGACGGGACTCTAGACACCCAGCAGGGCATCGCAAGACCATCCTGCTCACAGACTGGTCAGCCATCGGCTCCACTGTCTAAGGGAACTGACATGTTGACCTGACACTCGGAGCCATATTCCATCTACCCACTGATCCACGCAGCAGGGCAGAGCAGGTCCAGCGGACCCCAAGTGAGACACCCCACACCTGTGACCACACACACCAGGTGACAAAAAACGTGGATGAGATAAAGGACGTGACAAAGACCGGAACTGCTCTGCCCTGCACACGTGAATCCCATGATAAAAAGTAAGCCCTTCCTTCGATGCATCCAAATAACCTGTTCCAGGATACCCACTGCACTGGACTAATTGCAAAAATTCCTCCAGGCGAGGCACAGACTTGCACCCACTCCCAACCCCTCTCTGGGTCTTTGCCCTGCACTTATCTTTCCAAGAGCAGGGGATGCCAATCCAGTTTTGATGCAGAAGAGGGGCACCTGGGCTGGCTCAGAGGTTCCTGCCATCGTCAGAATACCTGGAGTCAGCTGTGAGAAAGAAAACCACAAGCAATACGTGAGTTGTGTGGCATGGGGCTCAAACCCCACTGATCTCCCTACTCACCAGCACCCAGGCCCTGACCGGAGTCGGACACTGTGGATGTCACGTTCCGGGATACCTGAGTGAGTGAGACACAAACTTAGAAGGCATCTCTAAAGCTGCAGTGGATCCCCACTCCTCCTGCTGCCTCCCCAACTCACCTACAAGGCCCCTCTCTCTTCAGCTGCTCCCAAGACCGCCCCTGCAAATGAAATGGGCAAATGCTCAAACACTCAGCTCTCAAATATTTAGGGATTGCTCACAAGGAAAGCCAAAAACCTCTAAACCCTACACACTGGTTCCTACTCTACCTAGCTGGGACTCCATACACCCAAGCAAGGCATCGCAAGACCATCCTGCTCACACACTGGACAGCCATCGGCTCCACTGTCTAAGGGAACTGACATGTTGATGTCAGACTCTGAGCAATATTCCATCTACCCACTGATCCACGGAGCAGGGCAGAGCAGGTCCAGGCTGACCCCAAGTGACACACCCCACACCTGTGACCACACACACCACGTGACACAATTAAGAGATGAAGGACACAAAACACGGATGAGACAAAGGACGTGACACAGACCAGAACTGCTCTGCCCTGCACACGGGAATCCAGTGATAAAAAGTAAGCCCTTCCTTTGATGTGTGCAAATAATCTGTTAGAGGATACCCCCTGCACCGGACTCATTTCAAAAATCCCTCCAGGCGAGGCACAGACTTGCACCCACTCCCAACCCCTCTCTGGGGCTTTGCCCTGCACTTATCTTGCCAAGAGCCGGGGATGCAAATCCATCTTGGATGCACAGGACGGGCACCTGGGTTGGCTCAGAGGTTCCTGCCATCGTCAGACTACTCAGAGTCAACTGCGAGAAAGAAAACCAGACACCAGATCTGAGTACTGTGCCACGTGGTCCCAGCCCTCATGACCCCTCTACTCCCTCTCAACGAGGCAGGTCCTCTGGGTCACTGGCTCTGACGACACTTGGACAATGTGCTGTCAACTTCTGAGACATCCGGGTGAGCGAGAGACAAAATGAGAAGACATCTCTAAAGCTGCAGGGGATCCCCGCTCCTCCTGCTGCCTCCCCAACTCACCTACAAGGCTCTTCTCTCTTCAGCTGCTCCCAAGACCGACCCTGCAAATGAAATGGGCAAATGCTCAAACACTCAGCTCTCAAACATTTAGGAATTATTCACAACGAAAGACAAAAACCTCTAAACCCTAGACACTGGTTCCTATGCTACCTGGCCGGGACTCTATACACCCAAGCAGGGCATCACAAGACCATCCTGCTCACAGACTGGACAGCCATCGGCTCCACTGTCTAAGGGAACTGACATGTTGACCTGACACTCTGAGCCATATTCCATCTACCCACTGATCCACGCAGCAGGGCAGAGCAGGTCCAGGCTGACCCCAAGTGACACACCCCACACCTGTGACCACACACACCACGTGACACAATTAAGAGACGAAGGACACAAAACATAGACGAGACAAAGGACGTGACACAGACCAGAACTGCTCTGCCTGGCACACGTGAATCCAATGATAAAAAGTAAGCCCCTCATTTGATGCATCCAAATAACCTGTTCCAGGATACCCCCTGCACTGGAATAATTGCAAAAATCCCTCCAGGCGAGGCACAGATTTGCACCCACTCCCAACCCCTCTCTGGGTCTTCGCCCTGCACTTATCTTTCCAAGAGCAGGGGATGCCAATCCAGCTTTGATGCAGAGGAGGGGCACCTGGGCTGGCTCAGAGGTTCCTGTCATCGTCAGAATACTTGGAGTCAGCTGTGAGAAAGAAAACCACAAGCAATACGTGAGTTGTGTGGCATGGGGCTCAAACCCCACTGATCTCCCTACTCACCAGCACCCAGGCCCTGACCGGAGTCGGACACTGTGGATGTCACATTCCAGGATACCTGAGTGAGTGAGACACAAACTTAGAAGGCATCTCTAAAGCTGCAGGGGATCCCTGCTCCTCCTGCTGCCTCCCCGACTCACCTCCAATGCTCATCTTCTCCCAAAGGTTAGCTGGATGGCACCTGCAACCAAAAAAGTTCAATCCTTCATTGCTGATCCTTTCAATACTCAGAGATTACCTACAAGGACAGCTCGAGGGGACCAAACCGTGTCCGTCACCTCACTGTGAGTTGGTTTCAGCCCTGTGAGGCTTCGTACGTCTCCTGCAAAAAAACCCAGAGGAGGCAAGTGTGAGTGCTTAGATACTGCCCAAGAGTTTGCTGCTCCCATGGCAGCTTCTGTCTGACTCCCCTTGACTGTGACCTCTTACAGGCAGGGTCCCTGTCGCGTTGGACTGCACATTAGAAGTCGGTGCATTGCCTGGAAAACAAAAAAACAACTATGTACACAGATTCACCACAAGTACACCACCTGCAAAAGAGCAACTAGTTTTGTCCTGCAGTCACTGCTCACCTTGCTCACCAGGCTCACTTTCCCTCTGGTGCCTGTCGTCTGCTGGGCTGAGGGCTCTGCATCTTAAAAAAAAAATAAAAAAAACAAAACTAAACCACCAAACCATCCAAATGATCAAGTAAACCTAGGCCCAAAAGTCATGTCTAGGCTCTGACCTCACATGACAACCCACCTTCTGACTGTGCTCCTCCAGCCTCTTCTGCTCATCTCTGCTTTACATCCAGTCCCTCTGACACTGCAAAGAAATGAGTTACCAAAGTCAGCCATATACAGAGGGGGACTTTAACTGCTGTGCAATTCTAATTTCTCTTTAGACAAGCCCTCTGGGGTCCAAACACAACCTGCACAAACAAACACTGACCTCACTTTAAGGCCCTGCCCTCAGTGGCTGAGCCTATCCACAGGGTAACTGGGAAGTCTCCTTCCTACTCCACCTACCCCCAAGTCTACACTGCAGGGCAGAGCAGTTCCAGGCCCAACACAAACTCCAAGGACACATTTCCAGACAAGTGCTGTGGTGCAACCAGGAGAGAGAACTCTGAGAGAGGAACGACGCCAAAATGGATGTGCTGCCGCACGAGAAGACGGAGGATACGGCGAGACTGAACGGAGGAGGCTCTGAGGAGCCTGAAAAGACACTCTAACAGAATGGCCTGGGGCAAGAACTGCCTACAAAATTGCTAAGATGGATGGGAGACAAGGCTATGTTCAGAATCTTCTTAAACTCTCAGAAATCCCAGGCGGTTACAAGAGATGACTGCACGGCACAGCCACTGATACAACCTGTAAGGAGGCTGTAAAAGACACCTGACCTGACACTTCTCAGATGCGATTCTGACGCACATCCAAGCTAGTGAGCCAAAGAACGGATGGTATGGGCACTGGGCTGGGCAGTGCAGAGGTTCAAGACTCTAGGAATGATGCCTCAGATAAGAACTTTGAGGACAGAAAGCAAAGATGTGGTGACTGTGAATAGTAAGACACGAAACACAGACTGGACAAAGGACACGACACAGACCTGAACAGCTCTGCCCTGCACATCCTACTCCATGATGAAAAGTAAACTGCTCCTCCTATGTGTGTCAAGGGCCTGTTAGGGCAGACCCTTTCTCCTGTGCTCATCTGAAAATCCCTCCCTCCTAAACATAAAACTGGACCCAGCTCTCATCCCCTCTCCAGGTGGGAGTCCTCCACTTATCTTTCCCACAGCTGGGGATGTGAATCCATCTTCAATGTGAAGGAAGGACGCCCGGCTGGCTCAGAGGGTCCTGTGATCCCTGACTCGGTTGCTGTGAGAAAGAAAACAGAAACTGACCCAAGAGTTGGGCAGCACGTGGGAGATAACCCTGCAATTGGCTACTCACCGTCCCCTGAGCTGAGAGGTTCTCGGGCCACTGGCTCCGACCCCAGTCGGAGGCTGCTGCCGTCACCGTGTGCCGTACCTGGGGGAGTGAGAAAAAAAGTTATGGGGTGTTTCTGAAAGTAAGGGAGACCCCAGCACCTACTCCCTACCTCCCCAACTCAACCTCAATGCTCCTCCTTTGCCAAAGGCAGGCTGGATGGCACCTGCAGCTGGAAAAGGTCCAGCCTGAATTGATGACCCTCGTAGTACTAGGAGATTACTCACAAGGACAGATGAAGACCATCAAACCTAACTGGCAGGTGGCTCTCGCCCTCTCAGGCTGCACACATTCTCTGCAAAGTAAAAAAGCCAAAGGCAAATGTACAGACTGAGGTACTGCCTGAAAGGATGGCTTTCCTGGGGTAGCTCCTACCTACCTCTCCTCCACAGTGACCTCTTACCAGCACGGGCCCTGAAGCACTGGACTGTCTGTTAGAAGGTGGCAGAACCCCTGGAAAACACAAGAAACAAAGCATGTGCACAGATTCACCACAACACCTGTAAAAGATCATCTAGTCCTGTCCTGGAGTCAATGTTCACCTTGCTCACAGGTACTCACCTGGATCACCTCCCCTCCGGTGCCTAGAGCCTCCTGGGCCCAGGGCTCTGCAGCTGAAAACAAAGAAAAAACAAACCCAAACAACAAAATCCTTAACACACAAGTAAACGTGGAGCTAAAAGCCACATCTTTGTGCTGATGTCAGGTGATGACCCACCTTCTTGCTCTGCTCCTCTGGCCTCTGTTCTGTTCAACTCTGCTTTACACCCTGCCCCTCTGACATGGTAAAGAAACCCTAACCAAAGTCACCCAGATAGATGGGGAGAGCTCAAAGAGTCTCCCTTCTCTTTAGGCAAACCACCCAGGGTCACTGCCTGCAGCCAAAGACTGCAGCTGTAATCGCACAGAATATCTGGGTGAATGAGAAGAAAACTTAAGTGGCACATCTGAAAAGTCAGTGGGTGCCTTCACAGATATTTAGGGGGCTCCTGGACACTGCTTTCCACCCATACTACCTTCAAAAAACCCCTAGCAATTCCTAAGCTGGCACCCCAGCCCTCACTCCATCTCTGGGCTGTAACCCCCCACTGACTACTTGCAATCCTGGGTGTCTGTAGCATCTTCAACACAGAGCAGCTTCACCTGAGGACTGGATAACACTGGTGAAAAAATGCCAAACTGCAGTTGAGATGATCAGGAAATCCCAAAATATGCAAGGCTCCTAAGGAAAAGAAAAAGAGATAACCAATTATAAAAGCAGCTTACCAACACCAAGTTATTAAATTTAAAAACCCTGCATGTGAGTGTAATCCTCTTCATTGCCATATACAGCTCTGCTTCTTTGGATACCAAAGCTGATGCTTTAATAAAGCAGGAATAGCTTGAGAAGTCCCATTAAATGAAAGAAAGGGAGAGCTCTTATCCCATTGAAGCCTGCCTGCTGAATGACTTCCCTGCCCAAAGGCTGGGGTTAATATACCCCTGGTCGTGCCCACCTCCCTTCCCTTGAGGCCCCGGGAGAAAGGGAGCAGCCCAATCCAAGACGGTATAAAGGCGCTGGGAGCAGCAGCACCTGGTTTGCATCTCTGACTTAAAATCAGGATAAGTAAAGAGCCTGACAAAGAAAAGAACTCCTAACGTGAGCAGGTATTATAGTTGGTATTAGATTTAGGGTTGGTATTGGATTCGGGTAGGGGCTGGAGCGGAGGGACTGGAGCAGAATGGCGGGAGTTGGAGCGGCGGGGGCTGCGGCGCCGGGAAGGGGAGCGGGGCGGCGGCGGCGGCGGCGGCGCCGGGAAGGGGAGCGGGGCGGCGGCGGCGGCGGCGGCGCCGGGAAGGGGAGCGGGGCGGCGGCGGCGGCGGCGGCGCCGGGAAGGGGAGCGGGGCGGCGGCGGCGGCGGCGGCGCCGGGAAGGGGAGCGGGGCGGCGGCGGCGGCGGCGGCGCCGGGAAGGGGAGCGGGGCGGCGGCGGCGGCGGCGGCGCCGGGAAGGGGAGCGGGGCGGCGGCGGCGGCGGCGGCGCCGGGAAGGGGAGCGGGGCGGCGGCGGCGGCGGCGGCGCCGGGAAGGGGAGCGGGGCGGCGGCGGCGGCGGCGGCGCCGGGAAGGGGAGCGGGGCGGCGGCGGCGGCGGCGGCGCCGGGAAGGGGAGCGGGGCGGCGGCGGCGGCGGCGGCGCCGGGAAGGGGAGCGGGGCGGCGGCGGCGGCGCCGGGAAGGGGAGCGGGGCGGCGGCGGCGGCGGCGGCGCCGGGAAGGGGAGCGGGGCGGCGGCGGCGGCGCCGGGAAGGGGAGCGGGGCGGCGGCGGCGGCGGCGGCGCCGGGAAGGGGAGCGGGGCGGCGGCGGCGGCGGCGGCGCCGGGAAGGGGAGCGGGGCGGCGGCGGCGGCGGCGGCGCCGGGAAGGGGAGCGGGGCGGCGGCGGCGGCGCCGGGAAGGGGAGCGGGGCGGCGGCGGCGGCGGCGGCGCCGGGAAGGGGAGCGGGGCGGCGGCGGCGGCGGCGGCGCCGGGAAGGGGAGCGGGGCGGCGGCGGCGGCGCCGGGAAGGGGAGCGGGGCGGCGGCGGCGGCGCCGGGAAGGGGAGCGGGGCGGCGGCGGCGGCGGCGGCGCCGGGAAGGGGAGCGGGGCGGCGGCGGCGGCGGCGGCGCCGGGAAGGGGAGCGGGGCGGCGGCGGCGGCGGCGGCGCCGGGAAGGGGAGCGGGGCGGCGGCGGCGGCGGCGGCGCCGGGAAGGGGAGCGGGGCGGCGGCGGCGGCGGCGGCGCCGGGAAGGGGAGCGGGGCGGCGGCGGCGGCGGCGGCGCCGGGAAGGGGAGCGGGGCGGCGGCGGCGGCGGCGGCGCCGGGAAGGGGAGCGGGGCGGCGGCGGCGGCGGCGGCGCCGGGAAGGGGAGCGGGGCGGCGGCGGCGGCGGCGGCGCCGGGAAGGGGAGCGGGGCGGCGGCGGCGGCGGCGGCGCCGGGAAGGGGAGCGGGGCGGCGGCGGCGGCGGCGGCGCCGGGAAGGGGAGCGGGGCGGCGGCGGCGGCGGCGGCGCCGGGAAGGGGAGCGGGGCGGCGGCGGCGGCGGCGGCGCCGGGAAGGGGAGCGGGGCGGCGGCGGCGGCGGCGGCGCCGGGAAGGGGAGCGGGGCGGCGGCGGCGGCGGCGGCGCCGGGAAGGGGAGCGGGGCGGCGGCGGCGGCGGCGGCGCCGGGAAGGGGAGCGGGGCGGCGGCGGCGGCGGCGGCGCCGGGAAGGGGAGCGGGGCGGCGGCGGCGGCGGCGGCGCCGGGAAGGGGAACGGGGCGGCGGCGGCGGCGGCGGCGCCGGGAAGGGGAGCGGGGCGGCGTGGCCGCGTCCTACCTGCGGGACAAGGGTGAGCCTGGCGGTACCGGAACGAGGCGCGGAGGGGGCCGCAAGGAGCCCCGGGGCTGCCGGGAAACTTCCAAGGTCTTCCTCCCGTCTGACCTGCATCTTCTCTGCACCCCCACACTCTCCCACCTGTTCACGTGCGCTGCTCCCCTCTCCTGCGCTGCGTCCTGGAACAGGGCTCATCCCTCGGCACCTTCCTCGAGCGATAATCCGGGTACATCAGGTGCTTCCCCCAGGCCCTGCGAGATGCTCTCACCATCACCGCTTGAGAGATTCCCTCGGAGCGACTGCTCCCCTGCAGAAGCTCCCTATAAAAAGGGCCCCACCGAGCACGGCCCGCCCCTTGTCACCCTCACTGCCCACACCTGGGGCTGTCCCGCCTCTTTGTCAGCCTCACTGCCCACACCTGGGGCTCTCCCGCATGGGAGGGGAGAGAGGGACGGGTGGAGCCACAGGCGGGCGCGCGGGGAGAGGCAGAAGAACGGCCACGCCCCCCCCGCCGCTCCCAGCTTACCCCGGGGACCATCTCCGTCGGATCTGCCGCCGTGGGTCGTTCCCGGGGGGGAAGGCGGCGGCGCAGCCCCGATAACATCTCCAGGGCACGGCGGGGGCGGGAGCGGGAGCGGGGGCGGGGAGCGGGGCGAGCGGGCGGCGCGGCGTGCGCGCCTGAGGGTCCTCGCGCGCTGCGGCCCCGAGACGGGGGCTGCTCGCGCTGATGCCTGCCGCCGCCCACGAACCTGCCGCCCGCACCCGGCGCCGCCGAGCGCCACGCCCTGTCCCCACAGCGGGAAGAGGCGCGGCGAGACGGCGCTGCGGATGCGGGGCGGGGGTCCGGGTGGCGGCGGAGGTCAGGCAACAGGATAAACGCCTCTCTGAGGCGAGGGGGCCTCTCGCCGCCATCTTTTGTGTGGCCTCGGCTAAGTTCCGGTCCTGGCGGGGCCATCTTGAGTGTGGCGCCGAGACGAACTTCCGGGCCAGGGCCGCCATTCTTTAGTGTGGTCGTTCCGGTTCTGGCGGCGCCATCTTTACTGTGGGCTTGGCGGACTTCCGGGCAGGGGCCGCCATCTTTAGTGTGGTCGTTCCGGTCCTGGCGGCGCCATCTTTACTGTGGGCTTGGCGAACTTCCGCGCCGGGGCCTTGGAGGACTTCCGGTCGCTCTCTACTTCCGGCGACCGAGTTTACCCAAATTAGCGTCCCTCCTCGCTAATTTCTGCGCTTTCACCCCAAAAAATCTTCACGTTATTCCCCCCACACACACCCCGGGAGAGACGGGAGACCGCCAGTCCCGCCCTGCCGCCGGAACCGGCCCTTAACTCGAGCAGGGAGCGCTGCACCGGCACGAGAGCCACTGCGCATGCGTCGCCGGTCCCGCTCCTGGCTGCCCTTACTTACCGCGTGATCGCCGGCGTCTTGCCAACGACTGCGCATGCGCCGGCCTCGCCGCCTTGGCTTCCCCCCCACCCCGCCGCCCGACCGCCCGGCTTCGCTTTCTTACTGCGGCTCCCCCTCCGCTTTTTCGGCTCCCTGGGGTTCCCCCACCCACATTTTCGGTCCCCGTCTCACATTTTAGAGGTGATGACCCCGCAATTTACGGTTCGGGGGGCGGGAGGAGAGGAAACGGGGTGCCCAAGAAGGGGTTTCTTTTTTTTTTTTTTTTTTTTTTTTTTTTTTTTTTCTCTCTTTTATTTCATTTTCATTTTATTTCCTTTTTAGGTTTTTTGCCTTTTTTTTTTAATTTTCTTTTGGTTTTTATATTTCCTTTTTTATTTCGTTTATTTTTTATTCTCTTTATTTTTCATCTTCTCTCCCAGTGCTCCCAGTAACACCCAGTGCTCCCCAACAACCCTCAGTAACACCCAGTGCTCCCCAGTGCACCCCAGTAACACCCAGTGCTCCTCGACAACCCCCAGTAACACCCAGTGCTCCCCAGGAAACACCCAGTGCTCCCCAAAAATTTACCCCAAACCGACCCAAATCACCCCAAAAGCTGACCCAAAACTCACCCCAAAAGCTGACCCAAAACTGACCCCAATCATCCCAAAAGCTGACCCAAACCTGACCCAAATCACCCCAAACAGTGACCCCAAACTGACCCCAAAAAATGACCCAAATCATCCCAAAAACTGACCCAAAACTCTGCATTTATTTGGCACCATTTCCTCTCAAAAACAACATCTCCGATTTAGTTGATTGCTAAAGCCATCAGTTTAAAATCATCTCAGGAATCAAAAGGGACTGGAAAACACACACAAATCATTCCTGCACCCACCAAATCATTAGGAATTGGAACCCGATTCCCTCATCTCTCTCTCCTTGTTCTTCTTGCCTGGAAAATCTGATGATCCCTGCTGGCTATTTTCAGGCTGCTTTTCTTCCACAGCTCCTTTCCTCCCGGCTGAAACCTCCTGGCACATTCAGGGCTTATCTGGAGGGAAGCCCCTCTGAAGTATTTCCTCTCGTGGCAATTCTGTGGGACGAAGAAGTAAAAAAAGCACGTCAAGAGCTCCTTCTACCCCCTTCCTTCGCAAACCCCCTCCCAGTTTGTCCTTGGCAGCTCCATCCCCCCGGCACCCACACCCGACGCTTCGGCTCCGCTGGGAAAGGGACAGCAAGTGCACAAGCAAGTTCAGTGCTGGGCAGGGGCTCCCTGGGGAACGGCACTTCAGTGCTTTAGTCCGTGGCCTTTCCTGCTGCCCTCCCTCCTGGAGGCAGAGGATGACCCGGCCCTTGTTTCTCCCACGCTCGCAGACCCAGGTCCTGCTCCTTTGGCCCCACTTTTCTTAGGAGACCCGGCATCATTTCCCAGGGTCCCCAGGAAACTTCTGCACTTGACCCATTGCTAAGTGCCAGAGCACAGGGCAAGGGAAGGACAAATTTCTCGGCACTCACCCCCTGGAATTTTCCTTCTCCACAGCACGCTCCCGTTCCCGCTGTCTCCGCACGAGTCCTCCTTCTCCCAGCACCTCAGAGAATGTCCTTTTCACCCGGGTCCTGCCTAGCGTCGTCCAACAAAACACGCTGACAACATTTTTCAGGATGCCAGTGGAGAGATATTAGAGCACACTGCACAGGGAAGCTGAGCCTGCCCCATCCCTGCACGTGTTCCAGGCCAGGCTGGATGGGACTGGGAGCAACCGGGGACAGTGGAAGGTGTCCCTGCCCATGGAAGACAGGGTGGCCTTTGAAGGTCCCCTTCAAACCAAATCGCTCTGGGATTCCCCTCCAAAATCACTACCCAAGAGACACAGCAATCAAAGCAGAGGGACTGCACTCCCAGCTTTTCTTACCTGCAGGCACACACAGCACAGCACGTTGGACATAAAAGCCCCGGGGTTAGTCCTGCCAGAGGTGTCCGGCACACACACGGCGACCGAAGGGAAAGAGGGAGCCTGGGAACACAGAGTAAAAGACACTTTAATTAGGAGTACACCGAGCACCAGCCAGGTCATTCACACAGCTTCACTGTCCAGTCACACAAAAAGCACTCACCGAGGCCTCAGTTAGGATGGTTCCTGACGCTGACCAGGTGAATGCCTCCCTGGAAGCCCGCTCCGCTCATGCCAGCCACTGGGGCTCACCCAGGGGGGGCTTTGCCAAGCAGCCAATGGAAATTAAAATTACAGCCTGGGCAAAGGCGCTTCCCACAGGACCGCTCCTGGCCAAGGCCACCGGTCCGTGCAAGTCAGACCACTGACCACCCGGGGCTGGGGATTTTCGGGGGCACGCTTCCAGCTTTTATTCTCCAGAAACTCCAGTTCTTTCTGGCACCCCTTGCTTCAGTCTTCCCCTGCTGGAAGAGGTCACTTTAGTCTTTCGAGGGGCCAGACTGCCAAAGCCCGCCCAGTCCATTCCCACGAGGGAAAGGTAGCTTTGTCTTGGACAGGATACTGGGGGGGAGACACAAAATAAAAGTTTAATTTAAAACAACTGCCTAAAATAGAAAGCAATTCAAACAGAAGGCAGACAAGACTCGTGCAAATCTGAATACATTTGACTTCAAAGGAGAATTATTTCCCTCTGCACCTAAGAGAATGTCATTTTCACCCGGGTCCCGCTTACCATCATCCAACAAAACACGCTGACAACGTTTTTCCTGATGACAGTGGAGAGATATTAGAGCACACTGCACAGGGAAGCTGAGCCTGCCCCATCCCTGGAAGTGTTCCAGGCCAGGCTGGATGGGACTGGGAGCATCCAGCCGGGGATGAGAGCGGAAGGTGTCCCTGCCCACGGAAGACAGGGTGGCCTTTGAAGGTCCCCATCAAACCAAATCGCTCTGGGATTCCCCTCCAAAATCACTACCCAAGAGACACAGCAATCAAAGCAGAGGGACTGCACTCCCAGCTTTTCTTACCTGCAGGCACACACAGCACAGCACGTTGGACATAAAAGCCACGGGGTTAGTCCTGCCAGAGGCGTCCGGCACACCCACGGCGACCGAAGGGAAAGAGGGAGCCTGGGAACACAGAGTAAAAGACACCTTAATTAGGAGTACACTGAGCACCAGCCAGGTCATTCACACAGCTTCACTGTCCAGTCATACAAAAAGCACTCACCGAGGCCTCAGTTAGGATGGTTCCTGACGCTGACCGGGTGAATGCCTCCCTGGAAGCCCGCTCCGCTCATGCCAGCCACTGGGGCTCACCCAGGGGGGCTTTGCCAAGCAGCCAATGGAAATTAAAATTACAGGCTGGGCAAAGGCGCTTCCCGCAGGACCGCTCCTGGCCAAGGCCACCGGTCCGTGCAAGTCAGACCACTGACCACCCGGGGCTGGGGATTTTCGGGGGCACGCTTCCAGCTTTTATTCTCCAGAAACTCCAGTTCTTTCTGGCACCCCTTGCTTCAGTCTTCCCCTGTTGGAAGAGGTCACTTAAGACTTTCGAGGGGCCAGATTGCCAAAGCCCGACCAGTCCATTCCCACGAGGGAAAGGTAGCTTTGTCTTGGACAGGATACTGGGGGGGAGACACAAAATAAAAGTTTAATTTAAAACAACTGCCTAAAATAGAAAGCAATTCAAACATAAGGCAGACAAGACTCGTGCAAATCTGAATACATTTGACTTCAAAGGAGAATTATTTCCCTCTGCACCTAAGAGAATGTCATTTTCACCTGGGTCCTGCTTACCATCGTCCAACAAAACACGCTGACAACATTTTTCCTGATGACAGTGGAGAGATATTAGAGCACACTGCACAGGGAAGCTGAGCCTGCCCCATCCCTGCACGTGTTCCAGGCCAGGCTGGATGGGACTGGGAGCATCCAGCCAGGGATGAGAGCGCAAGGTGTCCCTGCCCACGGAAGGCAGGGTGGCCTTTGAAGGTCCCCTTCAAACCAAATCGCTCTGGGATTCCCCTCCAAAATCACTACCCAAGAGACACAGCAATCAAAGCAGAGGGACTGCACTCCCAGCTTTTCTTACCTGCAGGCACACACAGCACAGCACGTTGGACATAAAAGCCACGGGGTTAGTCCTGCCAGAGAGGCGTCCGGCACACCCACGGCGACCGAAGGAAAAGAGGGAGCCTGGGAACACGGAGTAAAAGACACCTTAATTAGGACTACACTGAGCAATAGCCAGGTCATTCCCACAGACAGCTTCACCATCCAGTCACACAAAAAGCACTGACCTACCAGGGCCTCAGTTAGGATGGCTCCTGACGCTGACACCTCCGTTTGCCCCGGGGGGTCAAGAAGAACATCCCTGGGAAGAAGTCACCCCCAACAGCAAAAAGGGAAAATTAGTGAAGCACGGGGTCCTCTTCTGACTAGATTGCCACCAGCATTCCATAGCAAATGCCACGACTATTCTGTTACAGACAAGAAAACCCTGTTCTCCCAAACAAACAGCGAGGAGATTTATGGGCACGCCTGAAAATTTCCTGTGAGGAACTTTTTGTAACTAAGGAGCAGGTGCTATCTTGAGTTGAAGGCATCAATTTGACAGACACTTAGTACAGCAAACTTTCAGCAGAGCAGTTAATTGCTGCCTATTTGAACAGCAGGGGAGAGAAAATGACAGTCGAAGGGAAGACAAGAAAAGCAGAACTGCAATCAGCACACTTTTCTTCCATCTCTCCCGAGAAAGCCTAGTTTGTCTGTTCTAATAATTCTATGCCCTTTTCTACATGAAACTTACACCAAGGCTGAAAAAACAACTAGAAAACACGGAGAGAAGCTTTTTAGAATTTCACGTGATTTTCCCAAACCGATCCCAGAAAAGCAGAACTCGGTAGAATGTACTCACCTCGAGGCCTTTGGTCTTTTTTTCCATAAGCTTCGTCACCTGATGGAAAAAGCAGAGCAGACTCGGTATTTAGGCTCACAACAGGAAAACTTCCCCTTCCTTTCCTAAAAGAAACTACATTAATTTGCACAGCTGCAGGCGCGTCTCCAGCTGTTAAAGCCTTTCAGCTTTTCAGAGGGTGAGAATGCCCTGCGAAGGAAGGCTGAAAAATGCTCGGAGCCTGCCCAGGTCAAAGAGCCCCTCGATTTTGTCTGTGTTCCAGTCCCTGGCTAAAGAAAGGGCAGAAGAAGCGCAGTTGTTGCTTGCCTTTTCCCTCAGAGGTTTTGCCAGGCGCCGGGCCAGCCCGGGCACTGCGGGGGAAGGCCGGCAGCGCCCAAACCCCGCCGCTTTCCCGGGGGCGTCGCTTGCGAGAGCGCCCCCGAGCGCCGGGCCCTGCCTCACAGTCGCCGCCTGGCGGACACGGCCGGGAGCGGCACTGCAGCCGCGCGCGGCACTGCAGCCCTGCGCCCCCCCCACCTTGGCGAGACCCGCGGCGCCTTTCGCGCGTACGGGCCTTTCTTCCCTAAAACCTGCCCTTCCCTAGGAAAAGCTGAGCAGTTCACAGAGTTGCTGTTTCCCGCCCAGCTTCCCAAAGGATTTCTCTCTCCCGGCAGCACAGACAGGGTCCCCGAGGCAGCGCACACCCTCCCCGCGGGGGGGTGTGGTGCGTGTGCAATGCCAGGGCACATCCGAACCCGGCCCTGCGGCGGCACGCAGGTGCAAGTTTCTCCGCAGAGGCGAGAAACTTGCCTGTCGCTTCCCCTGCCTGCAGTCGCCGATGGCCGCGGGAGAGGCAGAAGAGCGGCCGCGCCCAGCTTACCCCGGGGACGATCTCCGTAGGATCTGGCGCCGTGGGTCGCTTCCTGGGGGAGCGGGAAGGCGGCGGCGCAGCTCCGACAGCATCTCCAGGGCACGGCGGGAGCGGGAGCGGAGGGGAGCGGGGGCGGGAGGGGAGGGGAGCGGAGCGGAGCGGAGCGGACCGAGGCGGGCGGGCGGGCGGAGCGCTGCGCGCGCGGCGCCGAGAGGGGGCTGCCCGCGCCGGTGCCTGCCGCCGCCCACGAACCTGCCGCCCGCGCCCGGCGCCGCCGAGCGTCCCGCCCCGTCCCCACAGCGGGAAGCGGCGCGGCGAGACGGCGCTGCGGGCGCGGGGCGGGGGTCCGGGTCGCGGCGGAGGTCAGGCAAAAGGATAAACGCCTCTCTGAGGCGAGGGGGCGTCTCGCCGCCATCTTTAGTGTGGCCTCGGCTAAGTTCCGGTCCTGCGGCGCCATCTAGAGTGTGGCGTCCGGGCGAACTTCCGGGCCGGGGCCGCCATCTTTAGTGTGGTCGTTCCGGTCCTGGCGGCGCCATCTTTACTGTGGGCTTGGCGGACTTCCGGGCAGGGGCCGCCATCTTTAGTGTGGTCGTTCCGGTCCTGGCGGCGCCATCTTTACTGTGGGCTTGGCGGACTTCCGCGCCGGGGCCTTGGAGGACTTCCGGTCGCTCTCTACTTCCGGTGACCGAGTTTACCCAAATTAGCGTCCCTCCTCGCTAATTTCTGCGCTTTCACCCCAAAAAAAATCTTCATGTTATTCCCCCCACACACACCCCGGGAGAGACGGGAGACCGCCAGTCCCGCCCTGCCGCCGGAACCGGCCCTTAACTCGAGCAGGGAGCGCTGCACCGGCACGAGAGCCACTGCGCATGCGTCGCCGGTCCCGCTCCTGCCTGCCCTTACTTACCACGTGATCGCCGGCGTCTTGCCAACGACTGCGCATGCGCCAGCGTCGCCACCTCGGCTTCCCCCCCCACCCCGCCGCCCGACCGCCCGGCTTCGCTTTCTTACTGCGGCTCCCCCTCCGCTTTTTCGGCTCCCTGGGGTTCCCCCACCCACATTTTCGGGTCCCCTTCTCACATTTTTGGGGTGATGACCCCGCAATTTACGGCTCGGGGGGGGGGAGGAGAGGAAACGGGGTGCCCAAGAAGGGGTTTCTTTTTTTTTTTTTTTTTTTCTCTTTTATTTCATTTTCATTTTATTTCCTTTTTAGTTTTTTTGCCTTTTTTTTTTTAATTTTCTTTTGTTTTTTATATTTCCTTTTTTATTTCGTTTATTTTTTATTCTCTTTATTTTTCATCTTCTCTCCCAGTGCTCCCCAGTAACACCCAGTGCTCCCCAACAACCCTCAGTAACACCCAGTGCTCCCCAACAACCCCCAGTAACACCCAGTGCTCCCCAGGAAACACCCAGTGCTCCCCAAAAATTGACCCAAAACCGACCCAAATCACCCCAAAAGCTGACCCAAAACTGACCCCAAAACCTGATCCCAATCATCCCAAAAGCTGACCCAAAACTGACCCAAATCACCCCAAACAATGACCCCAAACTGACCCCAAAAACTGACCCAAATCATCCAAAAAACTGACCCAAAACTCTGCATTTATTTGGCATCATTTCCTCTCAAAAACAACATCTCCGATTTAGTTGATTGCTAAAGCCATCAGTTTAAAATCATCTCAGGAATCAAAAGGGACTGGAAAACACACACAAATCATTCCTGCACCCACCAAATCATTAGGAATTGGAACCCCATTCCCTCATCTCTCTCCTTGTTCTTCTTGCCTGGAAAACCTGATGATCCCCACTGGCTATTTTTAGGCTGCTTTTCTTCCACAGCTCCTTTCTCCCGGCTGAAACCTCCTGGCACGTTCAGGGCTTATCTGGAGGGAAGCCCCTCTGAGGTATTTCCTCTCGTGGCAATTCTGTGGGACGAAGAAGTAAAAAAAGCACGTCAAGAGCTCCTTCTACCCCCTTCCCTCGCAAACCCCCTCCCAGTTTGTCCTTGGCAGCTCCATCCCCCCGGCACCCACACCCGACGCTTCGGCTCCGCTGGGAAAGGGACAGCAAGTGCACAAGCAAGTTCAGTGCTGGGCAGGGGCTCCCTGGGGAACGGCACTTCAGTGCTTTAGTCCGTGGCCTTTCCTGCTGCCCTCCCCCCTGGAGGCAGAGGATGACCCGGCCCTTGTTTCTCCCACGCTCGCAGACCCAGGTCCTGCTCCTTTGGCCCCACTTTTCTTAGCAGACCCGGCATCATTTTCCAGGGTCCCCAGGAAACTTCTGCACTTGACCCATTGCTAAATTTTTCAGGATGCCAGTGGAGAGATATTAGAGCACACTGCACACGGAAGCTGAGCCTGCCCCATCCCTGGAAGTGTTCCAGGCCAGGCTGGATGGGACTGGGAGCAACCGGGGATGAGAGGGGAAGGTGTCCCTGCCCACGGAAGGCAGGGTGGCCTTTGAAGGTCCCCTTCAAACCAAATCGCTCTGGGATTCCCCTCCAAAATCACTACCCAAGAGACACAGCAATCAAAGCAGAGGGACTGCACTCCCAGCTTTTCTGACCTGCAGGCACACACAGCACAGCACGCTGGACATAAAAGCCACGGGGTTAGTCCTGCCAGAGGCGTCCGGCACACCCACGGCGACCAAAGGGAAAGAGGGAGCCTGGGAACACAGAGTAAAAGACACTTTAATTAGGAGTACACTGAGCACTAGCCAGGTCATTCACACAGCTTCACTGTCCAGTCATACAAAAAGCACTCACCGAGGCCTCAGTTAGGATGGTTCCTGACGCTGACCGGGTGAATGCCTCCCTGCAAGCCCGCTCCGCTCCTGCCAGGCACTGGGGCTCACCCAGGGGGGCTTTGCCAAGCATCCAAGAGAAAATTAAAATTACAGCCTGGGCAAAGGCGCTTCCCGCAGGACCGCTCCTGGCCAAGGCCACCGGTCCGTGCAAGTCAGACCACTGACCACCCGGGGCTGGGGATTTTCGGGGGCACGCTTCCAGCTTTTATTCTCCAGAGACTCCAGTTCTTCCTGGCACCCCTTGCTTCAGTCTTCCCCTGCTGGAAGAGGTCACTTTAGTCTTTCGAGGGGCCAGATTGCCAAAGCCCGGCCGGTCCATTCCCACGAGGAAAGAAAGGTAGCTTTGCCTTGGACAGGATACTGGGGGAGAGACACAAAATAAAAGTTTAATTTAAAACAACTGCCGAGAAGAGAAAGCAATTCAAACAGAAGGCAGACAAGACTCGTGCAAATCTGAATACATTTGACTTCAAAGGAGAATTATTTCCCTCTGCACCTCAGAGAAGGCAATTTTCACCCGGGTCCCGCTTTACCATCGTCGCGCAAAAGGTGCTGACAACATTTTTCACCATGCCAGTGCAGAGCTATTAGAGCACACCGCACAGGGAAGCCGAGGCTGCCCCTGGATCCCTGCAAGTATTCCAGGCCAGGCTGGATGGGACTTGCAGCATCCAACCAGGGATGAGAGTGGAAGGTGCCCCTGCCCACGGAAGACAGGGTGCCCTTTAAAGGTCCCCTTCAAACCAAATCGCTCTCTCATTGCCCTCCGAAAGAACTCCCAAAGAGACACAGCAACCAAAGCAGAGGGACTGCACTCCCAGCTTTTCTTACCTGCAGGCACACACAGCACAGCACGCTGGACATAAAAGACCCGGGGTTAGTCCTGCCAGAGGCGTCCGGCACACCCACGGCGACCGAAGGGAAAGAGGGAGCCTGGGAACACGGAGTAAAAGACACCTTAATTAGGACTACACTGAGCAATAGCCAGGTCATTCCCACAGACAGCTTCACCGTCCAGTCACACAATACCGGGGCCTCAGTTAGGATGGCTCCTGACGCTGACACCTCCGTTTGCCCCGGGGGGTCAAGAAGAACATCCCTGGGAAGAAGTCACCCCCAACAGCAAAAAGGGAAAATTAGTGAAGCACGGGGTCCTCTTCTGACTAGATTGCCACCAGCATTCCATAGCAAATGCCACGACTATTCTGTTACAGACGAGAAAACCCTGTTCTCCCAAACAAACAGCGAGGAGATTTATGGGCACGCCTGAAAATTTCCTGTGAGGAACTTTTTGTAACTAAGGAGCAGGTGCTATCTTGAGTTGAAGGCATCCATTTGACAGACACAGTACAGCAAGCTCTTCAGCAGAGCAATTAATTGCTGCCTATTTGAACAGCAGGGGAGAGAAAATGACAGTCGAAGGGAAGACAAGAAAAGCAGAACTGCAATCAGCACACTTTTCTTCCATCTCTCCCGAGAAAGCCTAGTTTGTCTGTTCTAATAATTCTATGCCCTTTTCTACATGAAACTTACACCAAGGCTGAAAAAACAACTAGAAAACACGGAGAGAAGCTTTTTAGAATTTCACGTGATTTTCCCAAACCGATCCCAGAAAAGCAGAACTCGGTAGAATGTACTCACCTCGAGGCCTTTGGTCTTTTTTTCCATAAGCTTCGTCACCTGATGGAAAAAGCAGAGCAGACTCGGTATTTAGGCTCACAACAGGAAAACTTCCCATTCCTTTCCTAAAAGAAACTACATTAATTTGCACAGCTGCAGGCGCGTCTCCAGCTGTTAAAGCCTTTCAGCTTTTCAGAGGGTGAGAATGCCCTGCGAAGGAAGGCTGAAAAATGCTCGGAGCCTGCCCAGGTCAAAGAGCCCCTCGATTTTGTCTGTGTTCCAGTCCCTGGCTAAAGAAAGGGCAGAAGAAGCGCAGTTGTTGCTTGCCTTTTCCCTCAGAGGTTTTGCCAGGCGCCGGGCCAGCCCGGGCGCTCCGGGGGAAGGCCGGCAGTGCCCAAACCCCGCCGCTTTCCCGGGGGCGTCGCTTGCGAGAGCGCCCCCGAGCGCCGGGCCCTGCCTCACAGTCGCCGCCTGGCGGACACGGCCGGGAGCGGCACTGCAGCCGCGCGCGGCACTGCAGCCCTGCGCCCCCCCCACCTTGGCGAGACCCGCGGCGCCTTTCGCGCGTACGGGCCTTTCTTCCCTAAAACCTGCCCTTCCCTAGGAAAAGCTGAGCAGTTCACAGAGTTGCTGTTTCCACCCCAGCTTCCCAAAGGATTTCTCTCTCCCGGCAGCACAGACAGGGTCCCCGAGGCAGCGCACACCCTCCCCGCGGGGGGGTGTGGTGCGTGTGCAATGCCAGGGCACATCCGAACCCGGCCCTGCGGCGGCACGCAGGTGCAAGTTTCTCCGCAGAGGCGAGAAACTTGCCTGTCGCTTCCCCTGCCTGCAGTCGCCGATGGCCGCGGGAGAGGCAGAAGAGCGGCCGCGCCCAGCTTACCCCGGGGACGATCTCCGTAGGATCTGGCGCCGTGGGTCGCTTCCTGGGGGGGGGGAAGGCGGCGGCGCAGCTCCGACAGCATCTCCAGGGCACGGCGGGAGCGGGAGCGGAGGGGAGCGGGGGCGGGAGGGGAGGGGAGGGGAGGGGAGGGGAGCGGAGCGGAGCGGGGGCGGGAGGGGAGCGGAGCGGAGCGGAACGAGGCGGGCGGGCGGGCGGAGCGCTGCGCGCGCGGCGCCGAGAGGGGGCTGCCCGCGCCGGTGCCTGCCGCCGCCCACGAACCTGCCGCCCGCGCCCGGCGCCGCCGAGCGCCGCGCCCCGTCCCCACAGCGGGAAGCGGCGCGGCGAGACGGCGCTGCGGGCGCGGGGCGGGGGTCCGGGTCGCGGCGGAGGTCAGGCAAAAGGATAAACGCCTCTCTGAGGCGAGGGGGCGTCTCGCCGCCATCTTTAGTGTGGCCTCGGCTAAGTTCCGGTCCTGGCGGCGCCATCTAGAGTGTGGCGTCCGGGCGAACTTCCGGGCCGGGGCCGCCATCTTTAGTGTGGTCGTTCCGGTCCTGGCGGCGCCATCTTTACTGTGGGCTTGGCGGACTTCCGGGCAGGGGCCGCCATCTTTAGTGTGGTCGTTCCGGTCCTGGCGGCGCCATCTTTACTGTGGGCTTGGCGGACTTCCGCGCCGGGGCCTTGGAGGACTTCCGGTCGCTCTCTACTTCCGGTGACCGAGTTTACCCAAATTAGCGTCCCTCCTCGCTAATTTCTGCGCTTTCACCCCAAAAAAATCTTCATGTTATTCCCCCCACACACACCCCGGGAGAGACGGGAGACCGCCAGTCCCGCCCTGCCGCCGGAACCGGCCCTTAACTCGAGCAGGGAGCGCTGCACCGGCACGAGAGCCACTGCGCATGCGTCGCCGGTCCCGCTCCTGCCTGCCCTTACTTACCACGTGATCGCCGGCGTCTTGCCAACGACTGCGCATGCGCCGGCGTCGCCACCTCGGCTTCCCCCCCCACCCCGCCGCCCGACCGCCCGGCTTCGCTTTCTTACTGCGGCTCCCCCTCCGCTTTTTCGGCTCCCTGGGGTTCCCCCACCCACATTTTCGGGTCCCCTTCTCACATTTTTGGGGTGATGACCCCGCAATTTACGGCTCGGGGGGGGGGAGGAGAGGAAACGGGGTGCCCAAGAAGGGGTTTCTTTTTTTTTTTTTTTTCTCTTTTATTTCATTTTCATTTTATTTCCTTTTTAGTTTTTTTGCCTTTTTTTTTAATTTTGTTTTTTATATTTCCTTTTTTATTTCGTTTATTTTTTATTCTCTTTATTTTTCATCTTCTCTCCCAGTGCTCCCCAGTAACACCCAGTGCTCCCCAACAACCCTCAGTAACACCCAGTGCTCCCCAACAACCCCCAGTAACACCCAGTGCTCCCCAAAAATTGACCCAAAACCGACCCAAATCACCCCAAAAGCTGACCCAAAACTGACCCCAAAACCTGATCCCAATCATCCCAAAAGCTGACCCAAAACTGACCCAAATCACCCCAAACAATGACCCCAAACTGACCCCAAAAACTGACCCAAATCATCCAAAAAACTGACCCAAAACTCTGCATTTATTTGGCATCATTTCCTCTCAAAAACAACATCTCCGATTTAGTTGATTGCTAAAGCCATCAGTTTAAAATCATCTCAGGAATCAAAAGGGACTGGAAAACACACACAAATCATTCCTGCACCCACCAAATCATTAGGAATTGGAACCCCATTCCCTCATCTCTCTCCTTGTTCTTCTTGCCTGGAAAACCTGATGATCCCCACTGGCTATTTTTAGGCTGCTTTTCTTCCACAGCTCCTTTCTCCCGGCTGAAACCTCCTGGCACGTTCAGGGCTTATCTGGAGGGAAGCCCCTCTGAGGTATTTCCTCTCGTGGCAATTCTGTGGGACGAAGAAGTAAAAAAAACACGGCAAGAGCTCCTTCTCCCCCCTTCCCTCGCAAACCCCCTCCCAGTTTGTCCTTGGCAGCTCCATCCCCCCGGCACCCGCACCCGACGCTTCGGCTCCGCTGGGAAAGGGACAGCAAGTGCACAAGCAAGTTCAGTGCTGGGCAGGGGCTCCCTGGGGAACGGCACTTCAGTGCTTTAGTCCGTGGCCTTTCCTGCTGCCCTCCCCCCTGGAGGCAGAGGATGACCCGGCCCTTGTTTCTCCCACGCTCGCAGACCCAGGTCCTGCTCCTTTGGCCCCACTTTTCTTAGCAGACCCGGCCTCATTTTCCAGGGTCCCCAGGAAACTTCTGCACTTGACCCATTGCTAAATTTTTCATGATGCCAGTGGAGAGATATTAGAGCACACTGCACAGGGAAGCTGAGCCTGCCCCGTCCCTGCAAGTGTTCCAGGCCAGGCTGGATGGGACTTGGAGCAACCGGGGATGAGAGGGGAAGGTGTCCCTGCCCACGGAAGGCAGGGTGGCCTTTGAAGGTCCCCTTCAAACCAAATCGCTCTGGGATTCCCCTCCAAAATCACTACCCAAGAGACACAGCAATCAAAGCAGAGGGACTGCACTCCCAGCTTTTCTTACCTGCAGGCACACACAGCACAGCACGCTGGACATAAAAGCCACGGGGTTAGTCCTGCCAGAGGCGTCCGGCACAGTGTCCACGGCGACCGAAGGAAAAGAGGGAGCCTGGGAATACGGAGTAAAAGACACCTTAATTAGGACTACACTGAGCAATAGCCAGGTCATTCACACAGACAGCTTCACTGTCCAGTCACACAAAAAGCACTGACCTACCAGGGCCTCAGTTAGGATGGTTCCTGACACTGACACCTCCGTTTGCCCCGGGGGGTCAAGAAGAACATCCCTGGGAAGAAGTCGCCCCAAACGACAAAAAGTGAAAATTAGTGAAGCATGGGGTCCTCTTCTGACTAGATTGCCACCAGCATTCAATAGCAAATGACATGACTATTCTGTTACAGATGAGAAAACCTTCTCCCATTCCAAACCGTGGTATAATCTCGTTCAACAAGACTTTAACTGCTCCTCTTGATTCATTTGTTGTACATGGGAAAGCTTCAGGCCATCCAGAAAATGTGTCAGTCAAAACGAAGAGATAACAGAAACCCCACCTTTTCTTGGGAGCTCAGAGAAATCAGTTTGCCAAATTTCACCTGGGAATTGCCCTTTGCTTATTGCCCCTTGGTGTATTTTTGTTCCAATATTTAGGTTAATTTTCAGGCAAAGTTCACATTGGGATGTGACTTGCTTTATTGTGGTAAATAAATTCGGTCCTTAAATGCTGATAGAGTGAGCCCAAACCCCAGTGAGTTTTATCATGTTCTGCTTTTACAAGTTGCTGCACTAATTTTTCTGGTAATATTAACTGACCTGTTTTTGTTGACCCCACCCATTGTCTAACAGCTTACCTCCATTTTCATGTATCCATTTATTCTGTTGTTTCGATAACTAGTTTTATTTTTTAAGGTGGTTTATGGTGTTATGCACATCTGAGGCGAAGTGTGGTGCTGACCGGGGGGGTACTGAGATTTTAATTGCACGTGAACTCACTTGAATATGTAATCATGTCTGATTGCAGTTGGTGCGCCACTCTCACAGTACGTGCACAGCAAGAGCTTTCTGCGCGGGCACCTTTGGTCTGGGAGGAATCTTCATCCATATTCAATTCTGGTAATCGGAGAGCCAATTTCAGCACAGCACTCTTGCGAGCGAACTAGTGCCATTGCCGTTTCTTCCTATTCCCTTTTTCTCCCTATTCCCTTATTCCCACACCCTTCCCCTTTTCCCCGTTCCCTTGGTCCCCATCTCTGTGCCTTTCTAATTCCCTTTTTCCCCCCAGTTCTCTTTTCCCCCCCAGTTCTCTTTTCTCCCCCCCTTTCCAGAGCCCCTCCAGGCCCCGCCCGTTCTCCTGACCCCTCTTCTTTCCCCGCCCCACTTCCTTTACCTTCGCGGTGCACTCTGGGACTCGCAGTCCCCTCTTCCCTCTCCACCCTACACACTGCACCCCGGCGCCTCCATTCCCCGTCGCCCCTCGCGGCGCTCTTTCCTTGTTTCTGGGAGTTGTAGTCTTGGCTCTCTTCTTTCCCGTTGCGGGTTCTGCCCGCCGAACTTCAAGTCCCGGCGCACCCCGCGCTGCGTCTGCGGCGGAGCAGCGGAGCGGCGAAGATGGCGGCGGCGGGCGCGGGGGCCGGGCCCGGGCCCGGCGCGGGGCCCTCGGCTGGCGCGGGGGCCTCGAACCCGCGCAAGTTCAGCGAGAAGATCGCGCTGCAGAAGCAGAGGCAGGCGGAGGAGACCGCGGCCTTCGAGGAGGTTATGATGGAGATCTGCTCCACGCGGGTGAGCGACGGGCCGCCCTACCGGATGCGCCGCGGGGCGGGAGGGCCCTGAGGGGATGATGGAGGGTATTGAGGGGTCGTGAGGGAACGGGGAGGGTCGTGATGAGCCGGGGGGGGCTCGCGGTGAGGGGTTGGTGGAGCCAGAAGGGTCGCGGGGGGGTCGGGGGGGTCCGGGATTGAGGGGTCGTGAGGGGCCGGGGGGGCTGTGGGCAGTGAGGGGGGAGAATTTGGGGGAGGTTGAGGGGTCGGGGGGGGATGGGAAGGTTGAGAGGTTAGAGGGGACCAGGGTGGCTCTGAAGGGTTTAGGGAGGGGGCTAAAGGGGCCCGAGGGAGCTGTGAGGGTTTGGGGAGGGGAAAGTTGAAGGCGACCAGGGGAGCTGTGAAGAGTTTGGGGGGGGGGGGTTAGAGGGGTCTGGGAGGGGGATGGGAAGGTTCTTGGGAGGGTTAGAGGAGTCCAGGGGAGATGAGAAGATTTTTGGGAGAGTTAGAGGGGTCCAGGGGGGATCCCAGGTCCTGGAATTGGGGTGGGAAAAGGATCCCTGATCCCACAGATCCGGGACCTGCTGTCCCCTCCAGAGGGCTCCAGGGTCTGTCCCTGTCCCTGGAGACCCTCGGGGATCCTCCCTGGATCTTGTGGGATCCTGTGGAATCCTGTGGATGCTGCATCCTAGGAGATGCTGAGATTGAGCCTGGTTGGAATCTGTGAATTGCAGTGTTGGGATATGGGATGGGATCTGGGATCAGAGCTGGGATGGGAGCTGGGGTGGGATTTGGGACAGGATCTGGGATAACTCCCACCCAGCAGCTCCAGGAAGGTGGAATGTTGTCTCTGTGGGCTGTTGGGAGGGACCGTGGGAGATTGGGAAGGCTAGGAATGCTCCAGGACGTGGTTTCCCAGGCAGGGGAAGCCTCAGGAGGAGCCGTTTGGGAATTGTGTGTCTGTTATCCCGGGATTTGGTGCGTTTTGGTCATTCCCGGCAGAGCCTTCAGATGGATGAGTGAGAGGGTGGAGTGCGGGATCCAGGGAGACACGGACAGGCTCTTCCAGGGGGCAGGGAAGAGAAAACCCAGGGAAAAGCCAGCAGAGCTTTAAAAACTGGGAATTTTGGGGTGGGAGAGCCCTGGCTCTGAGGGGATCTGAGATCCGGGATGTCACTGCTGGGGTGATGGAGACATCCCAGGAGAGTTTGGGAATGGGCTGGAGCCTCCGCTGTGCTTCCATTTGCAGGGATTTTGGGAATGAGGGCCTCCTCTGTGCATCTCTGGAGAGTTTGGGAATGGGCTGGAGCATCCCAAGAGAATTTGAGAATGAGCTGGAGTTTTGTGTCATCCCAGGAGAGTTTGGGAATGGGATGGAGTCTCTTGTGCATCCCAGGAGAGTTTGGGAATAGGCTGGACCATTCCAGGAGAGTGTAGGAATAGGCTGGAGCCTCCCCCGTGCTTCCATCCGCAAGGATTTTGGGAATGGCTTTGGCCGTGTTTGCAGAGCAAACAACTGGTTAATGTGCAGCGGGACTGTCCTGATCCCTCCTGGAATGACTCCTCCGAGAATTCAGCCCTTAATCTCTTCCTCGGACAATTCCTTCCCGGAGGAATGATCCCTGCCTGAATGATCCCTGCCCAGGCTGATTCCTCCGGGATCTGTTCCCTGCAGCCCCAGGAGTGGCTCCACAGCCCCCCAGGCTTTGCTCTGGGATTCCTGGAGTTGTTCCCAGCTATTCCTGAGCTATTCCCAGATTCCAGGCTCCCTGTGGGATCCTGGCTCGGAGCAGGATCCCGATCCCTTAAGCCCCAGACACTAATCCCTCCAGCTGCTGCCTAAAGCTTCTGCTTTTTTGGGTGGTTTTCCTTGTTTTTTCCCGCCTGGATCTGGATCCCTGTGGTTTTAAGCTCAGGAATTTGGCGTTTCCTGATTCCCAGCTGGTTTTTTTGGGCTTCAGCTTCTCTTTCCCTGGGATTCATCCAGGGCTTGGATCAGCCCAGCTCCAAAGGGAAGGCAATTTGTATGGATTGAGATGGGGGAAACTCTCCTTCCCTGTGGATTGGGAACAGGAAACCCCCCTTTCCTTGTGCTTTGGGATCAGGGAATCTCTCCTTCCCCATTCCCTGTCTTGAGATGAGGCCCCTGCCCGGGGTTTTCCTGGGATCCCGTTTATCTCTGGCTGTGCTGTGACTCCTTCCCTGGCCTTGAGCTCCGGGCTGGGATCTCCAGGCTGGCCTTGGCATGGACGAGGTGCCTGCTGGAAAATCCCGCTGGAAAATCCCTCGGGATCCGCAGAGCCCAGATCCCACCCCGGGGGGCTCACCCCCCACTCCAGTAATGTGGGATGTGGAATGAGCAGACCCTTCTCCATCCCTTGTGGGCTCCTGACCCTCCTCCTTCCCACTCTGGAGCTCCCATGGATGCAGGAAGGGGGTCTCTGGAGCAGGAAGGGATCGGATCCAACCCCTCTCCCCTCTGGGGTCACTGTCACCTCGAGGGGTGATGCCATGGGGGAAGGGGGGGCCTGGGGTGTCCGGGGAGGATGTGAGGGGGGATTTGGGGGGCTCTGACCCCCCCGGCCCCCTGCGCAGCCCCCTCTGACATGCCCCTGTGTGTCCCTCCCTTGTGTTCCCTGTGTCCCTCCCTTGTGTTCCCTGTGTGCCCCCATGTGCCCTCCATGTCCCCCACATCCTTCTCATGTCCCCTCATCCCTCCCATGTGTCCCCATGTGTCCCCTATGTCCCTCTGTGTCCCTCATGTCCCTCCCATCCCTCCCATGTCCTTCCCACGACCCCACATCCCCCCTATGTCCTCCACATCCTTCCCACATGTCCCCGTGTGTCCCCTATGTCCCTTCCATGTCTCCCCCGTCCCCCATGTCCCCTCACGTCTCCCCCCATGTCCCCTCATGTCCCCCTGTCCCCTCCATTCCCCCATCCCCCCCATGTCCCCCCCGTCCCCCCGTGCTTCCCCATCCCCCTATGTCCTCCCACCCCTCCACGTGTCCTCCATGTCCCTCTGTGTCCCCCATGTCCCCTCATCCCCCCCATGTCCCCCCTGTCCCCCTGTCCCCGTGCCCCCCCAGCTACAGGCCCAGAAGCTGCGCCTGGCCCATGGGCGGGGCCCGTTCTACAGCGGCTCCCTGCCCAACGTCAACCAGATCGGCTCCGGCCTGCCCGACTTTCAGGTGAGCCGGGGGCTCTGGGGGGGCTGCAGCCCCAGGAAGGGGGGCTGGAGCTGCAGAGGGGAGGAGGGGATGAGGGGATGCTCCCTGAGCTCGCTCCCATCTCTGGTGCTGAGGCGAGGCTGGTCCTGAGCCCCCTTCCCAGAGGGATCATTGGCCTTTCCTGAGCCCCTTTCCCAGTGGGGTCATCTATCCCTTCTCCTGACCTCCATTTCCCGTTGTCTCACCTGTCCCCCCCTCTCCCGAGCCCCATTCCCGGGTGTCTCCTTGTCCCTGTTCCCGAGTATCTCCCTGTCCCTGTTCCCAGGTGTCTCACTTGTTCCCCCCACTCCCTGTCCCGTTCCCAGGTCTCTCACCTGTCCCCTCCTCTCCGAGCCCCATTCCTGGGTGTCTTCCTGTCCTGTTCCCAGGTGTCTCCCTGTCCCTGTTCCCAGGTGTCTCCCTGTGCCCTTTCCCAGGTGTCTCCCTGTTCCTGGGGCTCTCCCTGCCCCTGTTCCCTGGGGTCTCACTGTCCCCATTCCCGGGGGTCTCACTGGCCCTGTCCCCACAGGGCCCATCCCCTCTGGACTCCACGCGGAGCACGCGGCACCACGGGCTGGTGGAGCGGGTGCAGCGGGACCCCCGCCGGATGGTGTCCCCCCTGCGCCGCTACGTCCGCCAGATATCCTTCAGTGTGGGCATTCCCTGCTCCCGGGCATCCCCTGCTCCTGATCCTTCAGCCCGGCCATTCCCTGCTCCTGGGCATTCCCTATTCCCAATCCTTCAGTCTGGTCATTCGCTGCTCCCCCTCCTTCGACCTGGCCATTCCTTGCTCCTGATCCTTCAGCCTGGCCATTCCCTGCTCCTGGGCATTCCCTGCACCTGCTCCTTCATCCTGGTCATTCCCTATTCCCGCTCTTTCAGCCCAGGCATTCCCTGCTCCTTATCCTTCATCCCAGTCCCATTCCCTGCTCCTGCTCCTTTATCCTGGCCATTTGCTGCTCTTCATCCCAGTCCCATTCCCTGCTCCTGCTCCTGCTCCTTTATCCCGGTCCCCTTCCCTGTCCCGCGGGATTTGGGAGCCCCCCTGCTCTCAGTGTGGCCCTTAACGCGCCCCCACATCGACAGCTCCCCCTACGGACCCACCTACTTGTCACCTCCGCCTGAGCCCAGCTGGAGGAGGTAATTCCTGCCATTCCCTGCAGCCCGGGGGCCCATCCTGAGGCTTTGGAAGCAGGAGAGGCCCCAGCATTCCCAGGAGGATCCACAGGGCTGGGATGTGGGAAGGGGGCAGAGGGAAGTGCTGCAGTGCTGCGAGTGGGGTGAGGGCTCCTGCCTCTTGGATCCTGGGATTGTCCCACAAACTGGGGGGCTCGAGGAGGAGTTTCAGATGGGAATAAGGATCCTGCCAAGAGGAAGCAGGTGGGGACAGGGATGGGGGACAAATACAAGCTCGAGATCTGTCCCTGGAGTCCCAGGAGTGGTGTGTCCCTGTCCCACCCAGAAGGGACACCACGGGGGACAGCCCAGTCCCATTCTATCTTCCCGCAGCTCCCAGCCCTCACTGGGGCATTCCCAGGGCAGGGAATGGGGTCGTGGATCCCCAAGGGGTGTCCTGCCACCTTGGCCCCTCTAATCCCTGTTTCTCCCTTCCAAAAAAAGGACCATGCCCTGGAGCAACTTCCCGATGGAAAAAGGACATTTATTCCGTCTGCCCTCAGCTCTGAACAGGTTTGATCCTGTTTTTTTCCTCTCCCTGTTTCCCAGACAGGACCCCCGGGGTGGGCACAGGCTTGGGACCCCCGGGGGGGAGAAGGTGGCCCTGGGGACCCCTAGGTTCGGCCCCGGGACCCCTACAGGGCCCCCCATGAGGGGAGGGGTCCCTGTCCCATTGGTTGTGGGGGGGGGGGGTTTGGGGAGGTTTCCTGTGCCGCGGCCGAACAATGTCCCCCTTGTCCCTTGTCACTGCAGCCTCTTCCCAGCCCTTCCCTGCCCTTCCTCGCTTTGGGACAACTAATTGGGAACACGACGGATGCCCCCAGCCCCGGGGGGGGGGCACAAGGTGGTCCCAGGGAGGTCCTATCGTCCCCTGTGCCTGGGGGTGAGGGCTCCAGGAGGGAGATGGGGCTGGACTCCAGTGGGGAGGGGGAGACAGGACTGGTGGGGGGGCTGTAAATAGGATGGGGGGCTGTAAATGGGGGTGGGGGGCTGTAAATGGGGGTGGGGGGTGTAAATGGGGTGGGGGTCCCAGATCCATGCTGTGATCCCCGTTTTTAGGACAAATTCTGACTCGGCCCTGCACACGAGTGTGATGAACCCCCCTCCCCAGGACTCCTACCTGGGCCCCTCCCAGGCTGCCCCCCCACCTGGCCGACGCACGGGTGAGACCCCTCCGCCCCCCCCAACCCCCTGGGGGTCTCGGGGGGGGGTCACACAGCCTCCCCTCCCCACCTCTCTGCCCCCCTGACCCACCTGCTCTCCCACAGGTTTCCTGGACGGGGACTCGGACAGCAAAGGTGAGCCCAGGTCACAGCTGTGTCCCCCCTGGGCCAGGGGTGCTGTGATGTCCCCCACCACCACCACTGACCCCCCTCCCCCTTCCCAGTGTTTCTTTTCCAAGTGCCTCCCATCGAAGAGAACTTTGATGACAACAAGCACTCGCTGAAGCCCTGGGACACCAAGAAGGTGGGGGGGGGGGGCCATGGGGATGTCCCCCCCGGGTGCCCCCCTGTGTCCCCAAGGCCCTGCCTGGGCTGATCCCTGCACTCTGATCCCACAGCTCTCGTCCTCCTCAGCACGGCCCCGATCCTGTGAGGTCCCGGGCATCCAGTGAGTGCTGGGGAGCTGGAACGGGGAGGGGGCACTGGGGAGGGGCTGGAGCGGGGAGGGGGGCACTGGGGAGGGGCTGGAGTTGGGAGGGGGGCACTGGGGAGAGGCTGGAATGGTGAGGGGGACACTGGGGAGGGGCTGGAGTGGGGAGAGGGACACTGTGGAGGGGGATGCTGGGGAGGGGGTGCCAGGGTGTCATCACTGTTCCCCCCTGTCTCTCTCTCTCCATCTCGTGCCCCCCCAGTGTGTTCCCGTCCCCGGACCAACCTGCCAACGTGCCCCTCATGCCCTCGGCCCTCAACACGGGGGGGTCCCTGCCTGACCTGACCACGCTGCACTTCCCATCCCCCCTGCCCACCCCCCTGGACCCCGAGGAGGCCCCGTTCCCCCCCCTGAGTGGGGGCAGCAGCACCTCCAACCTGGCCACCACCATGACCCACCTGGGCATCAGCGGCACCGGCACAGGGGGGCTGGGCTACGACCCCCCAGGTGAGTGGGGGGGCACATGGGAGCTCAGAGACCCCCCAGGTGAGTGGGGGGGCACAGGGGGCGCTGGGCTACGACTCCCCAGGTGAGTGTGTCCATCGCTGTGTCCATCTCCATGGTTTTGGTGGCTCCATCCCCCTCCCTCCACCTGGGGAGCCCCCCTGGCCCTTCCCTCCCCCTGGGGAGCCCCTCAGGCCCCTCCCCAGGCACGGGGCCATGCTGGGGGGTAACGTGCTCTCTGTTTTTGTGCCCACAGGACTCCCCTCACCTCTGCAGAGCTCCCTGAGTAACCCGTCCCTGCAGTCCTCCCTGAGCAACCCCAACCTGCAGGCCTCCCTGCAGGCCTCCCTGCGCGGCCCCTCCCTCCAGGCCTCCCTCAGCAACCCCTCTCTCCAGTCCTCCCACAGCAGCTCCTCCATCCCCTCCTCGCTGTCCAACCAGTCCCTGCCCTCGTCCCTGTCCTCCTCGCTGTCCAACCCGTCCCTGCCCACGTCCCCCCGGAGCCAGCCCCTCCAATCCTCACCCAGCAACCCCAGCCTGCCCTCGGGGCTGGGGGGCTCCTTTGGGACCACGTCTCCCCGGCGCCGGGTCCCGCTCAGCCCCCTGTCCCTGCCCGTGGCTGGTGACTCCAGACGGCAGCACCCCAAACAGTTCTCACCAACAATGTCACCCACATTGTCCTCCATCACCCAGGTATGCATGGCTCCATCGCCGCGCCTTCTCCTCATCCTCTTCATCCTCCTCCTCACCCCCCTCTTCCTTCTCCTCCTCCTCCTCGGTCTCCTTCTCATCCCTCTCCTCCTTCCCCTCTTCCTCATTCCCCTCATTCTCCTCTTCTTTGTCCCCCACCTCATCTTCCTCATCCCTGTCCTCCTCCTTCCTTGTTTTTCTCTTCTTAGTCCTCCTTGTCTTCCTCCTCCTCCTCCTCCTCTTCTTCCTCAGTCCCCTTGTCCTCCTCTTCCTTGTCCCCTTCTTCATTGCCCTCATCGTACTCTTCCTCATCCCCCACCTCATCCTCCTGTTTTCCATCCTCTTCCCTGTCCTCCTCCTCCCTTATCTTTCTCCTCATCCTCCTTGTCTTCTTCCTCCTCATCCTCTTCCTCCTCCTCCTTATTACCCTTTTCTGTGTCCTCCTTTTCCCTGGTCCTCCTCCTCATCTTCCTCCCATCGTCCTTGTCCTGCTCTTCTTCCTCCTCCTTATCTTCCTCTCATCCTTCTTGTCCTCTTCCTCGTCCCCCTCTTCTTGTCTTCCTTCTCTTCCTCCTCCCCCTCACTCCTCTCACCTTGTTTCCATCCTCATCTCACTCACCCCCAGGGCCCCTCTCGCCCCCATTCCCCCCCCTCAGACCCCCCCAGCCCTGCCCACATTGGGGGGACACTCCATGTCCCTCCCAGCCACCCCCCTGCCGTGGGGACCCCCCTGGGCCCCCCCTGCAGCCAGGGGTGAGCTCGGGAGTCTCAGTGCCAGCAGCCCCGGGGGGGGCCAGTGGAGCCCCCCAAAGTGGGGGTGTCCCGCTGACCCCCCCTCCTCTCTCTGCAGGGGGTGCCCCTGGACACCACGAAGCTACCGGAGCAGCGGCTCCCACCGTACCCCTACAGCCAGCCCGGGGTGCTGCTGGGGTCCCAGCCCCCCCCGCGGCCACCCGCACCCCCCTCGCGCCCCTACGGCCCCCCTTACCCCCCTCCCGGCCCCTCCCTGGGGCAGCCCCCGGTGCAGCCCCCCGGAGACTTCAGCCTGGGCAGCGTGAGTGTGGGGGGCATGGAGTGGGGTAAAGGGGGGAACCCCTAATACAGCTCTGACCCACGGGGGGGGCATGGAGAGACCATCGGGACACTCCATGGGGTCACCGAGGGGAATATGGGAATGGGGACCCTTGGGGGGTCACAGGGGGGGACATGGCGATGGGGACCCTCAGAGTCATTGAGGGGAACATGGGGATGGGGGACCCCTCCAGGGGGGTCACTGGGGGGGACATGGGGACAGGGAACACTCTGGAGGGTCACTGGGGGGGACATGGGGACAGGGGACACTCCAGGGAGGCCACCCTTAACCCTCCTCTCTCCGCAGCTGGAGCAGTTCGGGATGGGGGAGAGCCCACCCGGGAACAGCGGAGGGTTCCCCGACGACCTGGGGGCCCTGAGTTACCCCCTGAGCGAGGGGGGCTACGACCCCCCTGCCCTGAACCGCCCGAACCTGAGCAATTGCAGCCGCCACGGGCCCATCCCCAACATCATCTTCACAGGTGAGGGGGCTGGGGAGCATCATGGGGGGGTGGATGGGATGGGGGCTCTGAGTGTTGTCATGGAGGGGTGGGATGGGGGGGCAGTGGGGTATCAGAGGTGGATGGGTGGATTGGGGGTCCGTGAGGTGTCACTGGGGGTCCATGGGGTGTCACGGGGCGTGTGTGTGCCCTGGAGTCTCTGGAGGTGTCCTGGGAGGGGGTGTGTGCCCTGGGCTCTCTGGGGGTATCACGGACTCTCTGTGGGCCCCCTCATCTCTTCTGGGGCCGCACTGACACCCCTGTCGTCCCCCCACCCCACCCCGCAGGCGACTCTCCCCCGGGGCTGTCGAAGGAGATCGCGACGGCGCTGGCGGGGGTTCCGGGCTTCGAGGTGGAGGGGGGGGCGCTGGGGGGCCTGGGGGGGCTGGAGGAGGAACTGCGCATCGAGCCCCTCACCCTGGACGGGCTGAGCATGCTGAGCGACCCCTGCGCGCTGCTCACCGACCCCGCCGTCGAGGACTCCTTCCGCTCCGACCGCCTGCAGTGAGCCCGGCAGGCCCCCCCCCGCCGCAGGGATCCCCCTGCGACCCCCGGCACCGCCCCCGGGGCCACCCCCAGGCCCCGCCGCCCGCTGCGCTCCCACTGAGACTGGAAAAGGGAGCGTGGGGGGCGCCGGGTGCCCCCAAAACGTGGCCATCGAGGGGTCTGCAGTGAGCACGGGGGGGGCTCCAGCAATGAGATCCCCCCTCAATTCCCATCCCCCGGGAAAAACCCAGGAAAACAGGGAAAAGGGGATGATCCAGGTGCCCCCAAAGCGAGGCCATGGAGGGGTCTGACCACCCCCAGAGAGCGCGGGGGGGCTGCAGCACCACGACCACCCCTCAATTCCTGGCCCTGGTCCCGGCGGGTGCTGCTCTTCAGGAACACCCGGGAAAGGGGGGGAGGGGTGCAATCCAGGCGCTCTCCAGCCCTATGGCCCCCCCAGATCAAGCCCGGGGGGGGTCCAGCACTGCAACTGCCCACCCCAGTTCCCACCTCCAGGACCTGTAGATCCCTGTTCCTGTGGGAAAGCCCCAGGGCCACCTTGGAACTGGGAAAACTGGGGAGGGGGAGACAACAGGAAACAATCCAGGCACCCCTGGCCCCCCAAAATCAACCCCAGGGGAGTCCCAGCCCTGCGCTCCCCCCTCCAGTTCCCACCCCCTGCCCCCACTGGTCACTGTTCTCCGGGGAAAACCCTGGGAATGTTGGGGAGCGGGAGCAATCCAGGTGACCCCGAATCCCCAGACCTCGGCGGGGGGGGGCCCGGCCCCCCCGGGGGTGGCTGTACATAAACCCCATAGGTAGAGACCCCCGGTGGGGGGCAGGGGGGGGCAGTTTCTGCCTTTATTTTATCATTTTTCTGGCTAATCATCATCTTTAAGGCAAAATTCCGCTCCCCCCCCAATATGTACCCCCAGTCCCCCCCCAAATTACCCAACTGCTGGGGATGTGTAGAAAGCACTTGTAACTTTGTCCCCCCACCCCCCCAAAATTGCCCCTCCCCGGGGTAGCACGGGGGGAGGGCCCGTCCACGGGTGGGGGGCCCTGGGCCCCCCCCCGAGGGAGCCAGAGTGATTTATAATTATTATTTTTTAAAATATATATTCTATGTTAATTAACAGCCCCCACGCATGCGTGGCTGATTTGGGGGGGGTGCGAAAGGGGGGGGGGGGTTCAGCTGCTCCAGACCCTCCTGCTTTGGCCCTGCCAGGCCTTTGGGATTGGGATTTCTTACTGGGGGGGAAGGGGATCTTTTATTGAGGAAGGGAGGGAGAAATGGGGTCCGTTATTGGGGGGGCGGTAGGGTCTTACTGGGAGAGTGATAAGGGGGTCCCTTATTGGGGAGGAGGTGAAATGGGGTCTCTTATTTGGGGGCGACAATGGGGTCCCCACAATTCCTGGGGAGGCTTAGAGGGGCCTGTGAATTCTTGGGGGTGCTTGAAGGGGTCCTGGCAGTTTCTGTGGGATCTGGGGGGGAGTCCCGGGTACCTGGGGGTGTCGGGGGGGGGGGGGGGGTCGATGTCCCCCGGCGTGTGCGGCGGGTCCTCCGGGCCGCCAGGGGTCGCTGCGGAGCCGCGCTCTGTGGCGGTCGCGGCCCAGCGGAACCAGGGACGGCCCGGCCCGGCCCGGCCCGGCCGCAGGTACCGGGCGGGAACCGGGAGTCTTGAGGGGTCCGGGAGGCTCAGGGGGATCGCAGAGAACGGAGGGCATACAGGGGAGCCGGGCCGGGGGGCAGCAGGGGGCGGCGGGCGCTGCAGGGCCCGGGGCAGGGCCTATGCGGCCCGGGGCGGGGGTGCAGAGGTGGGGGCGACATTGGGGGTGGACACAGGGGGGGACACGGGCACGGAGGACCCTTCTGGGGGGTCAGTGGGGGGGACATGGGGATGGGGAACCCTGCCAGGCCGTGCACGGGATGTGACCCCCTCAGCCAAGGGGGTGTCACCGTCACCAGGGGGGTGTGACCCGCCCCCAGCCAAGGGGTGTCACCGTCCTCAGGGGGTTGTGACATCGCCCCCCTCCTCCCCCTGGTTAAGGGGGTGTCACTGTCCCCAGGGCGTTGCGACCCCCCGGCCAAGGGGGCTGCGACCCCCACTCAGCCGAGGGGATGTCCCCGTTCCCAGGGGTTGTGACCCCCCCGGTTAATGGGGCTGTGCCTTCCCCTCCCGGGGGGGCTCCCCTGGGGTCACGGTGCCCCCCCCCCGTCCCTGCCCGGGGTCTCGATGTTGGGGTCGGGGTTGTTTTGCCCCCTCCGGGTGTTTGGGCTATTGGGGGGCTCTCCATGGAGGGGTCGGGGCTGTTTTGCCCCCCAGGTGTTTTGGGAGGCTCTCCATGGAGGGGTCGGGGTTGTTTTGGCCCCCCGAGTGTTGGGGGGGGGCCTGGGGGGTGACGTGGGCGTTCACGGCCCCAGCGCCTGTTTCCTTCCCCTTTCCTGCCTTCCTCCCCCTCCTCCCCCCCGGAGGCTCCAAGGACCCCCCGTCCTGGCAAGCTGGGGGTGCTGGGAACGGGTGGGGGGGGAGGGTTTGGGGGGATGAGGAGGCTCTGGGGACCTGGGGGAGGGCACAGGGGACAGATGCAGGAGGGGGACCCCAAACGAAGGGTGAGCTCGCAACCCGGGGGTGCCACGGCAGGGGGTGGGGGTCCCACCTCTGAACACCACCCAGGGGAGCCTTCCAGTGCCAGGGGGGGCCCTGCTGGTCCCGGGGGGGGTCCCGGTGCCCCACGGCGTGACCGGAAACCTCCTCCCTTCCCGTGCTGGCGGCTCCACGGGGCACCGCGGGGGGAGGAGCTGGGAAAGGGGGGTCCAGTGGCTCCAGTGGCATTCCCAGGGTGTTTCCCCCCCCCCCCCAGATGGTGTGACATGGCGGACGAGAAGCCCCCCCAGCTGGTGGATTACTTCGTAGTGGCCGGGCTGGCCGAGGCGTCGCGGGCGCTGGAGGAGGAGCCGGCGCGGCCGGCGCGGCCTGCGGAGCCCATCACAGACGTGGCCGTGATCATCCGCTCCCAGGGCGAGGAGGTGCCCCAGGGCTTCACCTGCATCGAGACCACCACGTCAGGCCACCCCGTGGACCTCAACGCGGGGCTGCTCAACAACCCCCAGATGTTCCTGTGCTACAAGCGCGGCAGGGACAAGCCCCCCCTCATCGAGCTGGGGTGAGTTTGGGGACACTCCAAGTGCTGCACGGGGGGCACGACAGGGTGGGAGAGAGGTTGGAAAGCTGGGAAAGAGGCTGGAGGTGCTAGTGAGAGCGGCCAGACGAGACCCAGGTATGCCCAAGTGGGCAAGGAGGTCAGTGACACGTGGGTTGGATCAGCCACAGGAGCAGGACAGAGATTGTCCCTCTGTCCTGGGTCACACCTCGAGTGCTGTGTCCAGGTCTGGGCCCCTGAATTTGCTTTGAGGGGCTGGAGCACCAGGAGAAGGGTCTGGAGAACTCCTGAGGGAGCTGGGGGAGCTCATCCTGGAGAAAAGGAGGCTCAGGAGGGACCTTCTGGCTCTCTGCAACTCCCTGACAGGAGGGGGGATCCCAAGGATCTTCTCCCAGGGAACAAGGGACAGGAGGAGGGGAAATGGCCTCAAGCTGTGCCAGAGGAGGGTCAGGTTGGCCATGAGGAGGAATTTCTTGCTGGAAAGGGTGGTGAGGCCTTGGAAGGGGCTGCCCAGGGAGGTGGGGGAGTGCCCAGCCCTGGAGGCGTCCAAGGGAGGACTGTCCGTGGCACTGAGTGCTCTGGGCTGGGGGCCAAGGTGGGGATGGGGCACAGGGGGGAGTTGATGATCGTGAAGGTCTTTTCCAGCCTTGGTGATTGTGGGGCTGTGTGACTGTGGGATTCCGGGATCCTGAGGAGGGGTCACAGCAGCCCCCCAGGGTCCCCCTCACCCCTGTCCCCCACAGGGTGCACTACGAGGGCAAGGACCGGCCCAAGCCGGGCTACCAGATCCTGGACACGACCCCCTACAGCCGCTCTGCCAACCTGGCCTCGGGCTCCCCGGGCCACCAGCGCACGTTCCTGACGTTCCGGCGTGCGGCTGAGCCCCCCGGGCACCACAGCCTGGGCGTCACCGACATCTGCCTCGTCATGCCCAGCAAAGGGGAGACCACCCCCCACACCTTCTGCCGCGTCGACAGGAACCTTAACACCAGCATGGTGGGTCTGGGGGGGTGCCTGGCAATCCCCCTGATCATACACTGACCCCCCTGATCCCAATCCCCGTCCCAATCCTGGTCCCTCCTTGCAGTGGGGCCCCGCCCTGTTCCTGTGCTACAAGATCGCCGTGGCCAAGGGCAACACACTGGTCTACGAGGCAGGTGGGGAGCTCAGGCTGGGGGGCCTGGACCCCCCCCAAAGGGACCTTGGAATCATTTATTATTATTATTTTTCTTAAAAGTATATTTTATGGTAATTAACTCCCCCCTCCCCAGCTGGCATGTGATGGATTTCGGGGGGGTGGAGGCCCTGGACCTTCTCAGGGGTTTTGGGAAGTAAAAGAAGGTAGTTCAGGTGCTGAAGACCCCCCAACTCCTCCTGTCAGGGGTCTCTTACTGGGGAGGAGGGGGGTAGTGGGGTCCCTTATTGGGGACGGGAGGGTAAGGGGGTACCTTACTGGAGTCTCTAACTGGGGGGAGTGACAATGGGGTCCCTTACTGGGGGGAAATGAAGTGCCTTGTTGGGGGGGCAGCGGAGTCCCTTCCTGGGAGGGGAGTGGGTCCCTTACTGGGGGGCAATGTGGTCCTTTACTGGGGTCTCAATGAGGTCCCTTACTGGGACAGGGAGGCAATTTGGTCTCTTACTGTGGGGAGGTTTTAGGGGGGTGGGTTTGGGGGTCTCTGGGCACCCCTTCCTCGTTGGGGTGTGGGAGATGACCTGGGGGGCTCATCCTGGTGTCTATGTGTCCCTGTGTCCCTGTGTCCCCCAGGGCTCCTGGGCTGGTACCCTGAGCAGGGGGTTGACCCAGCGGTCTCATCCTTGTGTCCCTGTGTCCCTCAGGGCTCCTGGGCCAGTACCCTGAGCGGAGGGGGAGGTGACCCAGGGGTCTCATCCTGCTGTCCATGTCCCCCAGGGCTGTTGGGCCGGTACCCTGAGCAGGACAGCGAGCAGTTCCCGCTGCCCGAGTCGGTGCCTGTGTTCTGCCTGCCCATGGGGGCCACCATCGAGAGCTGGCCCGCGGGCACCAAGTACCCCCTGCCTGTCTTCTCCACCTTTGTCCTCACCGGCGCCTCGGGGGACAAGGCACGAGGGGCTCAGGGGGTGGGAGATTCGGGAGGTGGGCAGAGATGAGGGCTGGGAGTACCCAGAGCTCTTGAGATGGGGGTCCCCAGGGCTGTGAGTTCCCAGTGCCATGGGATGGGGGTCCCCAGTGCCACAGGTCCCCAGTGCCCAGGGTCCCCAGTGCCATGGGATGGAGGTCCCCAGCTCTGCGTGGCCCCAGTGCTATGGGATGGGGTCTCCAGTGCCACAGGTCCCCATGGTCCAGTGTCCCAGTGCCACAGGTCCCCATGGCCCAGTGACCCCAGTGCCCTGGGCTGCGTGTCCCCATCTCTGCATGCCAGGTGTCCTCATGCCCCGCTCCCCGCCGACGCCCTCTCCCCGTGCCCCCCTCCCGCAGGTGTACGGTGCTGCCATCCAGTTCCATGAGGCGTTCCCGCGGGAGCGGCTGTCAGAGGGGCAGGCGCTGCGCCTGGGGCTGCTCAGCGTGGTGGACAAGCGGCCGGTGCCGGGCCGGTCCCTGCACACCCGCAAGAGCATCTGCGTCCTGTCCCACTGGCCCTTCTTCGACGTCTTCCGCAAGTTCCTCATGTTCATCTACCGCTACTCCATCTCCGGCCCCCACGTGCTGCCCCTGGAGACGTGAGCAGGGGCTGAGGGGGGCTCGGGGGCGTTTGGGGCAGAGTTGGGGGTGGGTTTAGGGCAGGGTTAGGGGTGGATTCGAGGTGGCTTTGTGCTGGAAGGAGTGTGAGGTTAAAGTGGGGTTGGGGAAGTTGTGGGGGGATTTGGGGATGAATTTGGGGTGAATTCGGGGTGGGTTTGGGGATGAGTTTTGGTTGGGTTTTGGGGTGAGTTTGGGGCTGGGGTGACCTGTCGGGGTCTCTGCCCACAGGCACATCTCCCACTTCATGCACAATGTGCCCTTCCCATCCCCACAGCGCCCGCGGATCCTGGTCCAGGTGAGCCACCTCGGGGGGGGCTGTGTGGCCCCAGTGCCCCCCAACACATCCTAGTGCTCCCCAACCCCCCCCGTCCCTGTGCCCCCACTCCAGCCCACCGTGTCCCACTGTCCCCACAGATGTCCCCCTATGACAGCCTCCTACTGTGCCGGCCCGTGTCGTCCCCGCTGCCACTCAGGTAGGGGCGGTTTTGGGATCCTGGAGGGGCACACACGGGTATGGGGGGGCCATGGGGCAGCCTGGTGACATCCCCCCTCAGTGGGGCCAGTTTCCTGACGCTGCTACAGAACCTGGGCCCCGACAACGCCGTGGCCCTGCTGGTGGCCGTGCTCACCGAGCAGAAGCTGCTCATCCACTCGCTGCGCCCCGACGTGCTGACCAGCGTGGGAGAGGCCCTGGTGGCGGTGAGTGACCAGGGGGACACCCCCTGGGGCTGGGGGCTGCATACTGGGGGGCTAGGGGGCTGCAGTGCTGGGAATCCCCCATTCTGTGTGTCTGGGGACCCCTAATCCTGTGGGGCTGGGGACCCACAGCCCTGGTGATCCCAATCCCATGGCACTGGAGACCCTGGTCCCACAGTTCTGGGGATCCTGGTCCCGAAGCACTGGGGACCCACAACACTGGAGACCCCAGTGTTGCTGGGGATCCCGGTCCCGTGGCACTGGGGATCCTGGTCCTACAGCTCTGGGGATCCTGGTCTCGAAGCACTGGGGTCCCACAGCACTGGGATTCTGGTTCCACAGCACTGGGATCCTGATCCCACAGCTCTGGAGACCCCGTGGTGCTGGGGATCCTCATCCCACAGCTCTGGGACCCCCCCGTGCGCATGCTGGGGGCCCCGCGGCACTGACCACCCTCGTCCTGTCCCCAGATGATCTTCCCCCTGCGCTGGCAGTGCCCCTACATCCCGCTGTGCCCGCTGGCGCTGGCTGACGTGCTGTGTGCCCCCGTGCCCTTCATTGTAGGCATCCACTCCAGCTACTTCGACCTCTACGAGCCCCCCCGCGACGTCATCTTCGTCGACCTGGACACCAATACCATCTTCCAGTGAGTGTCCCGTGCTGATCCCGGGCCGGGGGGCGGGTGGGCAGTGCCCGGGGGGGGGGTCTGGGGGCAGTGCCCGCCCTGCCCTCCCTGCCCTGTGCCCCCCAGGAGTGAGGAGCGGAAGCTGCTGCCGCCCCGTGCGCTGCCCCGCCGGCCCTGCAAGGTGCTGCTGGCCACCCTGCACAGCCTGGCCCAGCAGCTAGACGAGCGTGAGTGGGGAGCCTGGGGGGTCCTGAGAGGGTCTGGGGGGTTAGGGTTAGGGCTGGGGTCCTCCCATAAGGACGAGGGCAATTGGTTTGGAGATATCTTAGTTCCTCAAAGAATGATTCATTGGTGTCGTTGTCCTGGCTGGGTGGTCCGTAGGAGATCCCCCTGGTGATGTTTGTCCCTAAATCCTTACCCGGAAGGTCCCAACTGCACCATGTCCAACTGGGACCATCCAAACCAGGAGGTTCCCAACCATGCCATGGCCAACTGGTACCACCGGAACCCTGAGATTCCCAGCAGTGCTATGGCCAACGGGAGCCAGCCAACCCGTGTCCCCCAGCCCGGTTCTGGTCCCTGTGGGTGTCCCCAGTGCTGACCCTGTCCCCCTTGTCTCCGCAGTGCTGAGCGCCCCGGACGAGGCGCCCCCAGAGCTGGTGCTGAGCGCGGCGGAGGGTGTGGGGGCACGGCGGGCGCAGCTGGAGCTGGAGGCGAGGGCGGCGTTCTTGCGCTTCATGGCCTGTGCCCTGCGCGGGTACCGCTCCTTCCTGCGCCCCATCGCCCCTGCACCTGCGCCCGCCGAGCGCGACGCCGGCAGCCTCTTTGCCCTGCAGGGTCAGTGCGGGCATGGGCTGGGCTGGGCTGGGCTGGGCTGGGCTGGGAGGGGGGTCATGTGGTGACTATCCCATCCCCATCCAATCCTGTCCCATCCCATCCACTTCCATCTTGTCTCATCCCATCCCATCCCATCACATCGCATCCCACCCCATCCCCTCTCATCCCATCCCATCCCATCCCATCCCATCCCATCCCATCCCATCCCATCCCATCCCGTCCACTTCATCTTGTCTCATCATCTCCCATCCCGTCCCGTCCCATCCTGTCCCATCCCATCCCGTCCCGTCCCGTCCCGTCCCATCCCATCCCATCCCATCCCATCCCATCCCACTCCATCCCACCCATCCACGCCTCCGGTGCTGTGTGCCTGCAGGGTTCCTGCGCTCCCGGGACCGGCAGTACCAGCGGTTCTATGGGCAGCTGCTGAAGACGCAGCTCTTCACCCAATTCATTGAGGACTGTTCCTTCGCCAGCGACCGTGAGCCCTGTCTCGAGTTCTTTGACACCTGCGTTGACAAGGTGTGTCCCCTCTGTCCCCTCTGTGTCCCCTCTGTGTCCCACCACCCCTGCCTCGAGTTCTTTGGCAACTGCATCAACAACGTGTGTCCCGCTGCCCCCCCCATGTCCCCAGTGACCCCTGTGCCCCACCAGGTGCAGGACAAGGTGTGTCCCACTGCCCCTCCCATGTCCCCAGTGACTCCTGTGCCCCCCCAGGTGCAGGCAGACCTGGAGAAACCGGAGGACACCCCCCTGATGGAGCTGGATGATCCCCGGGGCGGTGAGCACACGGTGTTCATCACGCCCCCAGAGCAGCCGGCAGGGCCAGATGGGGCCGAGCCCCCGGCGCGGTACAGGTGAGACCCTCCTTCCCCAGACCCCTGCCCACCTGCCAGCCCCCAAATGCTCCTCACCTGTGCCCCCCTCAGGTACGACGGGTTCCCCACCCTGTGCCCGGAGCTGCTGGAGCCCCCCCGGGACCCACTGGTGGCTCAGCTGTGCCAGGCCCGGAGCAGCGCCCCGAGCAGCCCCGCCCCTCGCAGGACCAAACAGGTGGGTGGCACACGTGGGCAGGAGGGTGTGTGAGATGGGACACCTGGACAGGTATGTCTGTGTGAGATGGGACAGGGGCAGGTGTTCACCTGCGATGACAGCTAGACAGGTGTCCCCTTGAGCTGTGACACCTGTCCAGGTGCCCCCATGAACTCTGACACCTGGACAAGTGCCCACTATGGACAGGTGTCCCTGTGAGCTGTGATCGTTGCCCAGGTGCCCCCCTGGATGTCCCACCTCCCCTGAGTCCTGTCCCTGTCCCCATGAGCTGTGATCCCTATCCGGGTGCCCCCATGAACTCTTGACACCTGTCCAGATGCCCCCCTGGATGTCCCAGAGTCCCCTGACCCTTGTCCCTGTCGCTGTGAGCCGTACCCCCTCTCCAGGTGCCCCTCTGACTCTTGTCCCCTGTTCTCTTGAGCTGTGACACCTGGACAGGTGCCCCTGTGGGCTGTCACTCCTGGGCAGGTCCCTACCTGGGACAACACCTGGACAGGTGTCCCCCTGGGACAGGTGTCCCCGTGATCCATCACACCTGGACAGGTGTCCCCGCAATCCGTGCCCCCTTTCTGGGTGCCCCCCCTGTAGTTCCCGACCCCCAGTCGCCCTGACGCCGTGTCCCCGTGCCCAGGAGATGAAGGTGGCGCAGCGGGTGGCTCAAAAGTCGTCGGCAGTGCCGGAGCTGTGGGCACGGTGCCTGCTGGGCCACTGCTATGGCCTCTGGTTCCTGTACCTGCCCACCCACGTGCGCGCCGCCCCCGCCAAGCTCGGCGCCCTCCAGCTCGCCTACGACGTCCTGCGCCAGATGGAGCAGCACAAGGTGGTGCTGCCTGACGAGGTGGGTCCTGCCAGGGCCAAATCTGCACTGGGATTGTTGGGAAGGGGCTGTCCCGGGGAGGTGGGGGAGTGCCCAACCCTGGGGGTGTCCAGGGAAGGACTGGATGTGGCACTCAATGCTCTGGGCTGGGGGACAAGGTGGGGATGGGTGTCCAAAGGAGGGACACGAGGATGGGGAATGGTCTGGAGAGGCCACACAGGGAGCAACTGAGGCTTGTTCAGCTGGAGGAGACTGGGGGGAGACCTCAGGGGGCTGCAGCTCCTCCTGAGGGGCAGCTCCGATCTCTGCTCTGTGTAAGCAGGGACAGGAGCTGGAGGACTGTGCCAGGAGCTGTGCCAGGGGGAGGGTCAGGAGCTGGGGAAGGGGCTGGAGCACCAGGAGAAGGGTCTGGAGAACTCCTAAGGGAGTTGGGGGGGCTCATCCTGGAGAAAAGGAGGCTCAAGGGGGACTTTCTGGCTCTCTGCAACTCCCTGACAGGAGGGGGGAGCCGGGAAGGGGTCGGGCTCTGCTCCCAGGGAACAAGGGACAGGAAGAGGGAAAACGGCCTCAAGCTGTGCCAGGGGAGGGTCAGGTTGGCCATGAGGAAGAATTTCTTGCTGGATAGGGTGGTGAGGCCTTGGAAGGGGCTGCTCAGGGAGGTGGGAAAGTCCTCCCTTGGAGGTGTCCAAGGGAGGACTGGCCGGGGCACTGAGTGCTCTGGGCTGGGCCCAAGGTGGGGATGGGGCACAGGCTGGACTCGATCCAGGGGGGTCTTTCCCACCCTCCAGTGTGGGGGGTCCCACCTCTGTCCCGTGGCTGGGGTTGGGGGTCCCTCCCTGCCCGGGGGGGGTCCCGTGCTGACCCGTTTTCCTCTCCCCCAGGTGTGTTACCGCATCCTGATGCAGCTGTGTGGGCAGTACGGGGAGCCCGTGCTGTCCGTGCGCGTCCTGCTCGAGATGAAACGTGCCGGCATCGTCCCCAACACCGTCACCTACGGCTACTACAACAAGGTGACCCTGCGGGGGGACACCCCCGGGGGAGGGGTGTCCGGGGGTCCCCCCAGCCCCGGCTGACCCCACTGACCACCCCCCCAGGCGGTGCTGGAGAGCAAGTGGCCGGCGGGGACACAGGGAGGGCGGCTGCGCTGGGCCAAGCTCCGGAACGTGGTGCTGGGGGCGGCCCAGTTCCGGCAGCCCCTGCGGCAGCGGGAGCGGCGGAGCAGCAACGGGGACCCCCCGGGTAAGGAGGGAATGCAGGGGGGGGGTGTGGGCCATGTCAACTCATTGACACCCCCTTGTCACCTCCTGACAAGGGCCAAGACCCCTTGAGTAGGCAGGGAGTGGGGGTGCCACTGTCACCTCAGTGACACCCCCTTGTCCTCTCCTGGCAGGGGCTGAGCCCCCCCGAGTAGGGGGGGTCGAGGGGAGGCTTGGGGGGCCCTGTCACCCCACTGACACCCCCCTTGTCACCTCCTGACAGGGTCTGAGCCCCCCTGAGTAAGAGGTGTTGTTGGGGTGACAGGGAGCCCTGACATCCCCTTTGTCCCCTCCATTTGTCCCCCCCGAAGTGACCGAGCTCCCCCCGGTAGGAGGGGTTGTTGGGGTGATGGAGGGCCCTGTCACCCCCCTGATGCCCCCTTTGTGTCCCCTCCAGGTGACCGAGCCCTTCCCCCTCCACGCCCCCCCCTGCAGCGTCAGACCACCTGGGCGGGGCGCAGCCTGCGGGACCCCCCCCCGGCCCCCCGGCTGGTGAAGAGCGGCAGCCTCAGCTTCCCCCGCAATGAGGGGGGGGCCCGGGGGGAGCCCGGGGAGCCCCCCCTGATCCCCGCAGCCCCCACCCCGCCCTCGGGGCCCCCCCGGCCGCGGGGCCCCCCCGGCTCTGCCGACGGGAGCCTGTCCGACATCAGCTTCCACACGGACGAGAGCGACCCCCGGAGGGACGAGGGGGGACCCGGGGGGGGCCCCGGGGGTCCCGGCGGCGGGGGCGGTACCCCGCGGCGGGGCCTGGCGGCCAAGCTGCAGCAGTTGCTGTCCCCCGGCAAACGGGGCGCCCCCCGCCCCGCGGAGCCGCCCCGGGAGCGCCGGGGATCGGAGCCGCGGGACCACCGGGACACGCCCCCCCGGCGCAGCCCTGCGGAGCCCCCCCGGCTGCGCCCCCGGGAGCGCCCCGAATCCACGGCGTCCGAGGTACCGCCTGTGGGGAGGGGCTGACTGGCTGGCGGTCCCTTTGTCTGTCCCTCCGTCTGTCCCTCTGTCCCCCCCGGGACCCCCTGACTGTGTGTCGTCCCCCCCCAGAGCTCTGTGTCCAGTGAACTGGACCTGTCGGACGCCTCGGGGGGCAGCACCGGGGCTCCCAAATCCACCGAGCCCCCCCCAGATGGGACAGCAGGGATGGAGCCCCCTGCCCTGGAGGTGAGGGGTGGGGGCCAAGGGAGTTCGGGGAGTCAGAGCTCAGATCTGGGGGGGGAGCAGAGTAAAGGCTTTAGGAGGGGTTTGGAGGACAGACCAGGGGGCTTTGGGCAGTCAGAGCTCAGAGATTTGGGGGTCAGAGCTGAGGGGTTTGGGGAGGTCAGAAGAAAGGGATTTGGGAGGGTTTGGGGAGGTCAGAGCTGAGGGAATGGGAGGGCCAGAGCTGAGGCGTCTGGGAGGGATTTGGAGGGGCAGAGCTTAGATTTGAGGGGTCAGAGCTGAGGGTTTGGGGGACCAGAGCTCAGGTTTGGGGGGGGTCATAGCCCAGGTTTGGGGGTCCCAGGATAACAATCCCCCCCCAGGTGCTGCTGTCGAGCTGCCTGGGCTGTGCCACACTGGTGTTTGACAAGGAGCTCAGATTTGGAGGCGTCAAGAGCTTGGGTTTGGGAGGGGTTTGGGGGTGTCATAGCCCAGGTTTGGGGATCCCAGGGTAACAGACCCCCCCCCCCCGGGCAGGTGCTGCTGTCGAGCTGCTCGCGCTGCCCGGGCTGTGCCACGCTGGTGTTCGACGAGGAGCTCATGGCCGGCTGGACCTCGGACGACTCCAACCTCAACACAAGCTGCCCGTTCTGTTCCCGCTCCTTCGTGCCCTTCCTGAGCATTGAGATCCGCGACCTCCGGCGGCCCCCCAGGTGGGAATCCCCGAGAACCCCCAGGACCCCCCTCCGGGACCCCCCACATCCTCCCTGCTGGGCCCAGCCCGCTGTGTCCCCCCTCGCCGTGCTCTTGTGCTCTGGGGGCACCCTAATGTCCCACAGCCCCCCCCAGTGTCCCCAGTTCCCTCCCTCCTGCCCACCAGTGTCCCCCCATCCTCTGGGGGCACCCCAATGTCCCACAGCCTCCCAGTGTCCCCACGGTGTCCCCAGGGTGTCCCTGACCCCCCTCTTTGCCCCCCACCATTCCCCCCTCCTTCCATCCTCCAGGGAACCCCAAACATCCCCCAGGGCCCCCCATTCCTGAGCCCCCCTCCTCCTCTCTCCTGCATCTCCCCCGATGCCCCCCTATTCCTATGACACCCCCTCTCTCCTGCAGCCCCCCCGGGCCCCCACCGGTGCCCCCGCCCGTGCAGGGGCCAGTTCTCAGTGACCGCCGGCGCTGCCTCGCCCTGGATGGGCCCGACCCCGACCCCCAATTGTGCAACGGCTGCACCGAGACCCCGGTATGGGGGGGGGGGAGACCCCCTGAGGGGTGACGTGGGGGGAGACCCCCGGGGGGTTACTGGCAAGGAGAGACCCCTGGGGGATGATGGGGGGCAGAGATCCCCAGGGGGGTGCTGGGGGGCCTGCAGGGGAAAGGGGGACTCTGGGATTTGAGGATGTTGGGGGCATCCCTGCAGGGGCTGGGAGTGGAGGTTTGTGGTTCTGATTTAGGGGTGCTGGGGGGTCACTTCAGGGGGAAGGGGGACTCTGAAATTTGGGGGTGTAGGGGATCCCCCATCACAATTTCTGGGGTTCCTGGGGGGTCCCACCTCTGTCCCCCCCCATCCCCAGGCCCAGGGCTGGGCGAGGGGTCCCCTATGCCAGTTTTTGGGGTCCCTGGGGGTCCCATCTCTGCCCCCCTGCCTCGCCCAGCCCCCAGGTCAATCCGAGAGGGTGGCCTTTGCCTACCTGAGCCCGCTGGTGCTGCGGAAGGAGCTGGAGAGCCTGGTGGAGAACGAGGGGGGGGAGCTGCTGGCGCAGCCTGAGCTGGTGGACAGTCACCCCATCATATACTGGAACCTGGTGTGGTACTTCCAGCGCCTGGCACTGCCCAGCAACCTGCCCCTGCTGCTGCTGGGCTCCCACCATGCCCGCCGGCACCCCCAGGTGGGCCAGGGGGGGCTGCCAGGGGGGCTGGGGGGCGGGTGAGGGAGTTTGGGGGGGATGCAAGGGGCAATCTGAGGGGTTTGGGAGGGATATGAAGGGTTTGGGGGGGAATGTGAGGGGGCTTGAGAGAGATGTGAGGGGGCTTGGGGGGGTTGTGGGTTTTGAGGGGGAATGTGAAGGGGTTTGGGGGGAGTTGTGGGCTTTGGGGGGGATGTGAGGGGTTTGAGAGGGGTTTTTGGAGGGACTATGAGTGGTTTTTGGGGTGGCTCTGAGGGATTCAAGGGGTCTCTGAGGGATTTGGGGGGGGCTATGAGGAGTTTGGGGGGGTCTCTGAGGGTTTTTGGGGGTCTCTGAGGAGTTTGGTGTAGCTGTAAGTGGCTTTTGGGGTGGCTCTGAGGGGTTTGGGGGGTCCCAGCTCCACTCTCCCCCCCAGGCCCAGTCCCCTGAGCCCCCCCGGGTCCGAGTGCGGCTCCTGTGGGACGTCCTGACCCCTGACTCTGAGAGCTGCCCCCCACTCTACGTGCTCTGGAGGCTCCACAGTGAGGGGGGGACAGAAGGGGGGTGGGAGGCACTGGGGGGCTCCAGGAGACAGGGGGGGCTCAGGAATGGGGGGCATGGGGGATGTTTGGGGTCTCCCAGAGGGTGGAGGGAGGAGGGCATTGGTGGGGGGCAAAGAGGGGGGTCGGGAACACCTTGGGGACACACCTACGGGGGCACATCACTGGGGGCCTGAGGACGCTGGGGACACAGTTTGGGGTCTCCCCAGGTAACGTCCCCTCATCACTGTGCCCCTGGGGGTCCCAGGGCCACCCCTTCTGGGGGGTGTGAGGACACTGGGGACACTCTGGGGTCACACTGAGCACACTTTTGGGTCCCTCGGGTAACATCCCTGGTGGGTTGGGGACACTGGGGACACTCTGGGGTCACTCTGGGGTCACTCTGGGGACACTGGGGTCACACCAGGGTCACACTGAGCACACTTTGGGGACCCTGGCTGAGCCCCTGAGGGTCCCTGTGTCCCCCATTTTCGGGGTCTGGGGACATTGGGGCTGCTCTGGGGTCACACTCTGGGGTCCCCCAGGTAACGTACCCCCCCGGCTGCGCCCCTGGGGCCCCCCAGCCCCCCCATTCTCACTGTCCTTCCTGGAGGCCCTGCTGACCCACGTGGGGCTCAACGAGGTGCACAAGGCCATCGGGCTCTTCCTCGAGACCCTCGCAGCCCCCGGAGCCCCCCAGACCCTGCACAGGTACTCAGGGATGCCCTGGAACCCCCCTGGACCCCCCACCCCCCCTTCATGGCCTTTTCTGCCCCCCCCAGGAGCATCTACCGGGAGCTGCTGTTCCTGACACTGGCGGCACTGGGCCGGGAGCACACGGATATTGGTGAGGGGTGGGGGGACAGCAGGACTGGGGGGGCTTGCGAGGATTATGGGTGGTCTGGGTAGGGGACATGAAGGGGACACACAGGGGGCTTGAGGGGCTCAGGGGGCTCAGGGAGGGAGACACAGGGGGCTCAAGGGTGGCTGGGGGGGACAGGGGAGCAGGACAAGGGGGGCTTGGGGAGCTCAGGAGGGACACAGGGGGCTTGGGGCCAGCAATGGGGGGCTCGAGGGGCTTGGGGAGGGGGACATGAGGGACACAGGGGGCTCAGGAGTGGCCGGGGGAGGACACGGGGGGTCTGAGGGCAGCATTGGGGGGGTACACAGGGGTACAGAGGGGAACTCCGGAGGGCCATGGGGGACTCAGGGGCAGCATTAAGGGCACTCGGGTGGGCATTGGGGGGCCTCAGGGGTGGTGTTGAGGGACACAGGGGGCTTGGGGGGGCTCAGGGGTCCCTGTGTGTCCCTGACCCCCCCGTGCCCCCAGGCTCATTTGACCGGCGGTACCGCTCGGCGCTGTCCCGGCTCGGGGGGTCCCTGGGGCGGGACGAGCTGCGGCGGCGCCGGGTGCAGCCCCCCAGCGCCAAGGCCTGTGACTGCAGGAGGAGCTTCGGGCCCCCCCCCGAGTGCTGAGGGGGGGTTACACCTCTGGTACCCCGACAGATCCCCCTCCGGAGGGAACGGAGCCTTCCAGGGTTCCCCCTGAGTGCTGGGGTTGGGGAGAGACTCCCGGGACCCCTGACGGGTCCCCCCTGAGTGCTGAGGGAGGGTCACACCCCCGGGACCCCTGACAGACCACTCCAGGGGGAACAGAGTCCTCCCTGAGTGCTGGGGAGGGGTGTCACATCCCCGGGACCCCCAAAGGACCCCCCTGAGTGCTGATGGGGGAACAGGGACCCCTGGGATTTGGGGGGGCAGAGGGGGGAGAAGGGACCCCTGGGACCCCCCAACAGAACCTGCCCGAGGAGAGGGAGAGACCCCCGGGACCCTCAAATTGACCCCCCTGGAGGGAACAGACCCCCCCACAGGCCGCCCCGAGTGATCCAAGGGGGTTGAAGGGCCCCCCCCCCCCCGAGTGTTAAGAAACGGCCCCCTTGGGGAACGGAACAGGGACCCCCCCAGGGACCCCCAAAGCAGCGGGGAGGAGGAAGGAAGGCCCCCCCCATCTTACACGGGTTTTATATATCAGTGTTAATATATTTTAATTTATTTATTCACCCCCCCAGCGCCCCCGGGGTTTGAGAGGGAGGGGTGTCAGACAGCCCGAGGGGGCCCTGGGGGTCTGTGCCCCCCCTCTCCCATTTCTGTCCCGGCCCCCCTCTTCACCTCCGGGGGGTTTGGGGGTCGTGTTCCCCCCTCCCCAAATGTGTGACTGGATAGTTGGGGGGGCTCTGGGCGTGTCCCCCCCCCTTCCTCAATCCCCCGATCCCCTCTGGACCCCGCTGGGGGGGGTTTGGTGGCCATTTGGGGGGGGTTTGGGGCCGCCCCCCCCCCCGCACTGTGCAATAGGAGCCCCCCGCCCCCGGGGCCTGTAAATAAAAGCTGCTGCGGTATTTTCCCCGCTGCCTCCGGGACGATTTTTTGGGGGGGGGGGGGGGGTGTGAAGCCGCGTCCGCCATCCTGGCTCCTGGCGCGGCCTGGGCGCCGCCATCTTGGATGCGGGCACTGCCATGAGGCCTCGCGGCCGCCGCGCCCCACGCGCTGCCGCCCCCGCCCCGCACGGGGAGCACTGCCCGGTGCCCCCCCGGTATCGGGAGCCCTCCCCCCCACCGGGACCACACCCCCGGGGCCACGTGGGGCCTAACCGAAGCCGGCACTGGGCCCCGGAGCGGGTACGGCGGCCGCGAGGGGCCAAAATTGGTGTGTGTGTGGGGTGGGGGTTCGCGCGCCACCACCGCGCGCGCCGCCCGCGGTACCCGGATGTTCGGGCTCGGGCACCCATTAAAGGCGCCCCGCGGGGAACCATGGCGCGCTGCCATTGGTGAAACGGTGCGCCAATCATCGCCAAGCTACCCAATACGAGGTGCGAGGCGGGCTAAAAGAGGAAGCGCCGTACTTTGATTGGGACGGGGATGTGTCGCTCAGGACGCCGCTCCAATGGGTGTCGCGGCCGGGGTCGGGGGGCGGGGCAGGCGCGGCGGCGGCGGCGGCCAATCAGCGCCATTGTTTGTGGTGGTGCCGGTGGCGCTCGGAGGCGCCGCGACTGCTCCGGGACCGCCCGGGACCCCCCGGGAACCGCCGGGAACGCGCCGGGAACGCGCCGGGAATCGCAGGGACACCCCGCGAAGGCGCCGCCAACCCACCCGCGCCAGGTGAGGCCGCGGGGGCGGTGGGGCCGGGCCCGGCGGGGGCGGGGGAGGGCCCGGCTTTTGGGCGGGGGGGGGCGAGGCCTGAGGGGTGTGAGGGGATGGGGGGGCGGGAGCGGCCCCTGAGGGGGGGGAGCTAAGGAGGGGGTGACAGGGGTGGGGGGTTTGAGGAGGTTCTGGGGGGCAGAGCTCGGATTTTGGGGGGGCAAAGCCCGAGGGGTTTGGGGAGGGTTTTTGGGGGGCAAAGCTCAGGTTTTGGGGGTACAGAACAGGGCGGTTTGGGGGGCTGAGCTTAAATTGGGAGAGGGGCAAAGCCCGAGGGATTTGGAGGGGAAGAATGGAAGTCGGGGGGGGCAGAGCTCGGATTTTGGGGGGCAGAGCCTGAGAGATTTGGGGAGGTTTTTGGGGGGATTGTGGCTCAGATTTGAGGGTACAGAATAAAGGGGTCTGGGGGGACCAAAGCTCAGACTCGGGGGGGGGGGTGGTGGTGTGGCATTGGATTTTGGGGAGCAGAGCCAGAGATATTTCTGGAGGTTTTGAGGGGGGGCAAAGCCCGAGGGATTTGAGAGGGCAGAAAAGGGGGGGGGGGGGGGGGTTGGGAGGGAAGGTAGAGCTCAGATTTTTGGGGGGCAGAGCCTGAAAATTTTGGGGAGGTTTAGTGGGGGCAGAGCTGAGAGTTTTGAGGGGACAAAGCCCAAGAGGTTTGAGGGGGCACATCAAGGGGTTTGGGGGGACAGAGCTGAGGGATTGAGGGGGGCAAAACTCAGGGATTTGGAGGGTCAGAGCTCAGATTTTGGGGGTCAGAGTTCAGATTTTGGGGGGTCAGAGCTCACATTTGGAGGGGGCGCCCCCGAGGATTTGGGGGCCCGGGTGGGAGCGCCAGGGATCCCCCGGGAAAACGGGGGGTGTCCCCCCATCCCTGGATCCAGGGATTCCCTGGATCGACCCCTCGCGCGAGGAGGACGCGGAACGAGCCCCCCCTTTGTTCCCTTCCATCCGCGAGGGTTTTGGGGGGCGATCCCCGATCCCTTCCGTGATTCCCGGTCCCTCCCGCGGCGTTTCCCGGTCCCCATCCAGGATTTCCTCCCCGCGGGCTTCTCCCTCTTTTCCTGCCCCCCGGCCCCCACCCCCAAATCCTCCTTCCCGGTGCCTTTTCCCACCTCAAACCCGGTAGGAAAACTTTCCCATTGCCGGGATAACAGAGAGCAGGAGATTCCACCCCCTTCCCTGGGGCCCTTCCTGGTTTTTGGGGGGGGCACAGCCCCCTCCCCACCGGGATTTGAGAAGCGAGGCAGCACAATTCCTCTTCCCAGCAGGAAATCCCATAGGATTCCTCCTCCCCAGGGACGAGTATTTCGGATTCCTCCTCCCCAGGGAAAAATCCATTCCCAGATTCCCCAAATCGGGTGCTTTCCCATCCCCTCGGAGCCTGGAAAAGGGATCTGTGATGGCGGGGAGGGGGGGTATTGCCGGGAAAAGGGGAGGAGGAGGAGACGGGAATGTGGGAGTGGGGAGGAAGATCCATCGGCTTTTCCGCGGCCGTTGTGATCTGGTTTTTTTTGATATCTTGGATTTTCTGGAGCCTCCTTGGCCGCTGCCGGTCGGGAGGAGGAGGAGGAAGGGGGAGCAGGGATCGGGAACGGGATCGGGAACAAGCTCCTCCCGGCAGGAGTGTGGGAGGATTCGCTCCCGGGGTGGGGGCTGGGCCAGGATGGCACAGACGGCCCTGGATTTGTGGGAATGTGGGGGTTTTTAGGGATTGGGGGAGCCTGGAGGGTTTGGGGGGTGCAGGGAGAGCCCCCCCTCTGCTCCAGGACACGCCGGCACATCCCGGGATTTGTGGCATCCATGGCACTCTGGGAGCCCTGGGGGAGAAATGAACCTGGTGTATCCATAGGGATCCCCCCCATCCATAGGGATCCTTTCCATCCGTAGGGGTTTTTCCCTTCCTTAGGGACACCCCCATCCATAGGGATCTTCTATATCCATACGAATCCCTCCCATATCCATAGGGATTCTTTATATCCATATGGATCCCCCCCATATCCATAGCGATCTCTCTCCTCCATAGGGATCCCTTATCCCTGTGGGTCCTCCATTCCTTTGTGCTGGAATTCCTTGTGCCATTGGAGTCTCTTGGATCCACCCCAGGGGTCCATGACAGTGCCAGTGCCATGCTCCTGATCCTTTGGGATTCTGGGATCCCAATGCCCCCTTTTCTGGCTCCTTTCCTGCTCCATGTCCCAGGAATTTGGGCGGGCAAAGATCCAAATCCAGGTGTTTTGGGTATTCCATGTACATCCATGGAGTCCCATCCCTCATCCACCAGTTCTGCTGGATGAGGTTGGAGTGGGGATTTTGGGGCTGAATTCTGGGATTGTCCCATTTTGGAGTCCCTATGGAATGTTGGAAGATCCCAATGGAATGTTGGAGGATCCCACACCGGTTCCTTGGGATGGGAGCAGTTGGATTTGGGTGCTTTTTCCAGGCCTGGGGATGTTTTCCAAAAAAACGTAGGCTTTGTTCCCATGGAATCTCAGAGAATGGATGTGTAAATCCTGGATTTTTGGAATTGGACCGAGCCAATCCCATGTGTACCCTCGGGAAGGAGACGCTACCCAAATCCAACTGAAATTCCCCAAACTCCGCCTAAAATCCGTCCAAATCCACCTAAAATTCCGGGATTTGTTCATGTTGAGTTGTTGGCTGAGGGCAGGGTTGGAAATTTGGGCTGCTCCCGGTTTGCTCCCAGTTTGCTCCCAGTTCAGACCCGCCCTTAACTCGGGAGCTGCTGCTCCTGTATCTGCAGGAAATCTCCTGCTGCCTCACCACCTTTGCCGCCATTCCAGGGGTGATGCTCCGTCGGAATTTCATCTAAACCAGGGAATTCTGAGGGAAAGGAACTCAACCGTAGTGATACGAAATTCCAGAGAATTCCCCAATGGCTCCATGGCCTTTCTTGAGCAGCTCAAAAGCTGGTGCATTTTCCCCTTGTCCTTGATCCCTGATTCCAGTTAAATCTTGGAGACCTGAAAAATTCCAAGGCTGCTCCAACAGGGGCGTTCCCAGGGCTTATTGTTCGTTCCCGGCAAGAATTCCCACAAACCAGTGGCACTTCGGAATCCACATCCAGAGTCTCTGACCTGTGTTTGGAATGACAGTCCTGGGGGCTGGAATTAGAGGGAATTTGCCCATGGCCTGATTTTCCAAGGAATGGCCTCAGTGGGATGTCGGATCCCGAAATCCCAAGTGCCACTTGCTGGTTTTTCCTGGAAGTGCTGGAAACAACTGGAATGGGAAGCGGGAGCGGCTGGATGGGGATAATGAGGGTGGGAATGGCACCCAAATTCCAAAGGGATCAGGCGAAAGATGGGTTTTGGAGGGGTTGATCCCAGCTGACATTGGAATAATCCATGGAAAATGGGATTGTGCCATTCCAGGGAGTCCTTCCCAGCATTGGGTTTGTTGGAGAGGCCTCATTCCCACTTCTCCTTGGGATCAACTGGCTTTGGATTCCCAAGGATTGGAAAATGTAGGGAAAACCCATCCCTTTCCCTGTAGGATTGTCCTCTGGTGTTCCCAAACCTTTTCCCAAGCACTTGGTGGGAAAAGTATTGGGATGGAGCTGATCGGCCGCCGTTGGATGAGGAGGAGGAAGGTCCAAAAAATCCAGGAATTTGATCCAGGAATCCTCCATTTTGGAGGAAGACTGTTCCTGAGGGATCACGCTGGGGGGAGACAGAGATCCAGGGACCCTTTGGATTTGGGGTTGTGCCTCATCCAAGGGATTTGGGGATGAGCTCAGCCAGATCCTGGGGGTCTCCTGGTCCTAAAACTTCCCCAAAATTTCATCCCAATAAATTCACTCAAGGCCATCTCATCCCACTTTTCCGAGTGGCCACCTCTTCCCTGGGAAAGCGGGAATGTCGGTCAGCCCAGAGACCCTCTGGAGACCCTTCCCACCCCCTCCCTGGTGTGTTAGATCCCAAAATCCCTGTAAATGAGGAGAAAACAGGGCCAGTCCAGCCAATCAGCCTCGGAACTGAGGGTTTTCTGCCTGGGATCACCTGTGGATCATGGATTGGGGTCGGGAATCGCAGCCGGATCAAAGGAATTCTTGGCAGACGCTCCCTCAAAGGCCTTTTGAGCTTGGAAACAGGAGCATCCAGGGGATGGATCCATAGGGAAAACCCCTCCAAAATTCCACAAAATGATGTTTTCCTGCTTCCTTCCCCCCTCCTGGCCCTGAGGATCCATGGGAAGGGCCGGAGCAGCGGGATGGGATGAGGATGGATGGGAGGAATCAGCTCTCTGAGTGTGCCAGGAATGTTTTCATCTCCTCCCAAGCCTCTTCCTGGCGTAAAACAGGGATGGAAAGGCTGGAGGAGGGTGGGAAAACAACCTGGAATGGTCCTAAAAACCAGGGAATGGGATCTAAGGGAATATTTGGCCAGGACAGGATGAGGAGGTGGGAGAGGGAAGGGGAGGAGGGACATTCCCAGGATCCTGCTGGGATCTCATTGGTGTTTTCCCATGGGATGGATGTGGGGAGTGGGAACCAGTGAGGACCAGTGGGTTCCTGGTCTGTGGATGGGACTGGAATCCTGGGAGTGGGATGTTGGAGGCAGATGGTTCCTTCATTCCATAGGGAAGAGAAGTTTCCCGAAGCCAAACCTTCCCTTCGGCCCCACGCTCCTCATTTCTTCCCCCAAACCCATGAGATTTGGGAAGATTTTGGGAGATTCTCATCCCTGATCCTCTTCCAGACTCCCCGTGTTTAATCCCACCTTTCTCCGCTCTCTCCATGTTTTCCATGGACACAACCTGGGAAAAATCATCCCAGGGCCCATCCCACCCCCTCCTCAGCAGAGAAATCCATGGAAATTAAAGCTAGTTGGTCCTTTCCCCCTTTGGAAACCAAAATGTTCCTTTTTATCCAGGAAAGGCGAACCAGGGGGTTCCGGCAGAGTGGAAATGCCACGGAATTCGTGGACTCTCTGCAGCCCAGGGGTGGAATAAAGCCATGGAAGTTCCAGGGTGTTGGGAATTAGGGGATTATTGGTGTATTTTGGGAGGATCTGACACTTCCCATCATTCCAAACCCTGTCCAACCTGGCCTTGGGCACTTCCAGGGATGGGGCAGCCCTGGATTCTCGGAATAATCCACACCAGGGCCTCCCCACCCTCACGGGGAGAAATTCCTTCCCAATATCCCATGTAAACCTCCCATGTTTTAGTTGGAAAGACGGGTTCTCCATCTCTAGGATTCTCCATCTCTGGGTGTTTCCACCTCTGGAATTGGGCTGGAGCAGCTCAATGGGAGGTTTGGGAGAGCCAAAATCCCACCGGATCTTTCCTCTCTGGTGCCAGAGGGAAGGGGAGATTCCAAACCCACCGAATCTGTCTGGACCAAGAGGTTCTTGGCCACATCCCTCAACATCTTCCCTGGGATCCCTTGGCATCTTTCCTGGGATCCCTGGTGTCGTTCCCAAGGTTTTGGGATCTTTGCCAGGACCCCTTGGCCTCTTCTCCGGCATCTTCCTCCACATTCCTTGGCATCTTCCTCAGCGTCTTCTCTGGAATCTTTGCCCTCATCCCTCAGGATCTTCACCAAGGATGTGGAATCTTCTTTGGCATTTCCACCCCCATCCCTGGGTGTCTTTGCCGCTTTCCCGGGCGTCTTCTCTGGCATCTTTGCCCGGATCCTTCAGCACCTTCCCCAAGGTTTTGGCATTTTCCTTGGCACCTTCCTTGGCTTTTTATCCGGCATCTTCCTCAGCATCCCTTGGCATCTCCTCTGGCATCTTCTCTGGTGATCCCTTGGCATCTCCACTGGAGTTCTGGCATCTTTCTTGGCATCTTTGTTGCATTCCTGGGCATCTTCTCTGGCATCTTTGCCGGGATCCTTCAGCATTTTCACCTGGATCCCTCGACCTCTTCCTTGACATCCCTCAGGATCTTCCCCCACATCCCTCGCTTTATTCCTTGGCACATTCCTTGACATCCCTCAGCCTCTTCTCCGGCATCTTCACCCTCATCCCTTCCTGCATTCCCTGCAATCCCAGGGCACATTCCTGGGAATCCCTGTCCATCCTCTCCCTGCCCTCACTGCTCCGACCCGGGTGCTGCCGAGGCCGCTCCTCTTCCACCCCCAAACCTCAGGAACAGGGGGTTTTTAGGGAATGGGGTGGGGGTGGCTCCCGGTGACTCTGGCAGCTCCTCCTCGGGCTGGAAGGAGTTAAAATTCCATGGGAGGGAAGGAGCTTCCATGAATGAAGACAAAGTTTGGCGGGGGGCCAGGGGTGGGGGCGGGGAACCAGAGCACCCAAAAACCGGGAATATCCCCCCAATTCCCCCCTCCCCGAACCCGGCTCCAATTCCGCGGCCAGAGGTGCCGAAAACCGGCTCTGACCGGATCAGATTTTTTTTTCCTTTTTTTTTTATTCCCTTTTTTTTCCCCTTCTCTTTTTCCCTTTCCCGCGAGGGCTGATGGGAAGCAGTCCGTCAGCATCCCCCTTTTCTTTTGTTTAATATCTCCAACGGCGCATGATTGGCAGGGAAGGGCCCGCTCGGAGCCGCTCCGGCTCCGGCTCCGGCCACGCTCCGCAGGGGGATGGATCCCCCTCCTTCCCGACCCCTGGCTCCTCCTGCCCCTTCCCGCTACTCTCCCCCCGCTCCCAGCCTTAATTTTCCTGCCAACTGGAGCCAGCAGCGGGAATCTTGGACCTGTGAGTATCCCCAAGCCCATCCCGGGGTTATCGGGAATGTTGGGAATGGGAGACACACAAAAGGCTCCTCACGGATGGGCTTTCCTGCTGGTTTTGCTGGCTGGGAATGTTTTAAGGGGATGTTTTAAGGTTGGATTTGCTGCCGGAGTCGTGGTTCCCTTTCCCCGCTTCCAGCCCCCCCCCCTTTTCCCACCTCATCCCTGCTCCCAACCATTGCTATTCCGGAGTGATCAGATCCCGCCCTGACTGCAGGAATGGGTGAAAAGACAGGGAATGAGGATGCTTGAGATGGGTTTTCTGGCGGGTCGGTGTCCCATTATTGGGATCATGGATGGGATGGGGGGGTCAATGGCTCCGAGGTCGGATCCGGAGCGGCTGCACAAAGGCGGCTCCGCAGTCGAGGAAATCGGGAAGGGTTATATAAGGAAGCCTGGGAAGTTTGCGTCATCCCGGATGGGGAGGGGGCCCAGGGGCCAGAGCCGGGCGCTCCCTCCCCTCCCCCCCCGCCATTCCCATCGTTTTCCATCACTTTTTATTCTCCTGGAGCATTTTCTGGGTTTTTTGCCCCCAAAATTTGGCCAATTCCCAGGAATTTTTAGCTGGTTTTTAGAGTTTTTAGGTCTTTCCCCCCCCCCATATGAGGGCTTTTGGAATTCCCACATCCCAGAAATGCCGGGATGGGGTGAGGGGTGAGGCCACTGGAGCCGGACATGGAGCCAGGATTCCCTGCTCCCAATAAATGGAGTTGGGTAAAAACCCCAAATTTGGGAGGGAAGAGGGAAAGAAGCACTTTTTGGGAAGGGAGGATTTTCCTCCTTTCCCACTTTTCCTGCTTCCCATCATTAGGTTTGGACTTGACCTGGAGCTGCAGAATCCAGGGACTGGGCCAGCAGTGGTATCTGGAATCTGAGGGATCCAAGGCATCCAGGATCTGGGAGATCCAGGATCTGGGAATTCTGGCATCTTAGAATCTGAAGGGTGGAAAATCCAGGATCTGGGAGTTCCAGGGTCTGGAAAATCCAGGATCTGGGAGTTCTGGTGTCTTGGAATCTGAAGGGTGGAAAATCCAGGATCTGGGAGATCTGGAATCCAGGGGATCCAGGGCCTGGGATATCGGGAGTCGGAAATCCAGGCTCTGGAGATCCAGGATGTGGGAGATCCGAGGTCTGGGCCCAGAGTGTCAGAGCAGGGACAGGTGTTCCCCCCATTGGGATCCAGGAATGGGAAGAGCAGAGCCCCTGGAGCCATTTGCTCCAGAGGAATTCCCATTCTGCCACATCCCGGCCAGCCTTCCATGCATCTTCCCAAATCCTTTCCCTTATTCCCTCATTCTCTTCCCCTCATGCATCTGCAGGACTGGGAGCAGCTGCTCCCCCTGGATCCCAGGATGGCTCCATCCCGCTCCGAGGCCGTTTCTAAGGGCTTTTCAGGGATTTTCCCTTTGTTTGTGTCGCTTTAAATCCTGGAGCTCCTGGAGAAGAACCTCTGGGATCCGCCCTCAGACTCCCTCACCTGCCTCAGAATTCCTGCCCAGAGCCGGAGCCAGGTGTTTCTCCAGGTTTCTGGACCCCACCTGGAGCTGTGGGATCCGGAGCAGTTTTCTTTCCGTCCTGGAGTTTTCCTCCCTTCCCTTCCCTTCCCGTTGGATTCCTGCGGATCTGGCTCCGGCCGCGGAGCCGTTAAATCCTAATTACCTTTTTAGGTTGTTATCCTTTTCCTGCCGTTCCTGGGGAATGCTCGCCCTGGGAATCAGCCATTTTGTACTCCGTGTCGGAACGCACTTCCCGGTGCCGGGATGTGCCGATCCCGCATGGAATCGGGAGCAGCTCCCGGGCAGCTCCGGGCTCTGCATTCCAGCCGGAAGGCTCCGGATGAGGAGCCAACTCTGCAGATTTCCCATGGAATCAGAGCAGTTTTCTGTGGGATTTGGGGGGTTTTGGGGCAGCAGGAATGTGCCCAGGGGAGTTGGATGAGTTGGATCCCATCCCTGATCCTGGGAAAATGGGGCTTTAAATGGCTTTCTATCCCATAAATATCAGGATTTTTTAATATCCGAATGGGGCCATTGAGCAACTCCTGGATCCAAATCCCTGGATTTGGAGGGACTGGGTGATTCAACCTCTTGGATCCAGCCTGGATGTGCCAGGGGGCATCAGGTCCCACCCAACATCCCGAATAACGTGGAATGTTGGATTTGGATGTTGATTCCTGACCTGCCAGGTCTCTTCTGGGATTGATTCGGGAATTCCAGCCCCAAATAGTTGGGAATTGGAGGGTATATCCATGTTGCCTCCTGGGCTTATTCCCACTGAGAATTCCGGGCAGGAGCAGGGACCAGGACTTGGGTGGTGAATGAGAGACTCCCGGGATGTGCCGGGATGGTGTTCCTGGTGCTCAGGAAGGAATCCTTGGAGCTGAATTCCCAATGCTCCACCCTCCCAATGTCCCTTCTTCCTCGTGCTGGATCAGAGATCCAGGAGAAGGAGCTGGAATGTTGTTGGGCAGTGAGGATCCCTGTGCTTGGGAAGAGCAGGAATTTCCGTTCCAAGGGAATATCCAAGGGCTCGGGATGCTCCAGGAAGCTGCTGCAGGTGTCTCTTCCTGGTAATACTGGAATTCTGGGCTGGTTTATTTGTGATTTCCCACTCTTGCTCCCTTGGAGCAGGATCTTGGGATTCACCTTGGCTCTTCCAGGGCTGCTGGAATTCCCAGTGCTGCTGGAGCAGTCAGGAAAACAGGGAGACCTGGAGTCACTGGGACCACATGGATCCCTTGTGGTGGATCAGGGGTCATCCTAGGTGGATCAGGGATCATTCCTGGTGGGTCAGGGATCATCCCAGGGGTGGATCAGGGATTACAGCCCCTCCATTGGCTCCGGAGGGTCCGAGGCCAGGAATAGGGGCTGGAAGACCAATGTGGAGATTGACTCAATGGAAAAGCCTCCGGGAAGGGACTGGAGCCTTGTGGGGCTTCCCTGGAAAAACTCCATCTGGAATTAACTCCTGGTGCTGCCAACTTTCGGTTCTGGATCCCATTGGATAAACCCCAGGATATTCTCCATCCTGGTCGCATCTCTCCCTGGATATTCTCCCTTTTCCATTGGAATATCCCTGGTTTTGGCCCAACTCGTCCCGGCCTTTCCAATCCTCCCGTTGGCATTTTTTTGGTTGGATGTTTTCCCTGTGGGAGCCGGATCTAATATCCATGGAAAACGGGGAGCTGCTTTGTTTGTCTGGGAATGCCAAACCTGTCCTGCCAGGCGGGAGAAGCACCCGGAGCCAATGGAACGCATCAGGGAGCGCGTGGAGCAGGAACCATGATCCCCCGGAAAACTGGGAATTGCCACTGGGACAACGTTGTCCGGCAGACTGGGATTCCTGGAAAGCATTCCAAGGTCAGCCCTCGCTGCTCATCCCACCCTGGCAGCCTCTGGAATCTCGGCTCTACTCCGGCCCCAGGATCCTGTTTCCAGGACAGTGTTCCTGAGACAGTCCCAGTTGGAGGCGCCCCATGGATTTGGCTCCTGTTTTCCCTGGGTTTTGCCACCATTTGGGAATTCCGTTCCAGGGATGATGGTTGTTTAAAGTGGAGTGGAGGGAGAGGCAGCTCCTGTTCCCTGGGATGTGCTGATTCCCGGGAGCAGGGCCGGAGGCAGCAGGGCCGGATGAGCCGGTTTGGGATGTGCCGGGACCGGAGTGGGGCCTGAACTTCCCACTGTCCTGGCTCCAGAGCCGCTGGATCCCTGGGATTGGAATAACTCCTGCGCCTCGCTGCCGAGTATTGGATGGAATCAAGGGCTCTCCTGTGGCTTTCCCACTGGAAATTCCTGGTGGATCCTCCCCTGCCCCCTCCAGCCGAGGGGCCTCATTTGATCTGGAATCCAAAGCGTCATTGACTTTTTATTGGATCTGGCCGAGCCTGGAAAACCTCTGGAGCGGATTAAACACCAGCAGGCCCCGTTCCTGGTAACAGCACCTTGGATTTGTTTGGAAAACCGGAGGGAAGGGCCTTGGGAATCCTTGGAGCCCTCAGTTTATATCCCTGTGAGTGGGAGCTGCATCCATGGGCTGCTCCAGCCTTCCCCCTCTTCCCTCTGGCTCAGGGATTTCAGTGCTCCCGGAATCCCTGGGGCTTGTTCCCAGGGTTTTGTTCCCAGTTTTTCCCTCTGCATCCCAAAATGGTGTTTCTGTAACTTTCCAAAGCTGGAATGTCACTAGGATACTGGGATGCTGGAGAGGGATGTGGGAATGCTAGGCAGCATGGGGATCCTCAGGAATGTGGGGATGCTCAGGGATTTGGGAATGCTGGGGGCTGTGGGATCCTCAGGAGTGCAGGGGGATGTGGGAATGCTGAATTCTGGGATATTGGGGAACATGGGGATGCTCAGGAATGCTGGGGGATGCAGGAATGCTCAGGGATTTGGGAATGCTGAGGATGTGGCACCTCCCTGGCACTGGAGCCCCCATTTGTGGTGGGACCGGGGGAACTCTGGAATTCCCGCAGGAAGAGGAGGCAGCAGGATCCCTCCATCCATGGGGAAGATGGCCAGGAGGTTGGATCTGCTTCCACATCTCCCTGCTGGGGCTGGAGATCCACTCCTGGATCCACTCTGGGATCTGCTCCTGGATCCACACTGGGATCCGCTTCTGGATCATTCCTTGTTCTCCACTCCTGGATCCACTCTGGGATCCCCATCTCGATCCACTCCTGGATCCATTCCTAGATCCACTCTGGGATCCCCTTCTGGATCCATTCCTTAATCTCCACTCTGGGATCTCCACTTGGATTTGCTCCTGGATCCATCCTAGGATCCACTTCTGGATCTCCCTGCTGGGTCCTGGCCGTGCTCAGGTGTCTGTGGGGAGCTCCCTATGTTATTCCCAGCAGGAATCCCGTGGGATGCCGTTCCCATGAGGCCCTTTCGAACCTCTCCTGACTCCCCCTGCTCCTCCGTGACTCCCGAGAGCACGTTCCCGGCCGAGCTCCGGGATGCTGGCGCGTTCCCAGCGGAGCAGCCTCAGCGCCGGGCGCGGCTCCGGGCGCTCCCGGCTGTCTGGGCCATCCCAGCTCCCGCTTCCCCCCGGGGTCATTCCTGTGGGACAGGGGCAGGGGCGGCTCCGAGGCCTGTTCGGACCTGCCGGGCTAAATTTGGGAGCAGGAGACGTGCGGGAGCCGGGATGGGCAGGTGGGAAGAGCCCCAGGTGTTCTCCCGGAGGCTCCTTCCGGCTTTTGCTCGGGATTTGGGATTTCCATTGGTTTTCCCGCCCCCGTGTTCCAAGAGTGAGGTGTCTCTGTGCCTCTGGAAGCTGAACCTGTGTCCCAGCCCTGTGTCATTCCAGGGATTTACACCTGAGCCAGGGCCTTTTCCTAGCAGAGCTTTGGCTTGGGGAAGGTTTATCCTGGGAATGACCCGAGGTGGGTGTGGAGCAGCTCTGGGGGCCGAGATCCAGCCACTCAGGACATGGACACTTCACATTCCCTGCGGAGCCAGTGAAGCTCCCGGCGTTCCCGAACCAACCATGTGGAATTCCCACCCATTCCCGAGGTGTTTGTCTCGGTCCCTGGCTCTGCTCCGCAGGGAAGGGCCTCACCCGGCTGGTTCCTTATCAGCCTGGGAGTGGGATTGGGCTGGGATGGGCTCCGGGGCTGGGATGGGGTTGGGATGAGCTCCGGGGTTGGGATGGGGCCGGAATTGGCTCTGGGGTTGGGATGGGCTCCGTGGCTCCTGCCTGTTTTCCACAGGGCATTCCTGCACCTGGAGCCGGAGTGGGAACACGGAGAGGTAGGTGGATGGGATGGACCTGCTTGCACCTCCATCCTCCTGGAAAACCTCGTGGTGGGGGATTTCCTGAATCCAGAGGCTTCCATGGGATTCATTCCAGCTCCCCTTCCTTGCCGAGTTGCATCTATGGGGTTTGAATCCTGAGGAAGGGATTGTGCTGCCGTTCTCTGGGATCTGGGGAGCTCCTGCCCTTCAGGATCCTTCCAGGATCCTTCCTGACTTGTTTGGCATTGAGAGGTCCCAGGGAGGTTGAAACTCCATGAGGAGATTTGAGCTCCATGAGGAAGTTGGAGCTCCATGGGGAGTTTGGTGCTCCCTGAGGAGATTTGAGCTCCATAAAGAGGTCAGAGTTCTGTGAGATTGGAGCTCTCTGAGGAGGTTGGAGCTCCTGAGGAGGTTGGAGCTCCGTGAGGCTGGAGCTCCATCAGGAGATTGGAGCTCCATGAGGAGGCCGGAGCTCTCTGAGGAAGTCAGAGCTCTCCAAGGCTGGAGTTGGGCTCAGAGTGGACCCTGGGGGGGTTCACTGGGATCCACCACATCCAGGACACTGCTGGTGTCCCTGTCCCTCCTCTTTCCCCCATCCCTGACCACATCCCTGTCCCTCTCCTGTTCCTTTTCCCTGCCTGCGTCCCTGTCTTGGTCCCTGACGTGTCTTTGTCCATGTCCCTGTCCCATTCCCTGTCCCTGCCCATGTCCTTGTGCCATTCCCCATCCCACTCTGCTCCCGGCTGACGGTGCTGTGTCCATGTCCAGGATGGAGCGGATGACGGAGGACGCGCTGCGGCTGAACCTGCTCAAGCGGGGCCTGGAGACGGGGCCGGAGGAGCGCGAGGACGTCCTGGCCAAGCGGCTGAAGATGGAGGGCCACGAGGCCATGGAGCGGCTCAAGATGCTCGCCCTGCTCAAGAGGAAGGACCTGGCGGGGCTGGAGGTGCCCCACGAGCTCCCAGGAAAGCCCGACGGGATCAAGGGCTATGAGGAGAAGCTCAACGGGAGCCTGAGGCCCCACGGGGACGGGAGGGGCTCGGCCCGGCCCGGCAAGGAGAACATCAACGACGAGCCCGTGGACATGAGCGCCAGGAGGAGGTGGGTGTGGGAATGCTGGGATGGGAGTGGGAATGCCGGGATGGGAGCAGCCAGGAGGAGGTCGGTGCGGGGATGCTGGGATGAGAGAGGTGGAAGAAGCCTGGTCAGGGATTAAATGGGATTTGGGGGGTCTGGTAGATCCGATTCCAGTGGATAAGGGGGCTCCAAGAGCTGGAGAGGGACGTGGGAATGGTGGGATAAGAGGCATGGGTTCATGTGGACAGTTTGGTTAAGTGGGATGTCGGGAAGCAGTTGGGAATGTGGGAATTGGGAATTCTTTCTTGTGTAGGGGGTGGCACAGGTTATCCAGGGGATTTGTGGGTTCTTCATCCCTGGAAGTGTCCAAGGCCAGGTTGGACAAGACTTGGAGCAGCCTGGGCTATGGAAAGTGTCCCTGCTCCGAGTGCGGAGTCCATGGACTGCGTCCTGGAATTCCATGGATGTTGTGCGAGATGAAAGGAATCCAGTTGGGCACCAGCACCAGACACTTGGATCAGGGGTCAGCCCTGGAAGGAGGTGGGAATATCCCACTCTAAGTTTGGAAATCACTGTGAAGTTTCATGGGGGGTGTCTCATTTCCCTGGATTTTCCCTGGAAACGTGCTCCACATCTTCCCACCTCCCTCGCTGTAGCTCCTGTTCCAGTGGTTCCCTTGGAATTCTACTCTTTCCTGGACAAAGGAAATCCGGTGATTCCTTGTGGATTTTCCTGTTGGCTTTGTGTTACTCCCTCAATGGAATGTAAATAATCCAGCCTGGATTTATCCGGATGCTCCTGCAAAATCATCCCTACCAGCTGTGGGGAAAATCCTAGACCAGGATCCGCTGCTGGATCCCTCTGGTTTGAAACTCCTGGGATGCAGCTTGGATTGCTTGGATGGGCTTCTGCTGGATCCATCTCCATGGGATGCTCTGGACCTTCTCTGCTGGAGAAGGGGCAGCTCCAGTGCTTTGGAATATCCACAGAAACAGCTGGAATGTTTGGGAGACGAAGACAGCTCCCCCTCTGAGCATCTTCAGAGCAGCTAAATCTGGGATCAGGCTCCATGTTTCCTCCTGGGTGTTCGGAGCTGAGAGTTTGGGATGTGGTATTCCATGATCTCCTCACTCCAAGGACCTTCCAGGGAGCTGGGGCACGACAATCCCGGCTGCTTCCAGTGCTCCACACTGGATTATTCCACAGTTTTCCAAGGCTCTCCAGCATGAAGACATGAAATCTGCATCTCCTTCCCGGGGATAATCCCTGGATCCCAACATTGGCTTTTAGTTCAGTCTTTCTTTTCCCAGCTGCTCCTTTTGTTTTCTGATTCCCTCACAGATCCATTGGATATTTACTCGGATTTTCCTTTAGGGACTGTGCTTTTCCAATAGATTTGGGCTGGGATAGGCTTGGAATGATGGCATTACCGGGAGGGCTTGTCCCCTTCTCCCCTACACCGTGGTGAGGATGAGCCATTCCAGGCTGGAACATCCCAGAGTCTGGATTAGAATCTGCATTATTCCCAATTCCCAGGTGGGATTTGCCCACCTGGAGCTTCCCCCTCTCCCCTGCTGGGGTGGCTTGGAGGGATTGGACTCCCTGGGGGGGCGGGGACGTGTTCCAGACGGGATCTGTGTTGGATTGAGGGGTGGTCCCGGTGCAGGATTCCTGCTTTCCTGGCTCATCCCGGTGTGTTCCTGCAGTGACCCGGAGCGGGGCCGCCTGACGCCATCCCCAGACATCATCGTGCTGTCGGACAACGAGGCCTCCAGCCCCCGCTCCAGCTCCCGCATGGAGGAGCGGCTCAAGGCCGCCAACCTGGAGATGTTCAAGGTGAGGGAGCCCGGAATTCCGGTGGCTTTGGGCCCTCCCAGCAACTTCCCGGCACAACCACCCGCTTCCTGCTCCCAAATCCACCCAAATGATCCAAATTCCCGCTCGGGTTGAGCTTCCTTCTGGTCTTTCCCTCACGTTTTCCCGGTGTTCCTGGTTTTTCCAGGGGAAGAGCCTGGAGGAGCGGCAGCAGCTGATCAAGCAGCTCCGGGATGAGCTGCGGCTGGAGGAGGCCCGACTGGTGCTCCTGAAGAAGCTGCGACAGAGCCAACTGCAGAAGGAGAACGTGGTCCAAAAGGTGAGGCTTGGGATGGGAGGGATAATGGGAAGGACCACGCGTGGCACATCCCGTGGGAAATCCCCCAAATCCGCGGCCCTGGCACAGCCGGGAACACAAACCTGTGGTGCTCAGCGTCACAACTCGTGGAATTCCGTCTCTCCGGGGGCTGATCCCGGCTCTCCCCCCCATTCCCGATCCAGACCCCTGTTGTCCAGAACGCCGCCTCCATCGTGCAGCCGTCGCCGGCCCACGTGGGGCAGCAGGGCCTGTCCAAGATCCCGGCCCGGCCCGGAGCCCAGGGTGTGGAGCCACAGAACTTACGGACACTGCAGGTGAGCGTTCCCCCTTTTCCCTGGAAAACACCCGCTCTACTGGATGCACACTCAGCTGAGATCCCTTCTCCAGGAGGCAGAGGAGTTCTGGCATTTCCCAATGCCAGGAGTTGGGGTTTGGGGTTGTGCTGGGCGGGAATTAGACCCCATGATCCTTGTGGATCCAGCTTGATATTCCATGATTCCTTAAATATCCTGTGTCCCTATTGGGATGGGGTGAGGACATTGCCTCTGCCTGTAGCCTTCCTGCTTTTCCCAAAGGATTCACATTCTAGCCTTATTTTTGTGTTATTTAGTTTGCTGAGTTTAGGGAGTCCAAGGAGCATTTGGACAACAGGATTGTTGGGATTGTCCTGTGTCCGTCTCTTCCCACTAAGCCACCTGGCTCTGGAAAGTGGTTTCTCCACATATTCCTGCCCGTTTCCTTGACTCCAGAGCAATTCCAACCTCTCCATGGAAAATTGTTGGCTCAAGCCATTCTCCCTCCAGAAGGGCCACAATCATTTAAAATGAAGGCAAATTTGAGGGAAAAGTGAAGGATTTTAAGCATTAGGAGTTAACTGGGATTCTGGGGTAAGTGGAAATTCCCTGGATCACAGAATTAAAGCTCCAGGTTTGCCTCAAATCCTTTATTTTTATCCTATCTTATTTATTTCACCGACTCCAAGGAGTGTTTACCCAGCTGGATTGTTGGGGTTGTCCTGTGTCCACCTCCCTCCAAAATGGCCTCAATTATTTAAAATCAAGGATAATTTTGGAAAAAGAGAAGGATTTTGAATCTTAGGAATTATGGATAAGCGGGAATCCCTTGGATGAGAGAATTAAAGCTCCAGGTTTGCCTCAAATCCCTTATTTTATTTATTTTACTGAGCCCAGTGGAATCGTTGGGTTGACTCGTGTCGATACAAGAGTTGGACCCACCATCCCTGTGGGTGTGTCCCATGATTCCCAGTGAATCCCAGTGATCCCCAGTGATTCCCAGTGATCCCCAGTGACCCGTGGCTCTCTCCCTGATCTCCCAGGGGCACTCAGTGATCCGCTCGGCCGCCAGCTCGGCGCTGCCCCACATGTTGATGTCCCAGCGCGTCATCGCCCCCAACCCGGCGCAGCTCCAGGGGCAGCGACTGCCGCAGAAACCCGGCCTGGTGCGGAGCAACACCCCCAGCATGACCCCCACCATCAACTACCAGCCGGTGCGTGGGATGGGCACCAGCAGGAGCTGGGCTGGGATGAGTTGGCGTGGGTTGGGATGGTTTGGAGAGGGTTGGATTGGGTTGGGATGGTTTGGGATGGCTTGAGATGGTTTGGAGTGGTTGGACTGCTGTCTCCGCAGCGGTCCAGCCCCGTTATCCCGCTGTTCTCCCCACTGATCCCACTGTTCTCCCTGTCCCCGCAGCAGTCCGGCTCGTCGGTGCCGTGCCAGCGCTCCTCGTCCTCTGCCATCTACATGAACCTCGCATCCCACCTCCCATCGGGCTCCGTGGCCCGCGTGTCGTCGCCGCTGCCGAGCCCCAGCGCTCTGTCCGACGCCGCCAATTCCCAGGCGGCCGCCAAGCTCGCGCTCCGGAAGCAGCTGGAAAAGACACTCCTGGAGATCCCACCGCCCAAGCCGCCGGCACCGCTGCTGCACTTCCTGCCCAGCGCTGCCAACTCCGAGTTCATCTACATGGTGGGGCTGGAGGAGGTGGTGCAGAGCGTCATCGACAGCCAGGGTGTGTGTTCCCGCTGGATTTTCCCAAAAAAAGTGGGTGGGGGTGAAATCGGAGGTTTTTAGCCCGGATTTGGGGGTTGCCTGGGGGCTCTCCTGTTGCTCTGACTACTTTGCCCGGTGGGGCTGGAGGAGGTGGTAACAGCCAAGGTGGGTGTTCCCAGGGAATTCCTGGGAAAACAGGGAATTTGGGAAGGGTTTGGGGGGGATCAGGGCAGAGTCTGGGGTTTCAGTGCCAAATTTCAGGATTCTGGGATTGATTTGGAGGATTTCAGGCAAAACTTGTGGGATTTCAGGCCAAATCATGTGTATGATACCAGGCTCTGTGTAGAGCCGTTGGTGTGCGGGCAGGGGGTTTATCCCGGTATCCCACGATCCCTGTGCCATTCCAGGGAAGAGCTGCCCGGTGTCCCTGCGTGTGGAGCCCTTCGTGTGCGGGCAGTGCCGCACGGATTTCACGCCGCACTGGAAGCAGGAGAAGGGCGGGCGCATCCTGTGCGAGCAGTGCCAGACGTCCAACCAGAAGAAGGCCCTGAAGGCCGAGCACACGAACCGCCTCAAGAACGCCTTCGTCAAGGCCCTGCAGCAGGAGCAGGTCAGGCCCGGGATGCGCCGGAGCTGGGGGAAAACAGGGACCTGCGGTGGGAGCGCTGACACACCCGGCCCAGCCCATTCCAAAGCGCCCATCCCATCCCAAACCACTTGCCCATCCCATCCCGCTCATCCCATCCCGTCTTGCTAGCCCCATCCTATCCCTTTCCAGTTTTCCCTTGGGAAGCCTCTTACCCACTCGCTGGCTTGTTTTCGGATGGGGAATCTGCTGCATTAATAATAATCCATCTGGGATAAATGGGATAAAACTCAATCTGAGATGGAATCCAGATGCTGGGTGCGGGAGGTGTCTTGGAAAGGGGCAGGGTCCCATTCCAGGTGGGAATGTGACGGGCTGGGCATTCCCTGGCACAGGAGATCGAGCAGCGGCTCCAGCAGCAGGCGGCCCTGTCCCCTACGGCCGCTCCTGCCGTTCCCAGCGTTGGGAAACAGGACGGGATCCTGCGGCACCACACGCTCCGGCAGGTGGGAACGGCATGGGAATGGGGGGTGGGATGAGCAAGAGGGGATGGGGAGAGGGGAGGGCACGGGATGGGGTGGGATGGGATGGCATGGCATGGCATCATTGGGAGGGGACAGGCTGGGATGATGGGGGTGCCCCACTGTCCCACTCCCCCATTCCGGGTGGTCTGGGAGCCCCCCAGTGCATCCATGTCCATGTCCTGTCCCCCCAGGCCCCGCAGCCCCAGAGCAGCCTCCAGCGCGGAATTCCCACCTCCGCCCGCTCCATGCTCTCCAACTTCGCCCAGGCCCCACAGCTCTCCGTGGCTGGGGGACTCCTCGGGATGCCAGGTACGGACCCTCCCAGGGACAGGGGTGGGATGGGATGGGATGGGATGAGTGGGATGGGATGGGATGGGATGAGTGGGATGGGATGGGATGGGATGGGATGGGATGGCACGATGGAAGGGGATGAGCAGGATGGGCTGAGCAGGATGGGATGGGATGGGCTGAGCAGGATGGGATCAGACAGACCCTGCTGTGCCCCTTGGATTGCCGAGCCAGCTTTGGGAATTCCCACCTTGCTCCTGCCCCCGATCCCAAGGAGAAGGGGTGGGTTTTGGCACGCTCCGGCTCCAGGGTGCCGAGGGTCCGTGTCCCGCAGGGGTGAACATCGCCTACCTGAACGCCGGGATCGGCGGCCACAAAGCGTCGAGCCTGGCGGACCGGCAGCGGGAATACCTGCTGGATATGATCCCGCCCCGCTCCATATCCCAGGCCATCAGCGGACAGAAATAGCGCCCGCTGCCCCCACCCGCCTGCAGTGCCTGCACTGGGCCAACTGGGCCGGACTGGGCCAGACCGGGCCGGACTGGGGCCTCCGCTCCGGGGAAACGCGACGAGAAACCGGAAAAAATCCCACCTGGGAAAACAGACAGACAGACAAACCGACCCCACCCCCACTTCAGACAGCGCCCGCTCCTTCTCCCAGCCCCAGTTCCCTTGGTTTTCCAGCAGGGATCGCTCCCTGGGCGTGAGGCTGGGGCGGCTCCGGCCGCTCGCCGCTGGTTTTGTATTGCCGACGCTTTTTCCTTGTGTTGTGGATTGGTTTTTTGCCCTTTTTTCCTTATCCCCCCCCATTTCCCTTCGCTCCCTGGATGGTTAAAGCTTTTTTACCCCTTTTCCAGAAGAGACTTTGGCAGGGCACCTTCCCAGAATTCCAGGCCCCATGGAGGGAATTTAAGGGCAGCCTGTGCTGATTCCGGGGAGAGTTGGGGTCCCAAACCCCCTTTGGCTCCGATCACAGGGGTCCCAAACCCCCTTTGGCTCCAATCCTGGGAGTCCCAAACCCCCTCAACTCCAATCCCAGGGTGTCACAGCACCCCCAGCTCCAATTCCGGGGTGTCACATCCCCCTTGGCTCCAACCCTGGGAGCCATAAATTCCTTTGGCTCCCATCCCAAGGGTCCCAGACCCCCTCAGCTCCGACCCCGGGGTGTCCCAACCTCCAGGGCTCCGCAGAAGGATCCAAGAGACGCCGATCCCGACCCCTTTGGATCCAATCCCGGGGTGTTACAACCCCCTTGGCTCTGCAGGATCCAGGAGACGCCAATCCTGACCCCTTGGATCCCATCCCAGGGATCACAAACCCCCTGGGCTCCGCAGAAGGATCCAGGAGACGCTGATCCTGACCCCTCAGATCCCATCCCAGGGTACCACAACCCTGTTGGCTCCGCAGAAGGATCCAGGAGATGCTGATCCAGACCCCTCGGCTCCGATCCCGGGGATCACAAACCCCCTCGGCTCCAATCCCGGTGTGTCCCAACCCCCTGGGCTCCAGAAGGATCCAGGAGACGCCGATCCCAACCCCATGGATCCCATCCTGACCCTTTGGATCCCATCCTGACCCTGGGGCTCCCTCATCCGGAGCCTGCTGGGTGTCCCTGGACGTCCCTGGGGCCGACGGACGGAGCTGGACCCGCCCCCGGGGTTCCCTCCCTGTGACACAAAGGGACCCCTTGAGGTGCCACCCCGTGGTGTCCCTGTCTCTGTCACCCTCTGGGGCAGGTGGTGAAGCCAAGCTGGGTGGCCTCAGGCCTGGTGAGTCCCTCTGTCCCCAATCCCATCTCCAATCCCGTCCCAATCCCTGCATGTCCTGGAGCCACTTGCCCAGGTCACCTGTGTCCCCTGGGAATGGTGACAAGTGGCACCAGCATCCCCTGTGTCACCTGGGGGGGTCCCTGAATGGCACCAGGGTCTCTGGGGTCCCCTGTGTCACTGGTGTCCCCTGGGGGTGGCACTGGGGGGTCTCTGGTGTCCCCAGGAGGTGTCAGGGACACCCCAAACCAAGGAATGAGCCGTGAGAAAACGCTCGATTTGCACTTAAACCTTCACGGGCCCTTCCCCACCTTCTTCATCCTCCTCATCCCCAATTTCCTCATCCTCCCCCTCACCTTCTTCATCCTCCTCCTCACCTTCTTCACCCTCCTCCTCACCTTCTTCACCCTCCTCCTCACCTTCCTCCCCCTCACCTTCCTCCTCTTCTTCCTCCTCTTTTCCTCTTCCTCCTCTTCCTCCTCACCCTCCCCCCCCATTCCCGACACTTTTCTTCCCAGTTTTTTAAGGTTCAATGAGATTTTTAAGGAATTCCCATTTTTTCCCTGAATTTTTGACCCTTTCCTCAACATTCCCAACTCTCTCGTGCAATTCCCAAACTCTGCCCCCCTGAATTGGGGGCGGGGGGAGAGACCCCCACCCACCCCCTAAAGCAATTGGGGGGACCCCCAAGCAACCCTTGACTTGAGGGAGGGGGGATCCCACCCCTAATTTAGAGAGAGGGGATCCCCCCCACCCACTCCCTAAACATGGGGGGACCCCACCCCACCCCTGCACTGGGGGTGACCCCTCTCTACCCCCCCCAAAATTCAAAGAGCACTTACCACGAGGGGGGGTGTCAGACCCCCCCCAAAAGAGGCAAAAGAACAGTGGGGGGTTTACAATTTTAATTATTTTTTTTTAATTTAGCGGGTTTTTATGTCAAATTTATAATTTTGGGGGTGCTTTTGTTGGTTTGACCTTTTTCAGCTGCCTCCACCCCTTTCCACTCCCAAAACCCCCCTTCCCCCCCCCGAAATTCCCTTTTTCCCTCCAAAATCCCCTTTTCTTACCCCAAAATCCCCTTTTCCCCTTTCCCCTCCAAAAATCCCCTTTTCTCACCCCAGGAGCACTTTGACAAATGTTTTTTGGGGGGCTAAAACCTGAAGTTTTGGGTTATTTTAGGGGTTTATTTTGCTTTGGGGGAGTTATTTCCCCCCACACACCACGGGGACCCCCTTCTGCCCCCCCCCAAGTGCCACTGACCCCGTCCCCGGGTGTCCCCGACAGGGCTGAGTTTTAAGTGATAAAATTGATTCAAAACCTGTCAAAATGGGGGTTTTAACCCAGAAAAAAAGAGACAAAACCCGGAAAAAAGAGAAAACCAAGTGCAATAATGGGGGGCCCGGGGGGGACCCGGGGAGGGCCCGGGGGGTTTGAGGTGCCGAATTCATGGTGCTATAAAGTGAAATTCGGGGGGGGGACACCCCTGTCACCCCTCCCTGGGGGGTCTCAGCCCCGGGGGCTGCAGGCAGTTCCCCCCCCCAAAAATGATCCTTTCCCCCCTCCCCCCAAATGATCCTCCCACGCCCCAAAACTGACCCAAACCCCTTCCTGGGGGGGTTGATGACAATGCCCCACCTTCCTTCCCCAAATTGACCCGACCCCAATCACAAACTGACACCCCCCCCTTCCTGGGATCCCAGGCAATTCCCTCTCCGCCAAAAGTGACCCCAGGCCACACACCCCTCCCCTCAAAATTCCCCCCCAACCCCATTCCCAAAATCCCAAGGGGGGGTTGGATCCATCCCTTCCCCCCCCCCCATTTCCCAGCACAGGTTCCTCCCTATTTTTATTATTATTATTATTATTCTAATTATTATTATTTTTGGCTTGCCCCACCCCGCCCCCAGGGCTGTGATATCCCAGAGAATTCCCATTTTTTATTCCCCCCCACCCCCGGCTCCGAATTGAGGATTTTTCCCGCTTTTTTTCCAGCTTTAGGGGTAGATTTTTCCGCTTGTGAAAACGCTTCTTTTTGGTTTCTTTTGGTTTCGTTTTTTTGGGGGGAGGGAGGGGGTTGTTTTTTTAATTTTGTTTCCTCCAAAGGCAAATCCTGTCCTGGATTCCCTCGGAATTCCCAAATTCCTGCCCACTCCCCCAATCCCGTTTGCTTCCGCTCTCGCTGCCGATATAACCAGGACTCGTCCGTGTATATATAAAAAAAAAAGAATGAGCTGTTTCCTGTTCAAAAGGCAAAAAAAAAAAAAAAAAGACAAAAAAAGGCGAAAAAAAAGACAAAAAAAGAAGAAAAAAATAACAATAATAAAAATCAAACCTTGTACATTGTGTAGAAAAAAAGAAAAAAGCAGATGAGAAAAAAAACGGGGAAAACGAAAACTATGGAAAAAAAACCACAAAACAAAACAAAAAAAAAAAAAAAAAAAAAAAAAAAAAAGAAAAACCACAAAACCCCCCGAAATTCCCGGGGGAGTCTCCCGGGATCATTGTGGAAGTGTCACGTCCTTGTCGTGTGACCTCGTTGTGTGTGACATGAACCGTGCAAAGGGGGGGCCCGGGGGGGGCCCGGGGGGTCCCCGGGGGTCTTTGGGGGGGGAGGGAGGGGGGGATGGTGCTGGGGGGGTCTCCGGGATTTCGGGGCCCCCCCCGGGGCTGCACTTCCCGAAAATTGTGCCTTTCACAGCCGGGGCGGCAGCGGGACCCCCCGGGGGGGCGTCAGGGGGGCGGGAGGTGGATTTTGGGGGGCCGGGGGGTCCCTGTTCCTGTATTTGCACTGTTTTTATTCTGGATTGGCATCGAGACAATACACGGCTCCAACTACCCCGGCTGAGCCTCTTCCTGCGCCCGCATTCCCGGGACAAGGCCCCGCAGCGCCGGGATCGGGAGGAGGGGGCGGGATTGGGGGGGGTTGGGGGCAATTTGGGGGAGTTTGGGACAAATCTGGGGGACCTTGGCCTCGTTTGGGGGATTTTGAATTTTGACCTGAATTTTGGGGGTTTCAGCACGGGTTTCATCCTGGATTTTGGGGTTTCTGGCAAAATCTTGGGGATTTCTGTAACATCTGTGGGATTTCAGCCCCAGTTTTGGGGGTTTTACACCCGATTTTTGGATTTCAGCCCTGATTTGCTGCCATTTGGATCCGGTTTCTATTATTTCAGACCGAAGTCCAAGGATTTCAGGCTGCATTTGGGGGATTTTTGCCCCAAATTCCCAAGGTTCTGGCCCTGTTGAAGGATTTCAGACCCCATTTCCAGGATTTCAGGCCCAGGTTTCTGAGTTTCTGGGCAATATGGATTTTTGGTACCAAAAAGCAACATTTCAGCCCAATTTGTTGGGTTTCAGCCCCAGTTTTCAGGACTTTGGTCTCAATTTTTGGTTTTCCAGCGAAATTTGGGGATTTTGGTGAAATTTTCATGATCCCAGCTCTGATTTTCAGTATTTTAGACCCAATTTCTAGATTTCAGGGTAAAGTTGGGGGGGTTGGGCCCAAATTTGAAGCATTTCAGGCCAATTTGTAGGATTTCAGCCCAGATTTGCAGGATTTTGGCCCAATTTGGGGGAGGCGGAGGGGCAAGGGGTCCCTATTCCCATATTTGCACTGATTTTTGTCTTGAATTGGTCTCTTCCTGTGGCCACATTCCCCAGAAGAAACTACCGTGGGAATGCTGGGCTAAGGGGAGGGGTGGGGTGAGGGGGATGTGCTCGGTTTGGGGAAAATTTGGGGGAGTTCCACCTCAGTTTGGGAAATTTGAGCCCAAATTTTCAGGATTTCAGACCAAAATTTCAGAGCTTCAGCCCCTATTTTCAGGATTTCAGACCAAATTTGGAGATTTTGGTCCCACTTTCCATTTTTTTTCTGCCCAAATTCACAGGATTTTAGACCAAATTTTTAGATTTCAGGCTGAAATTGTGGATTTTTGGCCTGAATTTGCACTTTTCTGCTTCATTTACCGGATTTTATCCCAAATTTCTGGATTCAGGCCAAAATTTGGGGATTTCAGGCCCCGATTTGTGGGATTTGGTCCCAGTTTGGAGGATTTTGGCCCCAGTTTGCAGGATTTTAGACCCAATTTCTAGCCTGGATGGGGTTTTTTTGGAGGGGGATGGAAATGGGGCTTTTTTCACATATTTAAGGGGTTTCCCCCCCTTCTTTTCCCTCTTTTCCATTGGATTTGAGCTCAGGGCCAGCAGCAAAGTCAGGGGGGACACCTTGAGAGGGTTGAAGACCTCCCCAGTTTTTGGAGGAAGATTTAAAGTGAAATAAACTGGATTAAAATTAAACCCTTTGTAATATTTATTTAATAAAGAGACGAATAATTTCCACTTGGGGGGGGGGGGAAACACCCCCAAATCCATGTGGGAACCCCCAAATCTGGGTGGGACACCCCTCCCCCATTTTCCTCTCCCAAATCCTTCTCCCCCCCACCCCCAGGACATGGAACTGGGTCTTTGTCTCCCCCTCCCCAGTTTGGGGGTGACCCTCCCCCCACCCAGGGATGACACACCCTCTCCCCCCCCAAATCCGGGGGTGCCAACAAACAGATTTTGCTACAAAAGAGTTTTATTCGCCAAAAAAAAAAAAAAACCCAAAAATGAGGATTTTTGTGTATAAAGAGCCCCCGGGTGGGGGGAGGCACTGGGGGGGGAACAGGGACACCCCCCCCCCCGGGTTGGGAACAGGGGGGACATGGAGACCAGGAGGCACTTGGGAATGGGGGGAGGATGTGGGGACCCCCGGGATGGACACAGGGACCCCCAAGACACACGTGGGGACTCCCCCTCAGGACAGACATGAGATTTGAGGATCCACAGGACGGACATGGGAGACCCCAAGACAGATGTGGAGACCCCTGGGATGGGTGTGGGGATCACAGGGGTGGCAGGATGGACTTGGGGACCCCCAGGTTGGATGTGGGGACCCCCGGGACAAACATGGGGATCCCCTAGGACAGATGAGGGGACCCCCCAGGATGGGTGTGGGGTTCACCCCACAGATGGGTGGTGGCAGGACAGATTTGGGGACCCCCAGGACAGACACGGAGCCCCCAGGACAGCCCCGGGCCCAGCTCTGGGGCCCCCCAGGAGCTTTGGGGTCTCCCGTGGGGGGTTAAATGCGGAGGTGCCCAGCCCGGAGCCGCTCCCAGAGCTTGGGATCCAGCGGGATGTAGGACTGGGAGGCCTCGTCCAGCAGGAAGAGCGGGTCGGGAACGATCCCAGGATCGGCCCCTTCCTGAGCCAGACGGACCTTCTGCTGCTTGAACGTCTCCGTCATCTCCAGCCGCTCCTGGGGGGCACCGGCAGTGTCGGGGACCCCCGGGACCCTCAGGACACGCGTGGGGACTCCCATGATGGACACAGGAACCCCCAGGAAGGACCTGACCCCCCAAACCCTGTACCCCAGACACCAAATCCCGGGACCCCAAATCCCAAACACTGGATCCCCATTACCTGCAGCTGGAGGAATCAGGACCCCAAACCTCTAACCCCAAACCCTGGACCCCAAACCTCTAACCCCAAACCCCAGACCCCAATACCTGCACCCTGAGGAAGCGGGGCCGCGCGTAGGGCGGGAGCAGCTGCTCCAGATGCCGGAACAGCCCTGGCCCATCCATGGAATGTCCAGGCTGCAGCACCAGCGCTGCCATCCCGGCACGGCCCTCGTGCCCTGGGGACAAAGAGGCACCGTGGGGGGCTCCGAGGGCCTGTGGTGGGAGGGCAAGGGGCCCGTGTGGGGTCGGGGGCTGTGGTACCTGGGACGGTGACCCCATAAACGGTGGCTTCCTGCAGGGACTCGTGGGCCAGCAGGGCCTCGGCCACCTCTGTGGTGGCCACGTTCTCCCCCTTCCACCTGGGAACGATAGGACGGGGGGGATGAGACCCCCCCAAAACCTTTAATGGGGCTGAGACCCTCCCAAAATGTGGGGCCAAGACCCTCCCCCGAAAGGTTTAATGGGGTTGAGATCCCCCAAAATGTGGGGCTGAGCTCCCCTGTAATTTTTAATGGGGCTGAACCCCTCCATAATATTTAATGGGGTTGAGACCCCCCCTCAAAATGTGGGGCTGTGACCCCCCAAAATGTGGGGCTGAGCCCCCCCATAAAGTTTAATAGGGATGAGACACCCCCCCAACATTTAATTGGGCTGAGTATGCCCAGAATGTGGGGCTGAGCCCCCCCCAACATTTAATGGCACTGAGCCCCCCATCACATCTAATGGGGCTGAGCCCCCCATCACATTTAACAGGGCCGAGCCCCCCTGCCCACACACAGCTGTGGGTCTGGGGGTCCTGCGCTGTCCCCCTGGGGGGGGGGGTGCCGGGGGGTGCCAGGGGGTGTCCCCCCTCCCTGGGGGGGCGGTGGCACCTGAAGGTGTCTCCGATGCGGTCCCGGAACCGCACGAACTGGTCCCGGTCCTGCTCCACCAGGTCCCCGGTGTTGAAAAACGCGTCGCCTTCGGCGAAGACCCCCCGGAGCAGCTTCTGCTCTGACAGCTCGGGGGGGCCCGCATAGCCCAGGAACGGGGTCCGGGGGGTCACCGGCGCGATCAGCAGCCCCGTCTCGCCTGCGGGGAGGGGGCGGGTGATGGGAGGGACCCTCAGGACTCCTCCCAGCCCCCCCGGCCCCTCCTCTCACCCGGCCCTGCGCGGATGCAGCGCCCGGCCCGGTCCCGCTCCGGGGCTCCCGTGGCCACGTCGAACCGAACGATCTCAAAGGGCGAGAAAAGCTGGGGAGAGGGGCGGGGGCGGGGCGTCAGACCCCCGGGGAGGGGTATGAGGGGGTGTAGGGGGCATGGACACAGGCAGGATGGACGTGGGGTCCCCCGGGATTGACCTGAAGCCCCCCGCCCCCAGGACAGATGTGGAGACCCCCCCAGGACAGATATGGGGTACTCAGGGACAGCAGGACACACATGGGACCCCCCCAGGACACATGTGGGAACACCCAGGGACACACACATAGGGCCCCCCAGGATGGACGTGAGACCCCCACAGATGGACACAGGGACCCCCAGGATGGACATGGGGACCCCCAGGGATGGACACAGAGACCCCCAGGATGGACATGAGACCCCCAGAGATAGACACAGGGACCCCCAGGCCGGACATGGGACACCCAGGATGGACACGGTGACTCCCTGCCAGCCCAGCCCACCCCCCTCACCTTGTAGATGAAACTGCCCCTGCCCACGGCCCCGGGGGTCCCGGTGTAGTTGAAGAGGGTGACGTTTCCCTCGCTCATCCCGTAGGTCTCCACGATCCGGATGGGCCCAAAGCGCTGCTGGAAACTCCTCCACACATCGGGTCTGAGCCCAGAGCCCACGGCCAACCGGAGCCCGTGCTGCCGCTCACCGGGGCGCTGCGGGACCCGCATCTCTGGGGGACGCCCCGGCTCTGGGGGGACCCCCTGGCTCCGGGGGAGCCCTCCCAGCACCCCCCCTTATCCCAGATCCCCCTCGGACCTGGGGCTGGTTGACGAGGTACCGGCACAGCTCCCCGATGTACTGGAACACGGTGACGCCCTCGGCACGACAGTCATCCCAAAACTGGCTGGCTGAGAACTTCTCCCTCAGCACACACGTGGCTCCTGGGGAAACCCGGGAGGGGGGATCAGAGGGATCAGCCTGATGCTTTCAAATCTGGGTTAGAGATTTTAGTAGAACTCTTTTAGCACTTTCAGTGGCACTTTAGCCAAGTGCTTTGGTGTTGGATTCCTGAACTGTTTAATGTTTCTTGTCCAGAATTCCAAGGGCCAAAGATTGTGGCAAGGCAAAGACACAACACTCTTAAAGTAAGACACAGCAGGCACACCCCCCTCAAACCCCCCCCAGAACCCCCCCCCCCGGGGTCCCGGCCCCACTCACCGATGCCAAGGCAGCCGACGACGCCCAGGAGGGCCCCGGCCATGTGGTAGAGGGGCAGTGCCAGGTACACAACGTCCCCGCTGGAGGCTCCCACCAGCTCGTAGAAGCCCAGGCACATGATTGACTTGAGGTGGGACACGCGGGCGGCTTTGGGGAGCCCTGGGATGGGGATAGAGCGTTGAGACCCCCCCCCCCCATTCCCCCAGCCTCCCCCCCGTTCCCCCCAGCCTGGCCCTACCGGTGGTGCCCGAGGTGAAGATGTACAGGCAAGTCTCGTTCATGTCCCGGGGCTCCCAAACGTCCTCGGGCTCCAGCTGGTCCGAGGCCGTGTCCAGCAGCTCCTGCAGGGCCACGACCCCCGGCGGGTACGGCCCCCGGCCCAGCACCCACACGGCCACCCCGTCCTCGCGCAGGGTGGGCAGGAGCGGCTCCACCGACCCGAACAGCTCTGGGGGGCGGGACGGGGCCGTATGGGGACCACCTTGCTGCCCCTCCGGACTGATCGGCCCACCCTGGTCCCGATCGATGATCCCACCCCCGGTGCCTCAGTCCCATCCCCAGTTCCATCCCAATAATCCCCATCCCCGGTCCCCACAAGCTTCCTGGTCTCCCTGTCCCCCCGGTCCCTTTTCTCCCGCAATCCCCGCTCCCCTCCCGTATCCCCCGGTGTCATCCCCGGTATCGCCCCCCGGTATCCCCATCCCTGCTCCCCTCCCGTATCCGCGGTGTCCCCTCCCCGATATCCACTCCCGGTGCCCCCCTGGTCCCCCCAGCCCCTTTTCTCCCCGCATTCCCCGCTCCCCTCCCGTCCCCCCCGGGTATCCCGCCGGGTATCCCCCTGGGTATTCTCCCCCGTGCTGCCGCTCTCACCGTCGCTCACAAGCACCGCTCTGGCCCCGCAGCCCCTCAGGCAGTGCCGGAGCCCGGCGGGTCTCAGCGCCGTGCCCAGGAAGGCCGGGCGGGCCCCGAGCGCCGCGAGCCCGAACCAGCCCCACACGAAGCGGGGCTCGTTGCCCACCAGCAGCCCCACCGTGTCCCCGGGGCCCGGCGGGGCCCGCAGCGCCCGCAGCGCGTTCGCCACCCGCGCCACGGCGCGGGCCGCCCCCCCGAGCGGCTGAGAGCCCCCACGGCCCCGCAGGAACGGCCGCGCCGGGGCCGCCCGGGCCAAGCGCAGGAACCGCGCGGCCACCGAGCCCCCCGGGCCGCCCCCCGGGCCGCCCCCCGCCCGCCGCCGGCACCGCGCCGCCCGCACCGCGAACGCCAGGTCGGCCCAGAGGTGCGGCCGCAGCCGCCGCTGCAGCGCCAGCACCGCCCCCAGTGCCCCCAGCGCCCCCAGTGCCCCCAGTGCCCCCAGCGCCCCCCGGCCCAGGCCCCCCAGCAGCCCCCCCAGCGCCCCCAGCGCTCCCAGTGCCGCCGCCATCGCCCCCCGTCCGCCTGGACGGGGCGGGGCGGACACGCCCACTTTGGCCGTGCCCACTTTGGCCACGCCCTCCTCTATTACGCCCACCGTGGTCACGCGCCCCCGGGACAACCCCCCGACATCCCCCAAATCCCCTCTGCCCATCCCCGGTGCCCCCTCGGGTGTTTCGCGCACCTCGTTGTGTCCCCACGGCCCCCCCTGTCCCTTCCATGCCCCCCCCCCAGCCTGTCCCCCCTTCTCCCCCCCTCCAAGGGCTCTCCATGGCCAACTCCAGCCCTGTCCCCCCCAGGGACCCCTCCCCAGCCCTGTCTTCCCCCCATGTCCCCCCCCGTGTCCCCTCCCCGTGTTCCCCCTCCGCGGCCTCCCCTTGTGCTCCCTCCCTGTCCCAGATTCCCGGCCCGGGGGGGTTTGGCAGCTCCGCGTTCCCGGGGGATCCACGTGCCCCGGCCGGGACACGGCCCCGGACCCCGCCCCGACCCCCCCCCGGCGCCGCGGCACAAAGTAGGGCCGTTTGGTACAAAAACATGGCAGGTTTTTATTGCTTTTTTTTAAAAAAAACTCTTAAAAGCGCTGATGGAGCCCCGGGAGGGGCCGGGGGTGTCGCCCCTCCTCACTCGGTGTGGGCAGGACCCCCCAAACCCAACCCCCTTCCAAGGGGGTCCCCCCTTGTCTCCCCCCCAGCAGGTCCCCGGGGGGATGGGCAGGGGGCTGGGGGGGGGCGGGGGGCGTCGATGTCCCCCCTCCCCACGGGCAGGACCCTCGTCCCCCTCCCCAAATCATCCTGGAGCAGCGACTCAGTTCCGCCCTTTATTTACATTTCTATACGAAAACTTGGGGGGGGGTGTCCCCCCCCCTTTCCCGTGTCCCCTCGGGGAGGGATCCCCGTCCACGCTGGGGGACACACACACACTGAGACCCCTCCCCACTTTCTGAAGAGGGAGGGTGGGGGGAGCCAGGGGGGCCCTGGCCCTGTTCCCATGGGATGTGCTGGCACCGGTTTGGAGATCCCATCGAGGGGGGGTCCCTGCCCTCACCGGGGGGTGGGGGGGTCCCACCGAGGTGGGGGCGGTTCCAGCCCTCACCAGGGGGTCCCAGCCCTCAGTCACTGTCGGAGCCCACAGCAGACGAGCCTTTCCTTTTCCTCTTGGCAGGTTTGGGTTTGGTGTCCTCTTCCTCCTGCATGGGGGGGGTTGGGGGTCATTTGGGGGCCCCAAATCCTGCCCTGGGGGGCTGGGGGGGGGGATCTCACCGAGGCGCTGCTGGAGCCCGACTCCTCCTCGTTGTTGGGGGGCTGCGCCGCGTTCTTGCGGCTGCGGGGACTCGCCAGCGCCGTGGCTTTGCGGCGGCTCTTGGGGGGTTTGCTGGAGGAATCCTCATATTCCTCGGCCAGGGAGAACAGGTCGGAGAACCTGGAGCAGGGAGAAGGGGTGTCAGGGGGGCTTTGGGGGGGCAGGCAGGGAGGGGAGGGGAGGGGAGGGGAGGACTCACTTCATCTTGTGGGCCTCGTCACAGCTGGCCTGGACGTGCTGCAGCGCCTGCAGGATCGGGGTCTGACTGAAAACTGGGGGAGCACCGGGAATGGGGGTCAGGGAGCGCCGGGACACGGGAATCCCACCCAGCCAGGGCTCTGGATACAGGGCGGGGACTCCCAGTGTCCCATGGGGTGACTGGGATGGTCCCTGCAGGCAGAAGATCCCCCCCGCCTCCCAGAGTCCAGATATTCCCAGTATCCCAGTGTCCCTGGGGGCACCCACAGTTGTGTTTGGTGTTGGTGAGGTTGAGCCGAAGGTTATCCAGGTGCTCCAGGATCTGCTCCAGGGTCAGCTGGGCCAGTTTGCTGCTGGAGCTGCGCAGGCTGGGGGGACACAGGAACACAGGAATTTGGGATGGGACCCCTCAAATCCAGGGTGAGACTCCCCAAAACAGGGCAGGATCCCCCAAAAACAGGGATGGGAATTGGGAATTCTGTGGGAAGGGAGCACAGCCTGGGAAGGGGAGGAAATCCAACCCCATTCCTTAGGGGTGAATTCTGTGGGAAGGGGGCACAGCCACCTTCTGGGGCAGGTGGGAACCACCCCCCCCCACATTCCCAAGTTTGGGAATCCCCTGGGAATGGCTCTCCCCATCCAACCTCTGCCTCTTCCTGGGCAGGCTGTTGTTCTTGATGAGCAGGGCCTTGATGTGCTCGCCCAGCAGGTCGTCGTGGCGCAGCCCCCAGTGCCGCAGGATGCTGGTGGTGAACTGGTCGTCGGGGTGGCATGGCCGGCTCAGCACCATCTTCACCATCTCCTCGCTGGGCCTGGGAAAACCGGGAATGGGGAGGGGGGGTGATGCCCCCAGATCCACCTTGAAGACCCCCAGCACTCAGCTTGGTGCTTCCCCCCCAAGATTCCAGGGGCTCCCAGTGAAACCCACTCCTGTGGGGTAATGAGGACAGTCCTGGTGGTCCCTGGACCCCTTCAGTGCCTCCCCAGACCCCCCCTTGGTGCCCCCACAAAACCCCCTCGGTGGCCCCCCCATCCAGGACTCCAGGCACAGCCAGGGGCTCCCAGTATCCCAGTGAATCCCAGCTTCCGTGGAGCAATGGGGACAGTCCTGGTGGTTCCCCCAGAGACCCCTCAGTGACCCCAGAGCTCCCTCAGTGTCTCCCAGGACCCACCCTGGATCCGCCCCAGAGCCCCCTTGGTGTCCCCTCCATCCAGAATTCCAGGTACTGCCAGGGGCTCTCGTTATCCCAGTGCATCCCAGCTCCCATGGGGACACAGTCCCAGTGGTCCCTGGACCCCCTTGGTGCCCCCCAGGCCCCCCAGCACTCACTTCTCCCTGCGGAGCTGCAGCAGGAGGCAGGACAAGGCCTCGGGATGCTCTGGGAAGGAGGAGGGTCCGGCTCAGCCCGGGGGTCCCACTCAGCGTGGCCCCCCCGGGCTGGGGACACTCACCCTTGTACTTGAGGTGCTGCAGGATTGGGATGATGGTTTCCAGCGGGATGTTGTGGGCCAGGAACAGCTGCCACGTGCAGTACTGCTCGAAGGTCTCCCAGTCCAGGCTCTGGACTGGGGTGGGGAGGGGGACAAAAGGGACAATAGGGACAAGAGGGACAATGGGGAGAATGGAGATAACAAGGACAAGAGGGACAATGGGTGGGACAATGGGACAAGAGGGATAACGGGCAGTAGGGAGAACAGGGACAACAGGGATAACAGGGTAACAGGGATAACAAGGACAGTGGGGACAACATGGACAAGGAGGACAAGAGGAATAATGGGGTCAATGGGGACAACAGGGATAATGGGGACAACAGTGGAGAAAACAGGGAGAATGGGGATAACGGGGACAACAAGGACAACAGGGACGAGAGATAACAGGACAAGAGGGACAAGGGGAATAACAAGGATAAGGGGAGTAACAGGGATAACAAGGACAATAAAGACAATGGGGACAACAGGCACAAGGGGGACAAGGGGGACAAGAAGGACCTGTCACAGCCCCTTTCCGAGCTCTGGGGACCTCCAAACCTGCCCAGGTTCCCCCCCAACCTCCTCTGGAGCACTGGGAATGGGGCCAGAGCCCTGTCCTGGGAAGAGGCTCTGGGATTAATGAGGCTCATTAATTAAGGGGCTTATCCCACTGCTTCCGGCTTTGTGACCCCAAAGCTGGATCAGGAACAGTGGGATTCGTTCTGGGAACATGGAGCTCTGGGAACACAGAGCTCCGGGAATGCCGAGCTCCCTATCCCGGCTCTGTGAGGACCCCGTGGAACTGGGGCAGATTCTGAGATTTTCCTCTTCCTTAGCTTATTTTTCAATTCCCAGGAGCCTGGGATCACCCTGCCTGGCACCATGGAATGCTGCAGCTCCTGGGAATATCACCCAGTAAAACCATTATGGGCTCGGATCACAGGGATAAATCCCACGATCCGGTTTGGGGCCATGATCCTTCAATCCCTGGAGCAAATCCAGCCCTCGGGATACCCCGGGCAGCCCAAGGAGCCTCTTGGAGCAGCCCCACAGGGATCTCCCTGTGGGAAAGGCGCTCCCTGGAAAGGGCAACACCGTGGCCAAGGCTGGAGCCTTCTCCCTTCCCAAGGATTTGGGGGGGTCTCCACAAACTGGGGGCTTCCTGGGCATTGCTCTGCCCTCATTCCCAGCCCGGGAATGCCACTCACTGAGGATGTTGAGCACGGAATCCTTGCGGAACATGACGAGGTTCCCCATCATCACGTGGCACACGAGCTCCTGCAGCTGCAAGGGGGCACAAGAGGGGGGTCAGGGGGTACCTGGGATCTGCAGAGCGTTCCCAGGTGGGATCCAGCGGGAAAGCCCAGAGATCCTGGCGGGAAAGGGGCCAATGGCTCCCGAGAGCATCCCTAGGATCTCTGGGAGAGATGGGTGGGGGCTGTTCCCTGCACACAGAGCCCACTTCGGCTCCATTTTGGGGTCAAATCTCCTGGGAATAGGGCAGAGAGGTTGGGAATGAGCTGCCATGTAGGGAAGGAGCTGCTTCTCATCCTCTGGATCCCTGCTCCTCATGCATCTTCCTCCCTGCTCCTCATCCTCTGGGTTTCTGCTCCTCATTCCCTGGATCTCTGCTCTTCATCCTCTGGATCTCTGCTCCTCATCCACCTTCCTCCCTGCCCCTCTGGACCCCAGAGGACCCTCTGGATCTCCCTCTCTGGATCCAGCCCCCTGGATCCCCCAGACAGGCTGACTCCACCCTGGCAGACCCTGGAAACCGGGAAACACCCGGAGAATACCAGGAAGAACCGAAGGAAGGAATGGGAGCAGGGAGGGGAGAGGAAATGCTCCGGGAACAACCAAACCTTTGGATTTGGGGGCTGAGCCGGCGGGGAAGGTTGGAACATCCCAGCTCAAACCTTTCCTGCCCCGGCTCCCATCCCCTGGAAAACTTGCTGGCACAGCATTCCAGCCGGGAAAGGCAGGAGTGGCCGGGAACGGGGTATAAATAGGGCGGGGTGAGGGGTTATCGGCAGATCCCGCTCCAGACGGAGCTCGGCATTCCAGAAGTGCCCCCGGCATTCCAGAGGCGCCCCCGGTGCCCCCAGGGATATTTTTGGGTTCTCATGGCAACTCGGGGCAGGGAAAATTCCTGCCAGGAGCTTCTGCAGCTGCCTCCCAGCGGGAGCAGGATGGGAAGAGCCAGCGGGATGTGCTGTTGGAATCGCTCTCCCGCGGTGGCTCTGCAGTGTCCCCCCCGCCAAGGGGTTAATTAGGGATAATTAGCACTGATTGTCCAGGAAATCACTCTCCAGGAGATCCCTTGGAAGCAGCGGTTTGGATTCAGCCTTTGGACACCACAAGGAACACCTGGAGCTCCGCGATGGGGAGCGGAGCACTAAGGAAGAGGAGCTCGCATATGGAATGTTTTGGGGTTAAATCTCCCGGGAATGGGGCAGAGGGATGGGGAAGGAGTTGGGAATGAGCTGCCATGTCGGGAAGGAGCTGCTTCCCACCTGGAAGGAGTCGATGACGGCCACGATCATGTTGAGCAGCTCCCCGCTCCGGAGGGTCTCGTCCGGGAACTGGGAAAGCACAAAATCCAGGCAGGTTCAGGGAAAGGCACCAGGGAAAAGCCTCCCAGAAGCTCCAATCTCAATGGAAAAACTCCAGAGGGCCCAGCCTGCACCGGGAGTGTGAAGTGTCCAAGGGGTGGCAGCCGTCAGCCATCCCAGAGCTCCTGGAATTCCCTGTTTTTCCCTCTCCCTGTTCCGGGGCCTCGTGGTGACACAGACGGAAACAGCCCATCCATCACCGTGGGAGCCAAAGGCCGGGAATTCTGGCGGCTCCACACGGATCGGGATGTGCAGACAGCTGGTCCCGGCACTCGGGGTCACTGTGTCCGTGGGGAAGGACCAGTCTGACCCCACTGGGAGGGATCCCAAGGACTGGGGAGGGATCTGGCTGCTGCTCCTGCACCACGGACACAGGTTTTCCTCCCCTCTCCAGGCTGTGCCTGTGCCCCTTCCCACAGAATTCCCACCCTAAGGAATGGGAATGAGCTCAGGGCACACCTGCACCAGGTGAGGGGTTCCTGGTGCCCCTGGAATGCGCTCCCAGGTGAGGGGTCCCAGGTGGGGGTCACACCTTGGTGTAGATGGAGGGGTTCAGTGAGGGGTCTCAGGTGGGGTCTCACCTCGGTGTAGATGGAGGGGGTGAGGAAGCAGAGCAGCCTCACGTCGTCCTCCTGACAGGCCTTCATGTCCATCATGAGGCAGGTGTGGAGCTCCCCGAGCTGCGTGGCCTGAGCGAAGGACTCGTACAGGCTCATCTTCCCCAGGGCAGCTTTGCTGGGGACAGAGGGGACACGTGAGGGGACACGTGAGGGGACACGTGAGGGGACACGTGAGGGGACACGTGAGGGGACACGTGAGGGGACAGCAGGGGACAGGGGAGGGGACAGGTGGGGAGATCCCTGAGCAAAGGACTCGTACAGGCTCATCTTCCCCGGGCAGCTTTGCTGGGGACAGAGGGGACACGTGAGGGGACAGCAGAGGACAGCAGGGGACAGGGGAGAAGGGGAGGGTTGGGCCACAGGTGAGAGAGGGGCCCAGGTGAGAGGGAGGTGCCCTGGTGTGCTCACCTGGCCCTCAGGTAGTAGAGCAGGTGGTACCCAATCTTGGGCTGCTTCTGGTAGAGCTCGGAGAGCAGGTCCAGGAGCAGGGAGAAGCCGCTGTTGTCCTCCTGCATCTGGCACAGGTTCCTTGGGAACACGGGAATGTCACCGGGATAACACAGAGCAGCCTCCCCACAGGAAAAACCAGCTCCCAGGGCCTGCATGTGGGAGCTCCACTTCCCCAAATTCCCACAGAATTCCCCCAAACAACTCTGGCTTTCCTGCGTTTTCCACTAAAAACACAACCAGACAGTGAGAAACTCTTGGGATTGTGGGATCAGCACTGGGAACAGGTGGGATTAAGCTCATAAATTCCAAGGATTTGGGATCAGACATACCTAAATATCAGGTAGAGAGGCTTCCCCACAGACTCCTCCAGGGACCTGCGGGATAAATGGACACTGAGCCCTCTGGGCACCCACATTCCATGTTTTCCCAGGAAAACTCCTGGATTTTGTTCATGTTTCCCCCCAACAGCTCCGATTGCAGGTCCTGCTCCAAGAAAACCTTGGATGAAGAGCCTTTTGGGGCTGGTTTGTGAGTTCAGCAGAGGAACTTCCCTTCCCAAAATGGGGATATTTCCCTGGGAAAAGCCCAAATCCAGTGTGGAAGGACGAGCCACATAAAAGAATTCCCAATCCTTACTCCTCTGTGATTTCCTCCGGCAGAACCTCCCCACGGAAGTGAGCCTTGAACAGCTCCTGGAGGCAGGAGGCGAGGACAGAGAGCTGCTCCGAGTCGAAATCCTCCTGGAAGAGGGACAGGGATGAGGGACATGGGAACATCCCCCTGCCCAGCTCTGGGAACAGATCCCGGGTGGCTCCGGAGCCATTTTCCAGCCCCTGATTGATGCTCCCAATTAACACCCAGCCCTGATCCCTTCCCAATCCCTGTGCTCCACTTATCCTAGTGATTCCAGGAGTCCAGCTCTCCCTGTGTCAATGGGACTGTGGACATGTGGAGATGAGGATTTACATCCCCTTCCCATGATCCTGCTCCCAGATCCCAAAGGGCCTCTTGACTCCAGATGGGGGCAGGGGATGGAGCCTTCCCCCCTCCAAAAAAGCTTGGAAACATCCCAGATCACTCCCAGCAATCCCAGATCTCCGACAGTGATCCTAGACCACTCCCAGATCTCTCAGATCACTGACAGGGATCCTAGATCTCTCCCAGCTATCCCAGACGATTCCCAGTGATCCCAATTCTCTGCCAGTGATTCCAGATCACTCCCACCCATCCCAGACCACTTCCAGCTATCCCAGCTCTCTCCCAGCAGCTCCTGGGGATGTTCAGGCACCGGGAACAGGGACACAAAGCCCAGATGGATTGATCTGGCCCCGGGAGACCCTCCCATGGATGGAGCTGCCCAGGGGCATCCCAAACAGATCCAGGTGTTCCCACACTCCTGTGTCCCAACCCCAGTGGCAGAGGAGATCCCAGATCCTAGCTGGGAGCTCCATCCCAGCCCATCCCAGCTCTGTTACCTCCAGGACCTGATCCACGATTTCCTGCATGACCTCACACTGCGCTTCCGTGTCACTGCAGCACGAAAACAAGAGGAAATCCAAATTATTTGGGAAGATTGGGGGAGCAGGGACATGAGGGAATTCGTGCTGGGCTGGGGGGCTCAGGGTGGGGGGTCAGCGCCAGGTTTTTCGGAGGCATATCCAGGAGGATCTGCTACGGATCTGGCAGTGCCCGGAGCAAGACGGGCAAATTCCAGGATTAAAAGCAGGAGGTTAAGTGCCCTTGGAGCCATAAATTCCATGGAATCAGTTGGCTGAGCCAAGGTCAGGAGCTCTGTTTAACCTCCCTGAAGGCAGTGAATTCCAGCAGGAACATGGAGAACACTTGGACACAGGTTCCCTGTTCCATCCCAATGCTCCAAACCCCCTTTTCCTCAATCCCACATCAGAGGGGGAAACTTAGAGCCTTCTCCTTCCCTGTCTCTGACCCAGAGCCCCACTGCAGCTCCCAGGAATTCCTGCTGTGTCCTGCTCCAAGGACAGGCTCCTCACCAGCACCTTCCCAACCCCTTTTCCTGCAGGAATTCCCTCTCCGTGCTCAAGGGGCTGGAGGAGCTCTGGAGCTGGAAGGCCTTGGGAACCACTTCCCTGGAGAGATCCACAGGAATGGGAATGGGAAAGGCCCCGACCTGCCCTTCTGCAGCTGCAGCACTTTGTCCTTCAGGGACTCATCCAGCTGGTCCAGGAATGGGGTGATATCCACAGGCTCCTCCACGATGGATTCCTTGATGGGATGGAACCTGAACTCCCTCTTCTTCCCTGAACCAAGGGACACCATGGGGAAATCAGGGATTTTCCCAAGGTTTAAAGAACTCTGGAGACAATCCCTGTCCCACCCTGGGATCCTTCCCCTTGGAGACATGTCCAGGTCACAGGGATGAGGATGGGAAGGGAGCCAAACACGGGTGGTGTCCAGGATTGTGATCCCTGTTCAGTTCCATTCCCAAACCTCATCCTTCAGCATTCCCAATGTGCTCCATGGATCGGGACTGGGATTCTGGGGCTGCTGTGTCACATCCTCTGCCCCATCCCAGGCCTGTGGCCCCTTCCCACTGCTGTGAAACCCCAAGGAAGTCCAGGAGGATCCAACCACTGAAGGCAGGAACAGCTCCAGAGGGGGAACAGAGGGATTTGTGTGGGACCAGTTGGAATCTCTAAAGCTCCAGGGAATGGCCAGGAAAGACAAAGCCCGATAGCCCTTCCCTTTGGATCTGGATCCAACGCTCTGGACCTGCTGCCAGGGATTGGGAAGCAGCAGCTCCACACCTTCTCCTGGAGGAGAAGGGATCTCCAAAGGGGATCAGCTCGCGGACAAGGGGTTTTGAGGGAATTGTGTTTGGAGGTGGGAACTCTCCACCAAGGGCACGGTGCCGGTGAGGAATCCCTTGAGAATTCCGGGCTGGAAGCTGAGTCCCCTCACCTTTGCTGTTCAGATCCTCCTCATCATCACTGAAAGCGGCCTCGGCGTTGTCATAGCAACCGTCATCCTTCTCTGCCAGGTGATTGTCCATCTCCATGGGAACGGGCTCCTCGATTTTCACTGCGGGGGTCGGAGCAGGGAGAGGGCTCAGGAGGCTCCAGGGCTCTGCCTGGGCCACCCATCCTGAGAAACAGCTCCAGGAACAGGAGTAAAATGCTTTGGGAAGAGGGGAGGGATCCTGGGGATACTCAGGAGCTCCACGGAAAAGAGGGAAGGGTGTTGTGCCTCTCCAGTGCAGTGACCACAACCCCCCTAAATCCCAAATTCTTCTCCCCGGAGTCCCATCTGACCCTGCTGCTGCTTCAGGGATTCCAGGGAAAGCCCCATCCCACTCCCCATTCCCTACCTTCGATGGGGGGCGAGGGGGAACTGCAGAATTCTGGGAATTTCTCCCTCAGCATGGCCCGGAGCTCCTTGTCCAGCTTGGGGTTGTCAAACAGGGGGGCCAAGTGCCTGGGATGGGAGGGTAGGAAGGGATTGGGATAAACAGGAACTGGGATGCAGAGGATACATCCCACTGGGAATGTTGGGGGCCTCTTCCCAGGGTTTGTCCCAGATCCCACCTGGAGCTTCCCTCAATCCACCACGTGGGAATGGGACAAGAGGACCCAGAGCTCCATGACCTCAGCTCATCCCGGGGTCATTCCCACTGGTCTGAGGCTGGAAATTCCCTCCTTCCCACCCCTTTCCTTCAAGGAACAGCTCCAGGACAACCCTCAGCACCAGAAAGACACAACTGTGGCTGTTTCCAGACACAACTGTGGCTTCTCCCAGGATCCAGGACAACACCACCCCCCTCGGAGCTCCGTGAGGCTCCTGACTCAGGGAAAATGGGGGAAAATCCCATAAAATGTGGGAAAACTCGGCGCTCTTACGCCAGGACTCGCTTCTCCACGATGTGGGTGAGGGAGTTGAACACTCCCTGCCGGACATGAACATCCAGAGGGGGATAGAAATTGGGAATGATCTGGAAGTGGGAGGAAAACTGTGTCAGCAGCAGAGAATTCTCCGAGTCAGAGTTGGGGGATGTGGGAAGGAGGCCCCAAAAACTCTGGCCACACACAGGACTTTGCTTCCAGAGGGAGGGAGAGGATTCCTCTCTGGATCTGGCACACCCTGGGAACCTCCCACCCAGCTCCTCCGCCAGGAGCCAGCAGCTGGTTTGGACTGGGAAGGACAGGAGTGAACAACTTCCAGGGCCACGGAGATCCTGCTTCCAAGAAACACCCCCAGCCCTCCCAGGGACCAAATTCCTGGAAGCAGCGGCTCCTGCCACTGCTTCCCTGCCCAGGGATGGGACACAGTGGCTCTGGATCATCCCGGGCTGCAGAGAGACTCTGATCCCCTCCAGGGGGGAATTCTGAGCCAAGAATTCCACGAGGAACTCAAGGGAACAATTCAGAAGCCTTTTTCCTGCATCATCCTGGAAGGATTTACTGGCAGCATTCCCTTCCCACAGTGGCTTCCCACTAATGAAGGACACATGGACACAACACTCCGACCTTGGGAACGCCCCTGGATTTATCCAGGAGGACCCACCAGGTGCTGGAAGAGGTGGATAATTTGGTAGCCAATCCCTCCTTAATTTGGGATAAGAGGGGAAGTTCAAAGGGATCAGAAGGTGACTTGAGGTGACACTGAGGAACGAGGGGAAAAAAAGTGGGAACAGCCATTCTGGTTGGGATCTGTGGAGCCCAGGGGCTGCTTTCCCAGCCCTGATCCCTGGGAATTCCTGGGAGAGCGAGGGAAACTCACCCGGCACATGAAATCCAGGAGCGTGGCCGTGATGGCGGGATGGGGCTTCATGGAGTGGTGCATCACCAGGATGGCAGGTTCTGGAAGGGTGACAGGGATGAGACCCCCAGGGATCCCAAATTCCCTGTTTCCCTGGCAGAGCCTGCTGTGGGATCGGGACAGGGATCCCAAGGTATCCCCCAAAGGAGCCCATCCAGAGCAGGAGCCCCATGGAGCCCATCCAGAGGAAGACCCCCGTGGAGGCAATTCAATCCCAATGGAGCCCATCCCAAGCACAACCCCCATGGAGCCCATCCATGTAAAACCCCCATGGAGCCCATCCATGGAAGATCCCTGTGGAGCTCATCCAGAGGAAGACCACCATGGAAGCAATCCAATCCAAATGGAGCCCATCCCGAGGAAGACCCCACCCACGGAAAACCCCCCTGGAGCCCCTCCCCAGGAGGCCCCTGCCCACACCGATGTTCATGATGCTGTCCTTCTCGGGGTTGAAGAAGAGCCAGTCGTAGAACAGGGCCAGCTTGGCATTGGAAGCAGCGACGTTGGACTGCAGGAGCCAAAACATCCCGGATTATCCCAGGAACACGACGCCAAGACCCCTCACACCACAACACTGCCCACCACCGGGAACGGCGCAAGGGCAGGAACCCCGCGGAGCCCATCCCGAGGGATTCCCCCGCGGGACTCACGGTGCAGGTGGTGAGCAGCCAGCCGATGATGGCCCAGCGCGGCAGGATGTCGGAGCTGAGCACCTCGTTGGAGGGATGCACCACCCCGCAGATGTAGCGGATGAGGTCGCAGCGCAGGGACTGGCTGTCCGGGGTGGACAGGTACTGCCTCTGGAACCAGTCCTGGTACCGCTTCTGCTGCCCAAAGCGCACCTGGAGCGGCGGGATTGGGGGGATTCCCATGGAGGACCCGGCTTGGGCCGGACCGGGGAGGAATCTGGGACAGAATTTAGGTGGAATTTCCCAGGTGGGACCCTGGTTTGGCTGGGACGGAGGGAATTTGGGAGGGAATTTTGGTGGAATTACCCTCAGAGGACATTGGTACAGCTGAGCTGGGAGGAAATTTGGGAAGGAGTTTTTGTGGAATTACCCTTGGAGGACCCTGGTTCAGCTGAGCTGGAATTTGGGAGGGAATTGAGGTGGGAATTATGCTTGTAGGACTTTGGTCCAGCTGTGCCAGGGGGAATTTGGGAGGGAATTTCGGTGGGATAACCCATGTAGACCCTGGTTCACCTGTGTCAGGAGGAATCTGGGAGGGAATTTGGCAGGAATTACCCGTGAGGTCATGAAGAGCAGCTTGGTTTCCATGTCAGGAGTGAGGCGACACGCCAGGAATTTGCGGGAAGTTCGGGATTGGAGGAGCTGCAGGACCCCTGGGAAGACATGGAGAGGTCAGTCCCATGGATACAGGCAAAAGGGATCAAGATTTTGCTTGGAACAGGTCAAAAACATCTGGCTGGAGGAAGGTTTTTAGGAATTTTCCCTGAGCATCATCCTGGATGTTTAAGGTGACCTTAAAGTGGTGCCAGAGGGGTGGGAACACTTCAAAGTGTCCCATTTCCACATTCCCTGGAATTGCTGCATCCAGAACCCACTGTGAAGCCCCCGGAAAAGGGAATAATTGATAGAAATATTATTAATATAAATTAAAATGATAAATCCATCCCTCTCCCCTCAGGTCAGTTTTAACCCAACCCAGGAGAAATTAAATCCCAATTAAGCGTCACTTGCTGGAGCTTCTGGAATTCTTGCTTTTTATGGAGCAGCCTCTGGAATTCTTGCTTTTTATGGATCTTCTCCAGGCACTGCTCAGACCCTTCCTGGTTTGGGCTCCAGCTCCACCTCAGCTCATAAATCAGTTAATTAAACAAAGCAACTCTAGTTATCATGGAATTCCAGACTGGTTTGGGTTGGAATGACCTTAAGGATCATCCATTCCACAGGCAGAGACACTTCCCACTGGATAAGGTTGTTCCAACCTGGCCTCGAGGATGAGAAACCACGGAAGTGTCACATCCACGCAACACAATTTAACAACATTCCCATCAGGTTTTTCAGGATGGCTCAATCCCGGAGGACTCTAAGCATTGAAAAATCCATGGAAAAGGTGCCAGTGGAGCTGAGGGAGCTGGTCCAGGCTGGGTACCTGTGAACTGGGTGTTGAGCACCTGCGGGTTGTGCAGGATGTCCTTCCAGAGCTGCTCGAATTCTGGGATCCGCGCCACGTTCTGGAGCAGCCGCACCAGGTCCCGGCCGATCATGAAACAATCCATGAACTAGGGAAAAAAACAGGGAGAAGTTCCATCTCCCAGTCACCTGCTGGAGCAGGGGGATGGGAGGAGGGGGAGGGAGGAGCAGCAGAGCCCTTCACTCTTCTCACAGCTCCGGTGACTCACTCCAGGCACAGCATTCCCGATCCTGCCCCTGGCATCCCACCCCCCCTCGGAATGGGAGCAGGGACATGGGCAGGGAAGGGCAGGAGCTATTTTGGAATGTTCTCCTCCCAAAGCAAACAATCAGCCCATAAATCTGCTGTGTTTCTCCCCAGGATCCCGGCCAGGCTCCAGAGCTGGCGCTGGACACGAGAGCTCCTGACAGGAGGGAGGTGGGGGAGGAGCTGGAAAGCAGGGATTGGGGATGCAACCCCAGATTTGGGGGATTCTGAGGGATCCGGAGCCAAATGTGGCCTGGAGCTGCTGCTGGGACCCCCCCCAGCCCTGTCTGGGGGGTGAGACCCCCGCTGAGATCTCAAATTCCTTGTTCCCACTGACCTAGGGGATTGGGACAGGCTGGATCCATCAGGTGGGATCCATGAGATCCATGGAATGGGATCATAGAGTGCAATCAGTAGGGTGGGATCCATGGGGATACATGTCCATCATCTATAGGTTGGGATCCCTGAGATGGGACCAACCCGGTCCAACCAGTGTCGTGCCCTTCCCTTGGGTCCCAACACCCCCTGTGACGTTCCAAGGACGGATCCCCTGGAGCTGGGAATCCCTTCCCGGCCGTTCCCAGCACTCACCCGTTCCCGGAGCAGGGAGATGCAGAAATCCACCTCCTTCTGGCGCAGCCCCTGGAGCTGGGGGGTGCCGTGGTGGTCCACGAGCAGCCGCAGGTACGTGTACACGGCCATGGCCACCAGCAGGCTGCTCTTCAGCACCCACTCCCTGCAGGGACACAGCTCCACCTCAGGCAATTCCCACAGGGAATCACGGCCTGGAGGGGGACAATCACCGGGAATGGGGACAGGCGGGGATTTGTGGGATGGGTTGGGAAGGACCCCAAGGGACACAATTCCACCACGGACAATTCCCACAGGGAAATGCTGGAACAACCCGGTTGGTCCCAGAGCAATGAAGGGATTTTAGGGATTATTCACTGCTATTCCAGCTTGGAGCCAAGCTGTCCCCAAACCCTGCCTCTGGAATTCTGCAGCCAGGAATTCTGCTGAGCACCATTTGCCCCCGGAGGACAATGTGGAGCTCAGGATGAACTTCCCAGATGGCCCATCCCGGAGCTGCTCAAAGACAGGAAACTTTTCAGGCAATTAACAGTGTCCTGCTGCTCTCAAAGGAACTCCTCCCCCACAGATCAGGAAATTTGGGAAGGAAACATTCCCGGGATGCTGGTCCCGAGCCACTTGTGCTCCTCAGCCCCGCTCCCAACCCTGCTGAGGAGGGATTTTGGGATCTGGGGGGATTTCGGGAGGATTTGGGGATGTTCTCCCCCACACAACGTGCAAGAGCTCGGAATTCCTTGTTTGGGAATGTGGAAGGGCAGGATACCCCCCTGTGAGGCAGCTGAGGGGGGTGGTCTCCCTGTTCTCCGTACCTTTGCTCCGTCAGGATTTCCAGAACGTTCTCTGCCAGCCAGATGTTCTTTGCTGTCACATCCCCACCTGGAAAAGCCACAGGACAGGGAAGAGCTGGTTGGATGGAGCTGTGGGACTCTGGGATCCTGGGATTGTGCCCCCCCCTGCTTCTGGTGTTCCCAGTAAGGCTCATCTCGGAGTTTGCTCCGTGCCTGGAGCCCTCATTCCTGCCTGCCCCAGGTGCTTGGCCATTCCCAGACACGGCACATTCCCAGGGATAAGATCCCTCAGGGATCGAGGGGTCTGTGCTGCAACAGCCTTTGGAAAACAATTGTGGAGCTATGGAGTCAGGAATTATCCCTCTGGAAAGCAATGGGAAAGCCGGGAAGGGATGGGAATAGAAACCACTGGCAGCTGCTGAGGCTCCAAAGGGGAAACAACACCTGTGGAAAATGCCCAAACTCTGGAATTAAGGCCAGGTGTCCCCTCGGAGCAGAGCTGGAGCACAGAGAACATGGAATTCCATGAGGCCCAAACAATGGGATCATAACGAAGGTCACTGGGTTAGAGCCAGGAGGGGCCCTGCAGGGGAGGGGCAGCACAGGGGACTTGGAATGCCCCCCTTCTCCAGGGATTTTCCAGCTGTTCCGTGTGGCAGCAGGGCTGAGGCACTCTGGACTGTCCCCCCCTCCCATCCTTTTCCCCCCTGGAGCTGACCCGGCACTTCCCAGCGTGTCCCGGCACTTCCCAGCGTGTCCCGGCACTTCCCAGCGTGTCCCGGCACCTCCCAGTGTGTCCCAGCACCTCCCAGTGTGTCCCAGCAAAGACACAGCCCCAGGTTTGCCGTGAGACACAATTCCAGCCCCGTGGACGTCATTCCCAGCCCCAGGAACACGGAAGAGGCGCCGTTCCTGTGGCTCCGGAAAGGCGTGAGTGCGGCTTGGCCGGGGGGGCTTCCCGTGGGATCATCCCGTGGGATCATCAGCTCCCCTGCTCTCCAGGAGCTGCCAGCCCAGCTGATCCCAGGGAAAGGCAGCAACAGGAAGCCAACACTTCCTGGCTGTTCCAGCCTTTGCCAGGAGCCTCCCGGCTCCAGCTGGTCCATCCCTCGGGAGGGAACAACGGGATCGTGGAGGGGGATCCCTGGCTCTGTCCTCCCAGGAGGGAATTCCTTCCTGGACAGGCTGGGGAAGGCTTCTGGGAGCTGGGGATGGACCCCAGGGATCTGTGGGACCCGAGCTGGGAACACATCCTGAGGACAGATCCCTGGAAGATCCCACTCAGCTCCAGCTCCATCCCGGTGTCTCCAGGTGGGATTCCCGGTGTATCCCAGTGTATCCCAGTGTGATCCCAGTGTATCCCAGTGTGATCCCAGTGTATCCAGGTGCGATCCCACCCCCCTGCAGGGCTCACCTGCGATCTGCTTCATGAAGGTCATGCAGACTCCGTCGGCTCCCAGCACTCCGCTCTTCACCAGCTCCCGGAGCAGCCACACCAGCTGGGAGCGTGGGAATGCATGGGGCAGGGATTCGGGATCAGACCATCCATCACCTCTCCCCCCACTCCACCACATTCCCATTCCAAAGGTGCCTCCATCACTCGGAGTGACAGCAGTGCCACCAGCTCCCACAGCTGCTCCCTATTCCCAGTTCCCTGTTCCCTATTTCCTGTTGCCATCCATTCCCTGTTCCGGTTCCCTATTCCCAGTGGCCCCAACCTCCCCCTATTCCTGGTTGGTGTGGAGAAGGTGATTCCAGGGGTTTTCCCTCACCTGTGTCCGACAGGTGTCCTGGAGCTTCAGGTACTTTTCCATGAGGATGTGGTTGATCTTGTTGAGGACGATGTTCATCCCATCCCGGCTCACCAGGGCCAGGTCCCGGTAGCACTGCGGGAAAAGGGCACGGAAAACGGGAAAACCAGAATGGAAAAGGTCACGGAAAAAGGGAAAATCATCATGGAAAACACCTGCCTTTGTCACACCTAAGCAGGGAACAGCAAATCCACAAATCCCATGGAATTGGAGGCAGGGAGAGCCTTAAATCCTCTGGGAATCCGCCTGACAGTGAGAACAGAGTCCGGCAGCTCCTCCCCCTCCTCAAATCCATAGGGATTGGAAAACTGGGAATAAACCTCCCCTACACCTTGGATTCACTGGATTCAGCCCCAGGAATGAACCAGGATGTTCCTGATCCCTTCCACGGCTCCAGAGGGACCACCAGAAAAAGGGACAGCCCACATTCCTTTGGGGAAGATCTATAAACCCACATCCAGCCCCCTCCAACCTCCCTGGCACCCAGAAAAGGCAGGGATCACAGGGCACATCCCAAATCCTTGGGGTCAGGGATTGGAGCCACCTGCTCCTCCCGCAGGAATTCCACACAGACGGATTTGGAGATTCCAGCTCAGTTTGGGATCGAGACCCAGAAATCCTGCCCAAGTCTGGGAGGGTCTGGGATGGGAACAGGGAATTTCTGTAGGGAAAGGAAGGAATTTCTGCACTCTCACAAACACTGGGCAGGGGGTGAAGGTGCTCTGGGTGCTCCCAGCATTCCCAGCTCTTCCCTCCCTCCCTCCCTCCCTCAGGACAGCAGGACGTGACTAGGGAGCAATTAATGAAGTGGTTCATTAGTGCCAGGAAATGTCAGGATATTCCAGAGGCTCCTTCCCTGCAGCTCCTGGTAATGAGGCTCCAAAGACCCCTTTGACCCTGGAGCTCCTCCCTCCCCCCTTCCCCCAGCAAAACACAAACACACACAAAATTCCAAGCAAAAAAAACCAGGATCCCAGAGGTGGGGAATCTTTGGGGCTGTTTGTTGATTTTAAGGTGATTGAAAGGAGTTTTTCCATGGATTTAAATCCACTGGGATGTCCCAGGACACAGCCCTGGGTTCATTCTCAACTGATCCCGGCAGGATCCTTGGGAGAAGAGCTGGAACAGAGACACTCCAAGGGATTTAGTCCTGGTTGAGGGCTTAAATCCCAGGATCAACAATCCCATTCCCTAGGGAAGTCTGGCAGCTCTTCCCCCTTTCTCACACCCTCAAATCCACAGGGAAACACTGGAATACCAGGAATAAACCCCACCTGGCAGAGAGGAGACCCTGTCCCATGTCATCCCAGCACGGATGGGACAGGGAGAATCCCCCAGGAATGAGGGGGAGAGCCTGAATTCCTTGATTTTTGCCAGGCTGGCACAATCCAGAGGTTCCTCCCAGCTCGGGGGGTTTTAATTAACAGGAGCAAGTGATTAATGAGGCTTTAAATGAGGGGACAGGGAAAGAAAACAGCCCTGGAGGGGGAGGGAGAGAGGGATGGGAGTCCTGGACCATCCCAGGGAGGCTCCGGGGCCTCCGATCCTGTAATTCTGGAGCAGGAGGAGGAGCCCCGGGGCAGCTGGGCCTGGACACGGGGGGGGGGCTTGGGGGGGGCCCTGGGGCAGCTTTGGGGGCCTGGGGAGGGTCCCTGAGCAGCTTTTGGGGTCCCTGAGCCCCCCTGACCACCCTCCCCTGGCACTGAGCCCCCTCAGCTGGGCACAACATCCCTGTTTTTTCCAGCCAAGCAGATCCCAGGAATCCTGCAAAGCCTTTCAGGGGGATTTTGGGATCTCTCCTGGTGCCAGGGAAGGGTTAACCCCCCCCCCTCCCCCATTTCCAGATGGACAACTCATCCCAAATCCTGGCAGGAATCCCTGCCTGGCTCCAGGCACAGGGACAGATTCAATTATTCCCAATTATTCCCTTGGAAAAGGGAGCAGCTGTGCCTGGAGCAGCAGCAGACACCCCCTGTCCCGGCTTCCCGGCGCCACTGGAATGATCCCTCCCTTTTCCAGAGGAATCCATGGAAAGGAACGAGCCAGGAAGTTTTCCCAGCTGGATTTGCCCAACCTTTGTTTCCATGTGTGGGAGCACCTGCCCCAGGAGCCTCCCAGAGCATTCCCAGTGAGCTCCAGCATCCCAGAGTTTATTCCATGAGGTGGAAGTTCAGCCTTTGGAAAAACATCTCTGGCTCCCACAGAAAAACAAGGGAAAATCCCCCTTGCCTTGGAAACAGGGATGTGGTGGGAGCTGTTCCGAGCCCTGGCTGGATCCAGGCTCTCCAGAATTCCCTGGGCTGGGATGGAGCAGGATCAGGCCCCAGGAATCCACGGGAAGGGTTTGGGAATGCTCAGGCCAAAAGGGAGCTGGAGCAAAGCCCTTTATCCAAGGAAAAATCTGATTCCCACCAGCCAGGCCTCAAGATTCGCAGGAAAAGCACATTTTGCTTCCATGAGGTGATTCCTGGGGCCTGGATTTGGGAAGGCCTCAGGAGCAAAGCTCTTTATCCAAGGGAAAACCTGATTCCCATCAGTCCAGCCTAAAGATTCCCAAGAAAAGCATGTTTTGCTTCCATGAGGGGATTCCTGAGGCCTGGATATGGGGACAAATCCAGGAGTCTGATTCCCAAATCTCATCCAGGATGTGGATTTAATGGAGGTGGAGCTCTGGGAATCAGTTTTTCCCTGGGAATTGGACACATTCTTTCTCCAGGTGATGATTCCTGGAGGCACCTCCCTGTGGCTTCCAAGAGAAAAACCCCATTCTGGGTCTCCCAACCCAAGGAAAAAACTGGGAAAGGCCTGAGAGTTCCTTGAAGATTTGGGATTTGCCTCCCATGGCAAATCCAAGGAATTCCTGGGATGAGAGGGAGCCTGAGCTCCCTTTTCCATGGCAGGATCCTCATCCCTGCCCCACACGGACACAGCCAGACCTGGAATGTTCCAGGCCCTGCTCCACCAAAGGGCCCCTCCGGTACCTCCAGCAGGGAATTCCAGGCAGGAAAACCCCTGGGGGAGGGTGAATTCCCGGCCTTTTCCAGGGATTCCTCACCTTCTGTGCCTGGGCCGGCTCTGTCAGGACCAGGGTGAAGAGTCCCAGGCAAATCTCCTCGTGCTGGGGGGCCCCTTTGCAGATCTGGGGGATCAGCTCCAGGTGAGATTCCCGGTGGGAATGGAGGGGAGGGCAGGGAAAGGGAAGGGAATATTCCCTGTTCCCAGCTCCTGTTCCCAATTCTCTGTTCCCTGTTTCGTTCCCACCTCCCTATTCCCACACTATTCCCGGTTCCCACACCTCCTCCCTATTCCCAGTTCCCTGTTCCCAGTTCCCTGTTCCCAGTTCCCACACCTCTTCCCTATTCCCAGTTCCCTGTTCCCAGTTCCCTATTCCCAGTTCCCTGTTCCCAGTTCCCTGTTCCCACACCTCTTCCCTATTCCCAGTTCCCTGTTCCCAGTTCCCTGTTCCCAGTTCCCACACCTCTTCCCTATTCCCAGTTCCCTGTTCCCCATTCCCAGATCCCACACCTCTTCCTTATTTCCAGTTCCCCAAACCCACAGCTATTCCCTATTCCCAGTTCCCACACCTGTTCCCAGCTGCCATTTCCCTGTTCCCATTTCCCAGCTCCCTCCACAGTCAGCATTCCCAGATTCCCATCTCTCTCCCTGTCCAGCATTCCCAGATTCCCGGCATTCCCGGGCTCACTCACGTGGGCATTGAGGGCGTCGTTGGCCTCCCTCTCCGAGAGCCCGTTGGTCAGGGAGGTCACGATTCCCACACAGCGCTCCAGCCTCTGGAAAACAGGGAATGGCAAGGGACAGCTCAGCCAGGGGGCATTAGGGCCAGGAGAACATGGAGCAGGAGCATTCCCAGATCCTGGGAACGTCCCTGAGCCTGTTCCACCCCAGAACAGACCCCAGGTGTCCCAGGGAGACTCCAAACCTTCCCAGGAAGAAAAGCCCAGTGGGAATTCAGGGAATTTGGAGCCTGAATAACACAGATCAGGAGGATTCCCAGATCCTGGGAAGCTCTGGCAGCATTCCAGGCTGGATGCCCCCCATTCCTAGCCCATTCCCAGCCCATTCCCAGGTGTTCCAGGTGCAGGGAGGGGCCCAAGACCCCCTCAACCCCCCCCCCCCCAAACTCCCCTCACCTCCTCCAGCTCATCCTTGGAATCCAGCAGGGACGACACCAGGAGCTTCCCGGCTCCTGCCTTTCCCTTGGGAAGATCCATGGGGGAGGAGGGGGGGGCAGCCCCTTTCTGGGGGGCTCGGCCGGAGACCCCCCCCTGGGTGGGGGTGGGTCGCCCCCTCCCAGCTCTGCCTGGCGGGATTGGGGGGGGTTTTTGGGAATTCCTTTCCCTCGGGAGCCCCCCCCGCACGGCTGGGATGGGGTGGGGGGGTCCGGGGCGGTCCTGGGGGGGGGGGGTTGTGAGTGGATATGTAGGGCTGAGAGAGGGGGGGGATGAGTTTTGGGGATCTCTGGGGGAGATACTGGGGGGTCCTGAGCTCTGGGGGTTGATTTCTGGGGGTTTATGGGGGGTCCTGAGCTCTGGGGGGGGGTCTCTGGGGGGGCTACGGGGGGTCTGAGCTCTGGGGGGGCTGAGTTGGGGGGCTCTGGGGAACTCTGAGGGGCTGAATTACAGGGGGAGGCTGAGCTGGGGGGGTCCCTCCAGGAGCGCTCTGGGGGCCGCCGGGGGCGCGGAGGGACCCCGGGGGTGGGCGAGGAGGGAGATCCGGGGGGGCGGGGCCGAGTCGCAGCGGCCCCGGGGGTGTCTGGAGGGGTTGGGGGCCCCCCGTGGGGGCGGTCCCGGAGTAGGGGGTCCCGGGCGGGGTCCCGGGGGGTCTCTCTGGGCCCGGGGGCGGCGGCGGCACCCGGAAGTTACCGGAGAGGGACGGCGGCGCCCGGCCGGAAGCGGAAGCGCGGCACGGGAGGGAAGTCCCGCCCCTCCTTCTAGTGACAACCAATGGGAGTGCGGGGACTGCTGTGAGTGACAGGACCGGAGGAGGGAGGGACCGCACGGTGTGGGGCGGCCAATGGGGAGGAGGGGGAGGGGTTTGGGCGGGAGGAGGCTCCGCCCTCCCGCGCGCGGGGAGAGCAGCGGGAACAGCCGGGATCCACCGGGAACCACCGGGAACCACCGGGAACCCCCCGCACATCAGTGACACCCCCCCGGGACCCCCCTGAGAACCCCCTGGAACTCCAGGACCCCCCGACCCTCCAGGAACCTCCCGGGAACCCCCCGAGCAATCCGGGAACCCCCCGGTACCTCCCCGGGAACCCCTCGGACACGAGGGACCCCCCCGGGACCCCCCGAGACCTCTCGATCCCCCCCAACCCTCTACTCGGGGATGCCCCCGGAGCCACCCCCACTCCCAGTTGGACCCCAGTGCGGGGGGAACCCCCCAGAGACCCCATTGAGACCCCCCAGAGACCCCTGAGTGTGTCCACAGCAGCTTTATTACAAAAATTAGAGCTCTCGTGCCCCCCCGGGGGGCGGGGGAAGCCCCCAAGGGCCCCCCAGCCCCCCTCCGTGTCCCCTCCAGCTCCCCGTGTCCCCCCCGGTGCCCGCGGGGTGCTGGGGGTCCTTTCCGAGGCTGGTTTGGGGGGTCCCCAGCCCCCGGCCAGAGGAGGAGGCTGTGGCCGGGGGTCCTGGGGGTCCGAGTGGTGTTTTTGGGGTGCGGGGGGGGGGTCACCCCCGGGTGCCGCTCCCACGCTCCCCCAGGAGCCAGTAGGTCCTGAGCTTCCCCTTGCCCTGGGAGAGGGGGGGGGTCAGGGGAGAGCCCAAGATTTGGGGTGCAAGGGGGGGGATTGCCCCAAATTTGGGGTGAAAGAGGGGCAGGGGACATTACTCCACTTTTGGGGTCCGGGGGGGACATCACCCCAAGGTTTGGGGTGCAGGGGGGAGTGAAGGGGGGCATTGCCCCAGGGGTTTAAGGTGTGTGGGGGGTCCCCATTGGGAGTCCATTGAAGGGGGCTGGGGCAGTTTGGGGGGGTCAGGGAAGTCTGAGGGGAGGGCGGGGCAGTTTGGGGGAGTCGAGGCTGTTTTGGGGGAGTCGGGGCTCACCTTCATCTCCACGTCCCCCCTGAGCTCCAGCTCGAAGCACCCGAATTCCTCCAGCACTGCCTTGGTCACCCCCGAGATGTGGATCTTCAGGGCTGGGGGGGGAGGGACCCTCAGCACCCCCCGGTGTCCCCCGGATCCCCCAGTCTCCGGCACCCCCCCCGGCCCTCCCGACCTTCCCCGTTGGACTCCATCCGTGACGCCGTGTTCACCGTGTCCCCGAACAGGCAGTACCGCGGCATCTTCAGCCCCACGACCCCCGCACACACCGGACCTGTGGGGACAGCGTCAGACCCCCAGCCCATCCCCATGTCCCTGTCCCTATGCCTGCACACACCGGGCCTGTGGGGACAGCGTCAGACCCCCGGCCCGTCCCCATGTCCCTGTCTCTGTCCCCGCATACACTGGGCCTGTGGGGACAGCATGAGACCCCCGGCCCCATCCCTGTATCCCTGTCCCATCCCTGACCTGTGTGGATGCCCTGTCCCTGTATCCCTGTCCCATCCCCGACCCGTGTGGATGCCCTGTTCCCTGTATCCCTGTCCCATCCCTGACCCGTGTGGATGCCGATGCGCAGCTCCAGCTGCTGCCCCGGCCGGTGGCGGATGCGGAAGGAGCGCACGGCGTCGAGCAGGGCCAGGGCCATCCGAGCCACCTCCCGCGCGTGGAGCTTCCCGTTCCGCACCGGCAGCCCCGACACCACCATGTAGGCGTCACCTATGGTCTCCACCTGCGGGGACATGGGGACATCAGGGACATCAGGGGACACCAGAATGTCAGGGGACACCGGGACATCAGGGACATTCCTGTGTGGAAAAAGTGTTCAGGCCTTGGCAGGGGCCTTGTGATTCTGGAATTCCAGGACCCCGGGACTTTGGGATTCCAAGACTCCCTGACCCCCCGATTCCGAGCCCCCTGACCTTGTAGACGTCGAAGTTGTCGATGATGGCATCGAAGCAGGTGTAGAGGTCGTTGAGCAGCGTCACCACCTGCATGGGGGTGCTCTGGGCCGACAGCGCCGTGAAGCCCACGATGTCGCTGAAGTAGATGGTGACGCTGTCAAACGCCTCCGCCTGCACCGTCTCCCCACGCTTGAGCTGCTCCGCCACCGAGCTGGGGGGACACGGCGGGGTCAGGGGGCACACGGCACCCCCACAGACCTTCCCAGGCACGGGCAGGGGGACACGACCCCCCTGTGTGGGGATAAAGGGTGGGGATGGGGGACACAACCCCCTCAGACACTCCTGGATGTGAGGGTAAGAGGGAGATACAACATCCCCAGACCCTCCTGGAGGGGGTAAGGGGGTGGTGACCACCACAGACCCTCCTGGAGGGGGTAAGGGGGTGATGACCACCACAGACCCTCCTGGAGGGGGGTAAGGGGGTGGTGACCCCCACAGACCCTCCCAGATGGGGGTAAGGGGGGGACACAACCCCCCCCAGACCCTCCTGAGAGAGCCACGTGGGAGTCCTTGGGGTCCCCAGCCCCTCAAAACATCCCTAACCCCAAACCACTGGGAGGTCCTTGGAGTCCCCAGGGTGTTCCCAGCCCCCCCCCATTCCCAGGCCATGTTGGGGTCCCCAACCCACACAGGGGTCCCTGTGTTCCCCAGCCCCCCCAACCCCACAGGACACCCACAGGGGACCCCAGCCCGGAGTTGCCTTTGGGGTGCTCAGGGTTGAGGGGGTGCAGGCAGGGCCGAGACCCCCCCGGGTGCCCCCTGGAGCCCCCCAGGTGCTCACTGGGGCAGGATCTGGTAGAGCAGGGCCTCGGCCTTGCGCTTCTCCTCGAGGTAGGCCTGGGTCCGCTCCTCCACCAGCTCCTCCAGGTTGTTGGCGTATTGCTCCATGCGGGACAGCAGGTTGTCCAGGATGTTGCTGCTGCTCTCCCTGCGGGCACGGGGTCAACACCCACCCTGGGACCCTTCCCAGGGTCAACACCCACCCAGGGACCCTCTCTGGGGGTCACCCCTCGCCCTCAGGGCTGAAGGAGGCGGAGGCACCTGTTGAACTTGCGGAGCTGGACCTTGATCTGGTTGAAGTCGGGGCGCTCCAGGGCGTCTTCGGCCCAGCAGTGCTGCATGAGCTGCCCCAGCTCCTCCATGTGGCACCCGACGTTGGCCGAAGGCCGGAAGCTCGGCCGCTCCCCGCTCTTCACGCGCTCGATGATCTCTGCGAGGCCAACAACCCATCAGCAGGTCCAATGACTCATTGGCAGGTTCAAGAACCCATCATCTGCTCCAAACACCCACCAATGGATCCAAGAACCCATTAACAGCTCCAAATCTGCACCAAGGGGTCCAACCACCCATTAACAGATCCCACCTCAAGTCCAACCAGCCACCAACAGCTCCCAACCCCATTGCCCGGCCCCCCCGCAGCCCCCATGCCCACCTTTGGGGCTGAGGTCCATGCCCTCCACGTAGAAGACGCCGTTGCGCAGGGCGATCTCCTGCAGGATGATCCCGAAGCTGTAGACGTCGCCCTTCTGCGTCCCCCGTGCCGGCGGCTCCTCCATCCGCAGCAGCTCCGGTGCCGTCCAAAGCTTCTCTGTGGCACCAGGGAGGGGGCTCAGGCCGGGCGGGACCCCCGGGGGGGGGAGGGCATGGGGGGCACGGGGGGGTCTCACTGGCGAAGAGCGCGTGGGTGTCGTCGCCGTCGGGGGCCGTGCGGAAGCTCTCCAGCCCGTAGTCCGTGATCTTGAGCACGAAGCGGGAATCCACCACGCAGTTGGAGGACTTGAGGTTCCCGTGGGACACGATGACCCCGTTGTGCAGGAACTGCATCCCCTGAAGAGGAGCAGGGAGATCGGGGGTGGATGGTCCTCCCTACCCCGGGGGATGGGGGGCCCTTGTGGGGTGGGGGATTCCGAGGGGATGGGGGATCCCCATGGGATGGGGGACTCCTGTGGGATGGGGGACCTCCATGGGATGGAGGAGCCCGACGGGATGAAGGATCCGTGTGGGACGGGGGAGCCCTGTGGGATTGGGGACCACCACGGGATGTGTGACCCCCATGGAATAGGGATTCCCATGGGAAGGGGGATCCTCCCTGTCCTTTCCCTATCCCCCGGGTGGGCACGGGAATGGAGGACCCTAATGGAGGGAGGACCCTCGTGGGATGGGGACCCCCCCTGAGCAGTGTCAATACCTTTACGATGTCGTGGGTGAGGGAGTAGCGGAACATCCAGTCCAGGGTGATGCTCTCGTTCTCCAGGATGTCCTGGAGGGGTCAGGGGGGTCAGGGGTGTCTCGGGGGGGGGGGGTCTCTCACCCCTGCCCCCCCAGCAGCCCCCCCTGTACCTGGAGGCTCCCGCGGGGGCAGTACTCGGTCAGGATGCAGATGTTGGGGGGGTCGGTGCAGGCGCCGATGAACCGGGTCAGGTGCTCGTTCTGCACATCCCGCATCTGGGGGGGACAGGGGGTGGCACAGGGTTCCTGCTGCCCCCACCCACCCGTGGGGTGGGATCTGGCTGGGCTCCCCTCCCCTATGGGGAGTCACCCCCGCCTTGTTGGGGGTCACTCCCTTGTTGAGGGTCACCTTCACCCCATTGGGGTCACTTCCCGCCCATTTGGGGTCACTCCCTGCCCCATCGGGGGTCATCCCAACCCCACTGGGGTCCCCCCCCCGGGGGTCACGTACGTGCTTCAGCTCGAACAGGACCTTCCTCGTGAGCTCGATGCGTTTGTGGTTCAGGTGCTTCACGGCCACCAGGTTACCCTGGGGGGACACGGGGGGATGAGGGACAGGGGGCAGTGGGTGGGACCCGGGGCAGTGGGTGCCATGCCTGGTCCCCCACCCCCTACCTTGTAATAGGCTGTCTTGGCGTAGACCTGGAACTGCCCCTCCGTGGTCATCAACGAGCCGTAGTTGGAGCCCCTCTGAGGGGAGGGGGGGGGGGTAAGCCTGGTACCCCCCGGTACCCCAGTTCCTGACAGGGCTGTGGGGTGACCCTGCTCCCCCCAGTCCAGTCCTAGTCCCCAGGCAGGGCCATGGGGTGACCCCAGTCCCCGAGCAGGGATGTGGGGTGACCCAGGTCTCTCTTGGTCCCTGAGCAGGTCCGTGGGGTGACCCCGATCCCCTGGGCCCCAGCCCTCAAGTGGGGACATGGGGTCACCCCGGTCCCCCCAAAGCCTGGACCCCAGTGGGATTGTGGGGTGAGCTCAGTGCCCCTGATGCTGGTTCCCAAGCAGGGCCATGGGGTGACCAAAATCCCCCTGGTCCCTGAGCAGAGCCATGGGGTGACCCCTTGTGTCCACTCCCATCCCTCAGCAGAGCCATGGGGTGACCCCTGTGTCCACTCCCATCCCCCAGTGGAGCCGTGGGGTGACCCCGTGCCCATCCCCGTCCCTGTGGTGCCCGCAGTGCCCACCAGGGACAGGGTGAGTTTGCTGCCGGCGCTCCTCAGGTGCTTCTCCAGGCTGCTCATCTGCACGTCCTCCCAGCGCACCCTCCACAGCTCCGCCGCCAGCTCCTTCTCCAGCTGCAGCTTCCTGCGCCGGGGGGGGCCTGTGAGACCCTAACCAGCACCCCCCCGGCCCCCCCGGGCCCCCCCAAAGCCCCCTGACCTGTAGATGAAGAAGGAGGTGACGGTGATGGCCAGGAGGATCAGGCTGACCACGAGCGACAGCACCTCCAGCGTGGACAGAGTGGCTGTGCGGGGACAGGGGGGTGCTGAGGGGCTGGGGGGGGGCAGGGTGGGGGTCTCAGGGCCTGTGCCCCCCCCCAGCCTCACCTTGGCGGCACAGGGGGTCACTGTGGTCGAATCCACAGGGAGGGACATCGGATGGGACCACGTTCCCTGGCCAGTGGATCTCCCGGCCCGGCACCATCTGGATCTTCTTGGTGGTGCCATTGTAGTTGGCCACGATCTTTGGGGTGGGGGGGAGAGAAAAGGGTGGGAAGGAGCCCCCAGACCCTTCCTTGGGAATGACCCCCCCCAGGTGCCAGGGCTCACCTGGAATTCCCCCCGTGTGGGGTCCATGTCCCACAGGGAATAGTCGCTCTCCCGGTCCCCATTCTCGTCGATCTTCAGGAACCCAGTGACACCTGGGGGGGAGGGATGGGAGGGTCTGGGGGGGACCTTGGGGACCGTGAGGGGGGCTCTGATCCCAAAATATCATCCTGAGAAGGGGGCAAGTGGGGGACTGGCAGGTGGCACCTGGCTGGGATGGGTTGGAAAGGGGATGGGGACAGGACACGGATGAGGACGGAGAAGGGAATAGGGAAAGGACAGGGAGGGGGCAGGGAGGGGATGGGGATGGGGCCGGGCCTGACCGTAGAAGGTGCGGTTCCACATCTGCCGGGTGATGGCCGAGGCATCGGCGACGGAGCCGCCACGCTCCAGGGTCTCGTTGAGGGCCTGGGCATAGAGCAGGACCCCGTCGTGGAAGGCAGCGGCAATGAAGTTCATCTGGGGGGACAGGGATGGCTTGGGGATGGCTCGGGGATGGGGCACAGCTGGGGGGCCTGCTCCCCTCCCCCTGGCTCCATCCCATGTCCCTTGTCCCCTTGTCCTCAGCTCCATCCCATGTCCCTTGTCCCCTCACCCCCAGCTCCATCCCATGTCCCTTGTCCCCTCACCCCCAGCTCCATCCTACGTCCCTTGTCCCCTCATCCCCAGCTCCATCCCATGTCCCTTGTCCCCTCACCCACAGCTCCATCCCGAGTCCTCTCATTCCCGCCTCCCTTGCCCTTTCCCCTTGCTCCCATCTCCCTGCTGTGCCCCCAGCCTGGTGCCCCCTGTCATTCCCCCCATTCCCACCATTCCCACGGTTCCCCTGGTCCCACCAGTCCGTCCTTCATGGAGAAGTTGAAGTGCTGCTGGGCCTCGTCCCGCAGGCGCCGCAGGAAGGGCTGGTACTCAGGGTTCTGGGGCTCCGTGTATGTGATGATGGTCACGGCCTGGGGGGACACGGCTGGGGGGACTGGCAGACAAGTGCCCACCCGGGGGGGGGGTCCCTGTGCCCACCCCCGTGCCCCCGTGCCCACCCGGGGGGTCCCTGGTGTCCCCATGCCCACCTGGGAATCCCTGTGCCCACCCAGGGGGGACCCGTACCCTCCCTGGTGTCCCTGTGCCCACCTTGGTGTCCCTGTGCCCACCCTGGTGTCCCTGTGCCCTCCCTGGTGTCCCTGTGCCCACCTTGGTGTCCCTGTGCCCATCCTGGTGTCCCTGTGCCCTCCCTCGTGTCCCTGTGCCCACCTTGGTGTCCCCTTGCCCACCCTCGTGTCCCTGTGCCCACCTTGGTGTCCCCGTGCCCACCCTGGTGTCCCTGTGCACTCCCTGGTGTCCCGTGCCCCCCCGGGGGGGTCCCCGTGCTCCCCGCCCGCGGCACAGCCCGTGCCTGGCTCACCTCGAAGGCGCGGCGGGCGCGGGGGTCGTGGTGGTCGCCGCGGTGCCAGGGCCGGCGGGGGTCGGGGAAGTGCCCCCCCTGCAGACTGGCGCCGAAGGTGTCGATGTAGAAGAAGGCGAAGTCGCCCCCCGTGAGCCCCTCGAGCTCCGCCTGCAGCAGCAGCTCCCGCAGCGTGTCCGGGGCACAGCAGACGTACACGACTGGGGGGGCACGGCCTTGGCACCGGGACCCCTGAGAGCCCCGGGACCCCCGACAGACTGCCCTGGGACTCCTCACAGAGCCCCCCCCGCCCCCCCCGACAGGTCCGGGACCCCCGGCAGCCCCCAGAGACCACGGGACACCCCGACTCCATGTCTGTGGGAACCACGGTTATTGCATGATATGGGCCTGAGACCCCCCAACATCCCTGGGAGACCCCAGGAGCCCCCAGCCCCATGTCCTGGGGGTCCCCAGTTATTGTGTGACATAAGCCCCAGCCCCTCAACATCCCTGGGACCCCCCGGGAGCCCCCGGGAGCCCCCAGCCCCACACGGGGGGGTCCGTGATTATTACGTGACAGCCCGTGGGCTGTGCTGCCCCCGGGCCGGGGGGTCCCGACCCCTGTGCCGCCCCCCCGTGTCGTGCCTGGCGCTGCCCTCGGCGCCAGGCCGAGGTTTCCTGTTTTCCCGACTCCGTTTCCTCCTCCCCGCAGCCCCGATGGATTCTCGGCGACACCGGACCCCGGCGGTGCCACCCCCGCAGCACCAGCCGTGCCACCCCCCGGCACCCCAAAATACACCCCTGGGGCTGAGCACCCACCTCCCACCCCTTGTCCTGTGTGACCTGGGGCTGTGAGACCCCAAAATACACCCCCGGGGCTGAGCACCCACCACCAACCCTGCGTCCTGTGTCACCCCATGTCTCCCGGTGTCACCCGGGACTGTGAGACCCCCAAATACACCCCCGGGGCTGAGCACCCACCCCCACCCTCCCGTGCCAGCCCCGTGTCACCCGGGGCTGCCCCACGGGAAAGGTCGGAGCTGCCCCGGGACCACCGGGATGGGGACGGTGCTCGGCAGCTCCCGGGGAGGACACGGCACAGGGAGGGACTCGAGGGGGGTCACAGTAGGGTGGGGGCAGAGCACATGTGTGTGAGTGTGCAGGGCAGCTGTGTACGGCCGAGAACACACGTGAACACCTGTGTACAGCCGTGTAGTGCCAGAACACCTGTGCCCAGCTGTGAACACGTGTGAACGGATGTGTAAAGTTGGGCACAGCTGTGTACAGCTGTGAGAGCCGTGAACAGCCGTGCACAGCCAGGGACACATGTGTACTGCTCTGCACACCCATGTACAGCCATGAACACCCGTGTACAGCAATGAACACACATGTACAGCCATGAACACCCATGTAAAGTTGTGCACACCCACGTAGAGCCATGAACAACCATGAACACAGGTGTGGAGCTGTGTAGAGCTGTGCAAACCCATGAACACCCATGTACAGCCATGTGTAGCCATGAACACCCGTGTACAGCTGTGAACAGCCATGAACAGCTGTGAACAGCCATGAACAGCCGTGTACAGCTGGGTATAGCTGTGTACTGCTGTGCATATCCTGTGCACAGCCATGAGAACCCACGTAGAGCCATGAACACTCGTGAAACCTTGTGCACACCCATGTCCAGCTGTGAACAGCCATGAACCCCCATGTAAAGCTGTGCACAGCCAGGCACAACCATGTACTGCTGTGCACACCCATGTATGGTTGTGAACACCCGTGTAAAGCCGTGCCGAGCTGGGCACACCCATGTGCACCCGTGTGGAGCTGTGCCCACCCGTGACGAGCCACGCACCGCCCCGTCCCCCTCCCTCTCCCCTCCTCGTCCTCCTCCCTGTCCAAGTGTCCTCCTCTCCACCCTGCTGTCCCCCTCCCCATCCCACTGTCCTCTTTCTATCCTGTGTCCCCCTCCTATCCCAGGGTCCCCTTCCCACCCCACTGTCCCCTTCCTATCCTGGTGTCCCCTTCCCATCCCACTGTCCCCTTCCCATCCCAGTGTCCCACTCTCATCCCAGTGTCCTCCTCCCCATCCCAGTTTCCCTCTCCCACCCCAGGGTCCCTTTCCCCTCCCGGTGTCCCCTTCCCACCCTGCTGTCCCCTTCCTATCCCAGTGTCCCCTTTCCCACCCCGCTGTCCCCCTCCCGCTCCAGTGTCCCCGTCTCAGTGCCCCCTCCCCGTCACTCACTGCGCCCCTTGGCCTTGATCTCCTGGATGACGAAGGAGAAGTTGCCGCTGTCTTGGAACACGACGTCCATGACCGTGAGGTTGCGCAGGGTGGGCAGCTGGACGTACAAGCCCTCGGCAGCGAAGAAGCAGGGCCGGTCGTCCACCCTCTCGTCCCAGTACACGAGCAGCGCCCGGCGCGTCCAGTTGAAGCGGCGGTGGAGCCGCACGCCCAGCTCGCCCAGTTTGCGGTGGCTGGGACCGGCGCGCGTGGTCAGCGCGAACTCCTCGCGCTTGTCGTCGAAGCCGTGGGCCTCGGCCCCCGCCGTGACCAGCGGCAGCCGCCAGTGGCTGGTGAACCGGGCCACGGGCGCCGCCGTGTACACGCACCCGGGGCCCACGAAGGCGGCGGGGTGGTGGGCCAGGCGCAGGTCGACGGCGGCCAGCGGCGCGGCCATCTCGGAGCACACGCCGTGCCGGTCCTCGCTGTCGCCGAACACCCAGCGGAGCGTGAAGCCGGGCAGCAGATCCCGCCGGGAGTTGACGGCGGCCACGGCCAAGCGCACGGCGGGGCCCACGCGCGGCCAAGCCCAGGGGTAGGTGAGGTTGTGCCGGGGCAGCACCACGGCGAGGGTCAGCGCGGCGCTCCCGGGGGTGGTCCCGGGGGGCGTCGGGCTCGGGGTCGCCGCGGCCGCGCCGAGGAGCAGGGACAGCGCCAGCGCCGCCAGCATCGCCCACGGACGGTGGCAGAGTGGCAGAGTGGCAGAGTGGCGTGTCCCCCCCTCCCACGGCGGGGCTGAGCCCTTCCTCGCCCCCCCCACTGGTGACACAAAGGGCCGTTATCATCCACACCGACCTTAACTCCTTCCTCGCCGCTCCCCCCGCGGCGCCTCGGGCGGGATGGGCGGTGCACGGGGCCGCCCGCTGGCGGGGGGGGGATTCCCGCTCTCAGAGGGGATCCCGGCCCCTGGAATGCGCCGCGATGTGTCCCACTCCCCTCCCCTTCCCTCCCCTCCCCGTGTCTTGTCGCGACCACCCGGGTGCTGCCGCTGACCCGCCCCACGACCGGACACGGGCACGAGTGAGGCGCTGAGACCCGATGAACTCGTCAGTGGGGCGGGGGACGCCCCAAAACGCGGCCCCCCCGCCCTGTCCCCGCGCGGCGCCGGAGCCTCCGGGCGGCCCCGGCGGAGGGGTCGTGGGGGGCTCGGGCATCTCTCACCCCCCCTTTCCGCACCCGTGGGAGGTTCTGCCCCACGGAGGGGTCCCCGCGGCCCCACGGGAGCGGGGGGGTGACCCCGGAGGTGCCACTCGGGGGGTCGCGCGGCGGCTGGGGACACTGGGGGTACTCGGGGGACACGCGCGGACGGGGACGCGCGCGGGGGTTGAGGACGCGCGTGGACGGGCACACACGCAGATCCGGGGTGGTCCAACCCCGGGACAGTCCAAAGCCGGGATGGTCCAAGCCCTGGGACACGCGCAGCCCCCCGGGGACACCCCGAGCCCCCGGGTCTGACGACACACTTGACAGCCGTTACCCCGCGATGCTCCGGGGCGGGACAAGCTGCAAAAAGTATTAAGGAGCATTAAAGTCGCCTTAAAGCAGCGGTAAAACCCGACGCGATTAACGAGATCGCTGCTGAGGAAAAAGTCAGCATTAGCAGAGGATGGTTTCGATCCATCGACCTCTGGGTTATGGGCCCAGCACGCTCCCGCTGCGCCACTCTGCTGCTGCGCGTGTCCCCCCCGACCCCGAGATAAGACACCAACCCGCTCGCGCCCCATGGCTCCCCCCAGCGGCCGCGCGCCGCTATTAGTGGTTTCCGCCTTAGATTGATGCGCGGCCAGACCAATGGAGAGCGGGGAGCGGCCCCGGGAGGGCGGGCCGGCGGAGGGAGCTGACCAATGGGAGGGAGGGTTGCTGCGGGGTCTGAGAGCGGCGGTTCATTGTCGGGAGCGGCGGAGACATGAGGTGGGGGAAAACCGGGAATGGGGGGGATACCGGGAATGAGGGACGGGATATCGGGAATGGGGGGATTCCGGGAATGAGGGGGGGACCAGGACCGGGACCGGAACGGGGGAGAACCGGGGGGTAACTGGGACTGGGGGGACACCGGACAGGGGGCGGCGGGGTCGGGGTGGATCGGGATGGAACCAGCGGGGGGACAGGACCGGGACCGGGAGGGGTAACGGGGAGCGGCGGGATGGGGTGTGTGGGGGTGGGACCGGGGGTCGCTCGGACCCCCCGTTATCGCTCCCGTTCTCTCCCCGCAGGGGTGACCGAGGCCGCGGCCGCGGCGGCCGCTTCGGATCCAGGGGAGTCCTGGGAATGCTTCGGATGCGGGGAGGGCGGCAGGGGGGTCCTGGGGAGGGGGCTCAGGTAACCCCCGGCCCTGCCGGGCCATCCCACGTGTCGTGACAGCGCTCTGTCGTGACAGGAGGGTGGGTTTGGGGGGGACAAAGCCCCGCCCAGAGAGTGAAGTGGGGTCTTCTCTCCCCTTTAGGTTCCGGCCCTTTGTGCCCCACATCCCCTTTGACTTCTATGTCGTGAGTAACCCTCGTTCCAAGGGGATCCAGGGGGGCTTTTCTGGGGATTGCCAGGGGTTTTCCAGCTTGAACGACCCCCCATCCCTGGTTTGGGGGGTTTGGATCATTTTTTTGGGAGGATTATACCAGATCAATCCCTGGATTGAGGTTTGTCCCCCCTCTCCAACCCTCGGGGTGACCCCAATACCTGTCGCCTCCTCTCAGGTGTCCTCTCGGTCCCGCAGCAACACCTGTTTCCCACCTTTTCCAGGAAGAAATCATTCCCTCATCCCGAATTCCCTGAGTTTCTGCCCTTTAGGGATGTGATTCCAAGGCCCGGTAGCTGCAGATTTAATGAGTTAAATTATTAAATTAATTAATATAGTTAATAAAACCCTCTGAAGCTGCACAGGTGGGAGCTCCTGGACACTTGTGGAGCTCCGGTAGGATCATGTGAACAGGGAATTGTGTTGGAAAGTAAAATCCCAGTGGGAATTTCATCCCATTCCAGTGTGAGATGGCCTTTCCTCGTGTCAAACCTGCAGCTGATGAGACAGCCTTCAGTGAGGCCCTGCTCAAGAGGAATCAGGACCTGGCTCCCACCGCTGCCGAGCAGGTGCCCAAAATTCCCTCAGATCCTTGGGATGGGTGTTGGAGAATCCGAAGTCCTTCAGGGACTCACAGGAGCGGCCTAAAAATGAATTAATTCTCTGGAATGAGCACCCAGGAGGAGATTCTTGGATGATTTTGTGGTCTGCAAGTGGAATTGTTGAGAGGTTTTCCTGGATAATCCCCCCCTCCTGTTCCTTCCCAGGCTTCCATCCTGTCCCTGGTGACCAAGATCAACAATGTCATCGACAACTTAATCGTGGCACCCGGAACCTTTGAAGTGGTGAGCCCAAAGTTGGGAAAAGAGCTCCGTGGGGAGATGATGGACTGGTGGGATTGGGAAAAGAGCGCCCTGGGGAGATGGTCCCTCACAAGGGCCCTGGTGGTCCTGGCCCAGGGCAGATTAAGGATCAATACTGAGCCCCCAAAATGCTGCACTGTGTTGAATTCCTGGGATTTGGGGTTGTCCTTCCCACAGCAAATTGAGGAGGTTCGCCAGGTGGGCTCCTACAAGAAGGGCACGATGACCACGGGGCACAACGTGGCGGATCTGGTGGTGATCCTGAAGATCCTGCCCACCTGTGAGTGCTGGCTGGCTGGGATCAGGTGGGATCGGAGCGACTCCCAGCCCTGCTCCAACCCTTCTCCTTTTCCTTCTTTTCCCCAGTGGAAGCCGTGGCAGCCTTGGGGAACAAGGTGGTGGAGAGCCTGAGGGCGCAGGACCCCAGCGAAGGTGGGACCTCTGGAGCGATGCAGGCTGAGTTCCTGTGTTCCCAGGAGTTTTCCAGCCCCTCCATGTGGAATTCCTGGTTTTCCCCCCCAGTGCTGACCATGCTGACCAACGAGACGGGCTTTGAGATCAGCTCAGCTGACGCCACGGTGAAGATCCTCATCACCACCGTGCCACCCAACCTGCGCAAGCTGGACCCGGAGCTGCACCGTGAGGGCCCGGCCGCGCTTCCCACTGGGATCCGGGGCAGAGGGAGCGCCTGGTGCGCCCTCCCTGTGCCTCTTTGGGTTGGAAAACTGGGACTTTGTGCTTCTTGCAGTGGACATCAAGGTGCTGCAGAGCGCCCTGGCCGCCATCCGGCACGCGCGGTGGTTCGAGGAGAACGCCTCGCAGTCCACGTGAGTTCCAAGGGAATCGTGGATCCAAGGATCATGGGTCTCCTTATGGAGAATGTGGAGTGGTGCTGGTGGTGCAGGACTGACCCTCCTCCTGCCTCTGCCCCAGGGTGAAGGTCCTGATCCGGCTGCTCAAGGACCTGAGGATCCGCTTCCCCGGCTTTGAGCCGCTCACGCCGTGGATCCTGGACCTGCTGGTGGGGGACGTGGATGTGGAGCTGATCCCGATCCCAATCCCAGTAGGGCTTGGGATTCTTCCCCTGAGCTGGGATTCTTCCCTTCCTGCCCTAATTCCTCTGCCCTTCCCGTTCCAGGGGCATTACGCCGTGATGAACAACCCCACCCGGCAGCCCCTGGCTCTCAACATCGCCTACAGGTCAATCCCAGGGGATAAATTCCTGCTGTGGCTCCGTTTTCCCCGTAAAACCACTGGAGCGGTGCCTGGGAGATGAATCCGGCTCCTCCAGCTGGGAGCTGCTGGAATGCTCCCAGCTGTATTTCTGCTGGAATGCTCCAGTTTGAACCCGAAATGTCCTGTGTGCAGGCGCTGCCTCCAGATCCTGGCGGCCGGGCTCTTCCTGCCCGGATCCGTGGGCATCACGGATCCCTGCGAGAGCGGCAACTTCCGGGTGCACACGGTGATGACGCTGGAACAGCAGGTGAGGGGGATCCCCGCAGGGGAGGGGATGCTCGGGGGGTCCCTGTCCCTGCACTGACCCCTCCCCACCCCCAGGACATGGTGTGTTACACGGCCCAGACCCTCGTCCGCATCCTGTCCCACGGGGGCTACCGGAAAATCCTGGGACAGGAGGGAGACGCCAGCTGTGAGTGGGGGTGTCCCTGTGAGAATGGGGCTGGAATCCCAGGGGTGTCCGGGTGGGAATGGGGCTGGAATCCCTGGAGTGTCCAGGTGGGAATGGGGCTGGAATCCCAGGGGCATTCAGGGGGGAATGGAGCTGGAATCTCGGGGGTATCCAGGTGGGAATGGGGCTGGAATCCAGCGCCACCTGTTGGGGCAGACCTGGCGTCCGAGATGTCCACGTGGGACGGGGTGATCGTGACACCCTCGGAGAAGGCGTACGAGAAACCCCCAGAGAAGAAGGAAGGGGAGGAGGAAGAGGAAAACCAGGAAGAGCCAGCAGCGGGAGAGGAGGAGGAGAGCATGGAGACCCAGGAGTGAGGGCACAGGGACACCTGGGGCAGGAGAGGGCCCCTGACTTGGCTCTGTCCGTGTTTTATAAGTGTTAAATGTAACACATTAAAGTGTTCCCCCTTTCCAGTGAGTCCTGGTTGGTCAGGGACACACAGGATGGATGGGAATGACACTGGTGGGGTGGCAGGAGAAGGTTCCAGAAGTTGAAAGGACCCACCTGGGGGGTGCCTGAACCCCAAATCCCACCTGAGGACACCTAAATCCCACCTGGGGCTGCCCGAACCCCAAATCCCACCTGGCGACACCCAAACCCTACCTGGGGGTGCCCTCACTTCACCGTGGGCTTCCCAAACCCCCCTGGGGCTGCCCAATGCCTCCAAACCCCCCTGGGGCTGCCCAACGCCCCCTGCTTGTGCCCAGACCCCCCCTGGCAACCCCTGCTTTCCCCACTGTCCCCAAGGCCCCTCAGGGATGTGGCACCATCACGGACTCCAGCGTCACTTTTATTCCAGCACCCCCAAATCCGGGCACACGACTCGGGGGGGGTCCCTGCTCCCCGTGTGGCAGGTGAGGAGGGACACCCCCCGAATTCCCAAGGCTGTGATCCCGGGGATACCTGCTCCCCTGGCTCTCACTTGCCCTGGTAGCCCCCAGCCTCCAGCATTGCCCTCCTCCGCACGGTCTCCTTGGCCACGCTGTGGTTCAACCTCCGTAGCCGCTCCTGGGCAGGAAAACCCCCCTCTGTGAGTGCCCAGGGGGGCTCTGGGACCCCCCACAACCCCTCTTTGCCCCCCAGAGCCCCACCTGGGCGTTCTGCAGGATGTTGTTGACCAGCACCACCCGGCGCCGGGCGTTGAGCAGCTTTTTCACGTAGGGGTCGAGGTCAAGGGCCACCTTCTGGTCCTCGTTGATGCGGCAAAGCTCTGAGGAGGAGGGGGCACAGAGCCAGTGAACCCCCTGTGCCCCCCAAACCTGGGGGTGAGGGGTGGCAGAGGTGACCCCCCCCCCGTTTTTGGCTCACCTGTGGCCAGGCTGTCGATGTGCTCCCGCAGCTCCACCTGGCTCTCCCTGCGAGGGGACAGGGAAAACATTGGACCCCACCCCAAAGGCCCCTCAATATGGGATCTGTGCCCTCAGCACCCCCCAGCCGAAAAGTCACCCCCCCAGGGGACCTGGACTCCCCTCAGATACCACAGATACCCTCTCAGCCCTACCTGCCCCTCAGACCCCGCGCTCCCCCCGCCGCTCCCGGCCCGCCCTGCCCGGTCCGTGTGGCCGTACCTGACGCTGTGGACGTGACGGTCGAGCTGTCTCACGGCGGGGCGCAGGAATTGCAGCAGCCCTTCAGCGAAGAGCTCCCGGGCCGCGGGGCCGCTCCCCACCGCCATCTTGGCCCCCCACGCGCCGCGGGGGCTGCTGGGAAACCGAGTCCGCAGGGACGGGAAAGGCCGCGGGGGCTGATGGGCAATGTAGTCCCGAGTGGGAACAGACGAGGCGCAGCTCAGGAACATCTAGAGGCACAACAGCACCGCTGACAGACAGGCCACAAACCCCAACCCCGTCCATTACAGAACGGTTAAACCAACACGTTTGGGGTCCTTTCACCTTGTTTTTTTGGCTTTTTTTCCTCCTCTTTTTTTAGGGCTTTCCCTCGTTCCCTCAGCCCCTTCCTATTCCTCAGCCCTCTCCTGCCTACCCTCAACCCCCTCAATCCCGTTTCCGGCATTTGCCCGTTCCCCTCAGTATCAAAAGCAGCGGCCGGAGAGCGTGAGACGCCGCCGCGACGCAGCCAATGGCAGCCGCCATAACAACCGTCCCTCGCCTCGCCAGCCAATAGCGGCTGCGCTTACACTGCCTGAGCACACACGGGCCCAGCCCCCGGCGCCGCTGGGTCCCGGCGCCCGCCCGGCCCCGATCCCACCGGGAATGTCGCCGGACTCCGGCCCCGATCCCAACTCGATGGAGCCGGCGGGTTCCTGGGGCTGCGACCACATTCCCTCCGCTTCCTTCTGCCCCTATAGAGTAATTCCATGGTAGAGGAAGAGGAGAAAAATCCATTTTCTGGGAAAAAACCCTACCCCCTAAACATGGCTTTGGGAATTATTTTTCTCCTTTGTTATAACCAACCAGAAATGCAAGATTCCAATGGAACCAGAATAGGTCACAAAAGGGGTGAAATTCAAACGTGGAAGGTAATCACAAACCCTTCACCAAGCCACGGGGTTCAATTGTTTTTTGGAGAAAAATGACATATTTTGGAGTCTGTGCTGTAAGAGATAGTTCTGATGCTCTGCTTTGCTGTCCCAGCTGGAATTTTATGTCCCTGTCTCCCATTCCTTTAAACAAGCACTTGAACCACAGAAACACGGTGCCAAAGGAACTTTAAACTCCAAAAAAATCCACTAAAAGGGAATTTTCCTCCTGCTCCAAGCTACAGGAACTCCTGGTGTGGAACAAGAGGATTTGAGCATCTTGAAGGAAAACAACAGCTAAACTTGGGCTCTTGGCCCTGCTGGGATGGTTGGGTTTGGCTTCAGGTGGGTTCAACTGAACTGTACAGGAGTGAACCTGGCGATCCAAAAATACAACTGAGCCATCCCAAAATCCCAACAAGAGCATCCCAGAACACAACAAAAACATCCCTAAATCCAACAGAAACACCCCAAACCCCAACCACGGAGCTCCAGAGGCACACCAAGGCCTGACCCTCATCCCACGGACGCGTCACCAGCGGTGGATCCATCCCATTTCCCTCAGGGGGGAAAACCCACCAAAAAAGATCCCCCCCAAAAAACAATCCCAAAAAAAGTTTAATACAACAGAGAGAGTATCAAAACATCGAAGAACACACTAAGTCTGAATTCTCCATGGGGAATGGAGAAGGGCTCTCCCAGCACGGCACAAGCTCCGCGGGCAGTCCTGGCCCCTCAGTCGGTGGCCTCGGGATCCGTCTGTGCCATGTAGGCGTCCAGCTCGGCGTCCAGGTGTCCCTTGGTCTTGGACATGTAGGCGTCCAGCTGGTTGTCCAGCTGCTCCTTGGTCAGGGCCGGCCGTGCGGAGCCTCTGCCGCGGCCTCGGCCTCTCCCGCGGCCCCCGAAGCCGCCCCGGCCCCGGCTGGACATGCCGCGACCTGGCAGGGATGGAAAACCAGTCACACCTTCCAGCCAAGGAATTCTCAACTCCCGATTCCCTACCCAGCCCTCCAGGTGCCCAGAGAGATGGTGGAGCCATGGATACCCAGCTCGCTCCAGTCCCTCTGTGTTTGTCAGCCCAAGAGCCACCGCTCAAAGCTGCTGAAGAATTGGGAGCTTCCCGAGAATTCCTCAGTCCCAGCCTGACCATAACATCTGGATGCCCCCACCCCTCCTCCAACAGCTGGCTCCAGGTTTTCCTCTCCCACCCAATTCAAGCCCCTTCTCCATTTTATTGTTAAAAATAACCAGCTCTTGGATAAATGAGCTTTTCAAATTCCAGACTTGGAATTATAGAGGCTGGAGGTTCCACACCCCGACCTTGAGCAGGAGAAGGGACTGCAGCTGAACTCCCGTTATCCCTGAGGTCCGGGCACACTCACCTCTGCCTCCCAGCCCCCCTCGGCCCATGGCCCCTCGGCCCAGGCCGCCTCTTCCCGGCCCTCCGCGGCCCCTGAGCCCTCCTCTCCGCAGCCCCATCCGGGGGGCGATCCCCCTCCCGCCGCGGAGCAGCCCCTGACCTGTGATGGAACAGCCAAAAAAAACGGGATTTCAGGCTGAGGAACAGCCAGGGGGACGTCAGGGCTGCGGGCAGGGGGTGGCACCCACCTCGGAGCGCGGCAGCCCCTCGGATCATGGCCCGGGCGCCGCGGCCCCGCAGGGCCCCCCGTGGAATTCCGCGCTGGCCCAGGGCCAGGCCCCGGCCCCCCAGGGCCCCCCGGGCCAGCGCTCCCGCCGGCCGGCCCAGCCGAGCCTGGATGTTGCTCTTCCCAAGACGCTGCTTCAAGCTCTTCTGGAAGAGAGGATCGGGAAGGGAAAGAGCAGAAGTCATGCAGCAATCTGGGATTGGGGACACGACACGAGATGTGGGATAGCACTCCTAAAACGCAGGGCTATGCCTGGAAGCCAGGCCTGCATTCCCAAAACAATCAGCAACTCCTCTGTTTTCCTCGCAGCCGAGGGAGGGTGGAGCTGGGGTAGGGTTTTAAGGGCTGGAGGTGGGACTGTGAGGTGAAGCACTCGGCAGCTCCCGAACCCCGGGATGAGACATTTCTCTGGAAAAATAGAGAGGAGACGTCAACAGCCAGCACTGAACACCCCCACGGCAAAAGCAACCACCAGGAGGTGACAAATCACTTATCTGAGGTAAAAAGCGGGATTTTCTGCAAGTCCCTCAAGGTGTCTTGTTTTTAGGATCATGGAATATCCCAAATGGGAAAGGAGCCACAAGGATTGAGTCCAACCTCTGGCCCTGCACAGACACCCCAACGATCCCATCGTGTCCCTTGAGCGTTGTCCAAACGCTCCTGGAGCTCAGGCAGCCTTGGGGCCGTGCCCACTGCCCTGGGGAGCCTGTTCAGTGCCCAACCAACTACCCTCTGGGAGAAAAACCTTTTCCTAAAATCCAGCCTAACCCTCCCCTGGCACAGCTCCAGCTGTTCCCTCAGGTCCTGTCCCTGCTCACATGGAGCAGAGATCGGAGCTGCCCCTCAGGAGGAGCTGCAGCCCCCTGAGGTCTCCCACCAGTCTCGTCTCTTCCAGCTGAACAAGCCTCAGTTGCTCCTTGTGCGGCCCCTCCAGACCCTTCCCCATCCTTGTGTCCCTCCTTTTGGACCTCCAAGAGCCTTTTTAGAGAATCTCAAAATCCCTGAGGTTGGAAAAGCCCTCCCAGCCCATGGAGTCCACCCTGTGCCCCATCCCCACCTTGGCCCCAGCCCAGAGCACTCAGTGCCACAGCCAGTCCTGCCCTGGACACCTCCAGGGCTGGGCACTCCCCCACCTCCCTGGGCAGCCCCTGCCAAGGCCTGAACACCCTTTCCATGGGGAAATTCCTCCTCACAGCCAACCTGACCCTCCTGTTGGGAGCTGAGAGAAGATCCTCCCTGGGCCTCCTTTTCTCCAGTGATCCCTCACAGGACTCACCCTCCAGCCCCTTCCCTTCTTGGGACTCTTTATCTCTGAGGAGCTTATTTTCCACATCCCGCCAAGCCCAAAATCCAGCTTTTCCTCACCTGTTTGAGCTTCAGAGCAGCCTGGACAGACGGTCTGTTCTCCATCTGCTGGGCCAGGCGTCTGTTTCTGGCGCTGGCCAGCTGCTGCTGCTGCATGGTGGCCCGAATATTCACCGGCATCGGCTGTTTGTTCTTCAGCATGTTAGTGAAGCTTCAAGGTCGAATAAAACGGGGTTTAATTAAAGCTTAAAACACACAATTACTGGCATTTCACGGTGCTCGAGTGGGTCTCCAGCTCCCATGAACCTTATGCAAAGAGTGGTACTTTTATGGGATTACGGATTCCTCGCTTGCCACGAGGACTGGAAAAGGCAGGAATGAGGTGGAAGTTCAGTCAGGATGAGAAAGCTGGAGGTTTAGTGGGTTTAGAGGTGGCAGAAGGGGTGACAACCAGCAGGAAGCAGGGATGGCCATGACAGGTGGGAGAAACGGGACAGCAAAAGCCAAATTAACCCCCCAAAATCTGGGAAAAGCTTAAAAACTCCAGGCCAGGAGGCAGGTTAGAAGGACACTGTGCACTGAAATGCCTGGTGTGCTCCGGCACTGTGGGAACCAGGTTGGAAATGATCACTTTAAAGGCTTTTCCAACATTAAATAATGCCATGATTCTACAAAATTCCACCACCCAAAGCACCTCCTAATTTCCACCCAACTGTTTTCCTGAAATGAGGCCACTTGAGAATTTGTTTGGTGCTTTTAGTGCTTAATTTAAGAGCAAGCACGCAGAGATGGTAAATAAAGCCCCTGAACAGCATCCTGGGAGCTGAAGAGTGGAATAAATCCCCTAAAAATGAGGAATATGGGCTGATGTGCCAGTAAGCTCAGCCTACAGCTCCCTGCAGCGCTGCTGGAGCAAGAACTGCCCCAAAACTTCTCAGTCGTAAGAGAATTAACCCCAAAGTGCTCAGCAGGGCAGCGAGACACCCGTTAGTCGTCACAGAGGAGCCACACGTGGAAAACCAGCGGAATGACCCACGGGAAGAGCGCGAGGACAGAGGAGAGATGGAGGTGAAGCGAAGCATTTGCCTCTTACAAGGCCCAAAGAGCCTTTGGGCTGGTTCCAGGGGCCACCACCGGCCTCTTACAGGGCTCACCCGGGCAGGTGGGACCCTCGGGCGCGGCGGCCGGGCCAAAATACCAATGTCAAAAACATGTGGGAGAGACAGGGAGGGTGCGTGAGGTTGGTCTCTGCTCTTACAACACATCCCACCGCATTTCCGTGGCACGCGAACATTAAACCACGGAGCGATCCCTCCGCAACTGGGCCCTTTTAACCCGCTGTGCCACCGGACCTGGAGGCGAAGGCAGGTGTGGAGGCACCTGCTCGCTCGACGAGGTTAAAAGAGGGCGGGACCCACGGTGGGCTTGGATTTGGGCAGTGAGAATTAAGTATAAAAACATGGTTTCTTAGGAGCTGAAGGTGCCGTTGGCTTCCTCACCGCTCGTTCAGAGACATCTTGGTGGTGCTCTTTAGCACGACCTTCGGTGCTGACTGTGCAGCCATCTTCAGAGAATCTGCAAAACAGGGCCAAAAGGGAGAATTTACACCTTTATTCTACATTTCTACTGTTAAATATTAAATAATCTCTCCATTTTTGTCCCTTGAGTGGAGAAAAAAACAACCTACCCCACTCCCATGTGTAATATATTATTTTTAGTGTTTTCCAGCCCTTTGCCAAAATTTTTAGGTTCTGATTGTGATGATTTTACAGACTGTGTGATTTTTTAATGTTTTGTAGCCCCCCTGCCAGTTTTAATAAATCAGGGAGCTACTTTAATTCATCCTTACCAAAAATTTATCTTTTTGTAGTGAATATTTTGCCAATATTAAGAATAGCAATACAAAAATCCAGCAGCAAGATGGCAACCAAGTGACACCTTCAGAGAAAAATTTTCCAAACAAAGCCAAAAATATCAAAATTATGATTATATGGTTATATGGTTAAACGTTAAAAAATTCTCCATTTTGGGTGGAGAGAACTGAGAGGCAGGTTATGGGTATTATAATAACAGACTTTTAGTATTTTCTAGCCCTAATAAATCAGGGAGTTACTTTATTTCACCCTTACTAAAAAGGTGTCTTACACTGAATATTTTCCTATTATTTGGGGTAATAATACAAAAATCCAGCAGCAAGTGGCAACCAAATGCCTTTAGCACAGTAACACCTCCACATTTCCCAAGTTTTTAGCATCAGCAAGAGGCAAATCCCAATTTTAAGGGCACAGGGCGTAAAATCGGGAATAAAAATCCAAGATTATGCTACACAAGCATCATATCCTTTAAAAATACCGAGGTTCCACCTGACTCAGGGCAGGGATTTAAATCCCCCCCAGTGCTGGATGCTACAGAAACGTGCTGAGCTCCAACCCCCGAGCTCTGCAGATCGATTTATTAATTTATTTTTATAATTAGCACCAAATTTAACGGGTGGGTGACCGGGCCGCGCTCACCCTACAACACCCTCAAAACCTCGCTTTTTGGAGAGGATTTACAGCCAGAAATCGAGCCAACCGGCAGCCTCGCTCCCGTTTTTAATAATTTTAGTGGGCTTTTAAAAATATAAAGTGTTTTTTTAAGCGGTTTTTTTTCTTGAGTGACCGTCGCGGGGGTATCCCCGCTCCGCCCCCGTCAGCCCCGAGAACAGCTCCGGGCACGGAGCCGGGGGAAGAGGGACCCCTCCCAGAACCCTGAGGGGACCCTCCGGAGCTCTAAGGGGGCCCCGAGGCCTGTCCCGCCCCCTTCCCCCCTCCCAGCCGGGGCAGTCTCTCACCGAAGCAGACGGTCGCCAGGTCTCCGGTGGCTCCGGCGGGCGGGCAGGTGTTAGCGGGGCCGGTGTGGGGCAGGTGTGGGACAGGTGAGGGGCAGGCGCGGGGCCGGGGCGGGGGCCGGGGCCGGGGCTGGCGCTGAGCTCCGCCCGCTCCCGCCGCCGCCGCCGCTTCTCCCTCAGCCGCCCGCGACAAAATGGCGGCTGCGCTGCTCCCGCCCCCCCGAAATGGCGGCCGCGCGCCCGGCCACGCCCAACGCGTCGCGAGCCACGCAAGGAGAGCGCTGATTGGTGTTCCCCCGGGGAAAGGAGGGGGGGGCAGATGAGGGAGGGAAAACTATGGTATCCGTGGACGTCATATTGACGTGATGACGTCACGTGGATCGGGTGTCGTCATGGAATCCTGGGAGCAGGGAATCATGGGATTGTGGAATGGTGGAGTCGTACAATCATGGTATCATGGAGTCGCAGAATCATGGAATCGCAGAATTCTGTGGAATCACGGAATTGCAGTAGCATCATCACAGAATCAAGGAATCGGGGATTAATAGAACCATGGAATCACAGAATCATAAAATTATGTAATCCTGGAATCATACAGAATCATGGAATCATGGAATATCCTGAGTTGGAAATGACTCAAAGAATCGTCCAGTCCAGCTCCTGGCTGTGCACAGGATCCCCCCCAAAACCCCCACCAAAACCCCACCAAAATCCCACCAAAATTCCAACCTTGGAATGTTGCCCAGGTGCTCCTTGACCCCTAGGGACTCCATTCCCATTCTCCTCTGAGGGCAGACCCTTTCCCAATCCCACCCCAGCCCTGCTGTGCCAGGATTCCTGGCAGATGATGGCGCTGGTGGCCCTGGCGGGGCCATTGGCTCCCAGCCCATCCCACTGGGATCCCAACCGGTTCCTCCAGCCTCACGGGTGTGGTCCTGGAGACTCCGGAGGCTCCGACAGCGAGTCCTGACCTGTCACCCCCCAAATCCCGGTGTCCCCGTGTCCCACATCCCAACACTGCCCGGGATCACCCGCTCCCTGGGGCGATCTAGGATGGATTTCAGGCTCCCTGGATGGATCAGGGTGGAGCCAGGGATGTCTGCAGGCACTTGGGGTGACCCTGGGTGGCTTGGGAGAGGGAAAACTCCCTGGAATCCCTGGAGGCTCTCGGAGGGGGACGCTGGGAATGAAGGAGCTGCCAACACACCCAGGCTGGGTCGGTGCCTTTATTGTGGAGCTGGATCCCGGCGGGATCCCGTGGGAATGCTGGGGAGCGGAGAGGGGGTGGCGGGGGGGGTGTCTGGATTTTGGGAATGCCGTGTGTGCAGGGTGGGAGCACAGCAGGTCAGGCGTTCTCCCAGAAGAAGGTGTTGCAGGCCACGGTCAGGGCGGCCACCAGGACCACGAACTCCTGGAAATCCACCTCCCCGTCACCGTTCTCATCCAGGTCCTGCATGATCTTCTCCACGGCCCCCGTGTCCTTTTGGGTCTGGTGGGGGGGCACAGGGTGAGCACAGGGGGAAAGAGGGGAAGGGGAGACCCCCCAGTGCTGCAACTGGTCCCAGTTACCTCCAGGAAACATCCCAGCTCGCTCTGCAACAGCTCCTTGAGCTCCTTCTTGCTCAGCTTGTACTTGTCCCCCTCCTTCCCAGAGTAGTGGTGGAAGACGTTGATGAGGGTTTCCATGGCCCCTTCCAGCTGTGACGCCATGGATCTGGCTGTGGGAACCCCCCTCCCCGTCATGGGGGGCACCCACCAGCCCCCTTTCAATGACACCCCCCCCAAATGTCACCCACCCCCTGCCCCGTCCCCTTCCCGGCAGCGTTTCCTGGTCCCGCTGGGCAGGGGTCGACACTGAGGATCTGGGGGTCCCCGGGCATCCTGGTGCCCCTCAGGGTAGGGTGGGGGCCTCGCCCGAGGGGAAAAGACCCCATGCACCTGCCCCACTTTCAGTGTGCCCACCCTGTTCCCCCTCCCACTCCTGGCAGCGTCACATTGGTCCCGCTCCCGTCCCTCGTCACTGTGCAGGGATCAACACTGTGGATCTGGGGGTCCCAGGGCATCCTGGGCATTCCCAGGGTTGGGTGGGGGGCTCCGGAGTGCCGGGATGACACTCCCTCCACCTCCCCCCTCACAGGGCAGCCCCCAAACGTCACCCACCCCCTGCCCTGTCCTGGTCCCTCTGCTCACTCTGCGCTGGGCAGGGACTGACACCGCAAATCTGGGGGTCCCACGGCACTCTGGTGCCCCCCAGGGCTGGGTGGGGGGGCTCCTCCGAGGGGGAGGGACCCCATCCACCAGCTCCCCTTCCAATGACACCTCGCTCCCTGCCCTGTCCCCTTCCCGGCAGTGTCACGTTTTTCCCGTCCCTCGGTGCTGGGCAGGGATCAACCCACGGGATGTGGGGGTCCCTGGGCTGGGTGGGGGGCTCCTCTGGGATGGGGGGACCCCTCCCCTGCCCCTCACAGGCCACCTGTGCTCACCTGAGCTCCCCGTGCTGCGAGTGCTCCCAGACGGGCCGCCGGGGACGCTAAATAAGCTCCAAGCCCCCTCCCTCCGGGAGGATCCGATACCGGGGCTGGACAGCCCGGCTGGCACCACCGGCCACCCCCGCGGGGGCTGGGACCTGAGGGCTGGACCCCCGGGATGGCACCACGACGGCACCGGGAAGCACTTCCAGCCCCACTGGAGCTCGTGGGGTTCTGGCGGGAAGGGATGGGGTGGGCACAGTGTCACTTTGAGGGGCTCAGTGCCCTCCTCATGTGTCCCTCACCACCCCCAGGGATGAGTCTGGACCCCCGGAATGGCACTGGGATGGCTCTGGAAAGTACTTCCAGCCCCACCGGAGCTTGTGGGGTTCTGGCGGGAAGGGATGGGGTGGGCACAGCGTCACTTTGGAGGGCTCAGTGCACCCCCCATAGATGAGCCTGGACCCCTGGGATGCTGGGGAAGTGTGGGGCAGGCATTGGGTCGCTGTTAGGGTCAGGCCCATGTCCCTCATGTCTCTGGTGTCCCTGGTGTCCTTTGCGTCACCACGGACCCCTCGTGTCCCGAGCGCCCGGGGTCTGACCCCGCGGGGTCCCCCTGGCATCCCCCATCTGTCAGCGGTGCCGTTGGTGCCAGGACTGTGCCCAGCCCTTGTCCCAGGGCTGGAAAGGGATCCGGTGTCCTGGGCCCTGACATGGGAGCCGGCGGGGCCGGGGGGAGCTGAGGGGGCTATCGGGTGACTCCAGCGCGTCCCCCGGGGCCCCCCGAGCGCTGAAAGGCCTCTTGTCACTCTCAAAAGGCCCCACAATTCCAGCCCGGACGTTGCTCCAGCAACGCCTCGGCCAAGAAACCAGATTCCCGAGCCGGCCCTGGAAATGCTGATAATCCGGGCTCCCGTTACGGCCCCGGATCCGCACAGGCTGGACCCCCACGGCCTGCCCGGCTCTGGTGGCCCCGCGGGAGCTCGGCCTCCAAAATCATCATCCCCCCTCTTGGAGACCCCCCCACAGGGATTGGGACCCCCCACAGGGGCTGGGATCTCCCTCCAAGGATTGAGACCCCTCACAGGGATTGGGATCTCCCTCCAAGGGTTGGGACCCCCCAGAGAGGGGCTGCTGGGAGCTGCTTTTCGCAAGAGCCGGGTGGTGCCAGGCTCTTTATCCCAAATTCCAGCCCTAATTTGGGGCTAATTATATCCTGCTCCCTCCTTTCCATCTCCTGTACTTCCTGTCCCTGGGGTTGGGAAATGCCCAGTCGATCCCCCCTCAGGGACCCCAAAACCACAGTGAGATCATCTGACACCACTGTGTCAGGGAGGGGGGGGACTGGAGGGTTTGGGGTCACATGCAGGGTCCTGGGGGTCCCCTGTCCTGTTCCTGGGGCAGGTGAGGGGGATGTGAAGGGGGTTCCTGGGTGGAGTTGGGGGTCCTGGATGGAAGTGGGGGTCCCAGATGGAAGGAGGCAGTTCTGGATGAAAGTAGGGGTCCCAGATGAAGTGGGAAGTCCTGAATGGAAATGGGGGTCCTGGATGGAAATTGGGTGTCCAAGACAGGGGTGAGGGTCCCAGATGGAAGCGGGGATCTCAGATGGAATTGTGAGTCCCAGATGGAAGTGGGGGTCCCAGTGGAACAGAGGTCCCAAAAGGAAGCTCAGGAGCTGCTTCCCAGCAGGACACAGCTCCCATTTTTGCTGTGGGGCAGGAAGGGGGCCCTGGAGTTTTGGGAGAGGCCAAATCCAGAGCCTGGGAATGGGGGAAACGGGAAGGAACCGGTGGCACTCACTCAGTGTATCCCTGTCCCCTGGATCCGGCTGCTCCTTCCGGGAAAGCCCGGCTCTGGGACTGCCCAGCTGGGGAACAGCTGCCTGTGACGGGGCCAGCAATCCCCCAAAAATAACCTGGCCCTGGTCCCTGCACCAGGCACGGGGACATGGCCAGGCTGTGGGACCAGAGGGCTCCCATGAAGCCCAAACCCTCCTGGAGAGCAGGATTTGGGACCAGCCAGGAGAGCCCCAGCACTGCTGGGGGGGCATCACTGGGGTTTTGGGGGGTCCTGTGGTCGCTGCCGTGAGGGGAGATCATGCCCGGCTGGCACATTCCCAGGACAAGCTCCTTCCAAAGCAGGAGCAGTGAGGCCATGCCAGGAACAGCCTGGAACAGGTTCCAGCTGCTGCGAGTCCCTGAGCTCCCTCCAGCCCAGCTAAACCAGTCGCCCCAGTTACCTGGGCCGGGCCCATCTTGTCTCTCCGTCCCAGCACTGGGACAGGGAAGAGGCTTTTCCATCCCTGGGCTTTGGAATGGCAGGAGCTGCCGCGGCCGCACTGGAGGCACTGGGATGGCACTGGGATGGCACTGGGATGGCACTGGGCACCCGGTTTTGCCCCACGGTCCCCTCCAGTGGAGCTGGGGGGGCCCATGGTGGGCACAGTGGCCGCCCCTGGCTGGGGTCCCCAACCCTGGGAGGTTGTGGACAACCCCAGGACAGGACGTGGAGGTGACACCAACCCCTGGGAGGCACGTGGTCACATATAGGAGTCCTGTGGTCCTATATGGCCCTGGTCCCTATATGGCCCCTGTCCCCATATGGCCCCAGTTCCTATAAGGTCAATGTCCCTATATGGCCCCAGTCCCTATATGGTCCCTGCCCTTATATGGCCCCTATCCCTATACGGTCGTTGTCCCTGTCCCCATATGGCCCATGTCCCCACGTGACCCAGTCCTTATATGGTCTCAGTCACTATACGGCCCCTGTCCCTATACACCCCCAGTCCCTGTATGGTCCCCTCCCAGCTGTGTTGGGGGTCCCCTGGCAGGGTCACCCCTCCCTGCCCACGGGGACAGCCCCAAACTGGGATCCCAGCCTTGACCGGAAGGTGCCTTTTCCCCAGGTCCTGAAGCTCCTGCTGCTCCCTCACCCCAAACCTGGCACCCCAAAATTCCAGGGGTGGCGAGTCACGGGCCCACCTGGCTCCGGGGCCGGTGATTCACCCCAAACCCGGCCCGGTCGGTGCCGCTCCTGACTCATCCCGGCGTTTCCCAATGGCCCATCCCGGGCCCTGACGTGGGGCCGGAGGAAGTGCCGTCCCTGTCCCTGTCCCCCCGTCATCTCGGGACCGGGGCCGGGCCGGATGGGGCTGCAGGAAACCAATTCCTGCCCCGTGAGCTGGTGTGATGGGTGTGGGGTGGGGAACAGGTGCCATCAGAGCCTCCCCATCCCATGGAGAGGTGGAGTGAGTGTGTCAGGGCTCAGCAGAAACCAGGCAGGGGACAGGGGTGTTGTGCCAGGGATGTCCCTGCCCTGGGTTTCCAAAACATCACTGGGTTTCTGGGACCCCAAAACTCCCTGTGCTGTCCTGGGGGGCTGCTCGTCCCACCCTTGCTCTGCGTGGGACAGAGGGATGGGGTGGGTGACAATCAGGGACATTGGGGCCAGGCCTGGGGCTTTGTCTGGGGTCATGCCCAGGGTCCCCATGGGAATGTTGGGGCTGCTCCCTCTCCCAGGTGGAAACGTGCCAGGGCTGCCATGTTATAAATACACACTGATTAGAGGGGAGCGCTCGGGTCCCAACCCCCTAATTAATTTGGATTAATTAATTTTTACAGAGCCCACTATTAATAGGGATGATGTCAGCGGGAGCTGACTCACAACTCTCACTCTGGCTCGGTGGCACTGCTGGATCTGGGCTGGGATGAGCCAGAGCAGGATGGGAACAGGGAATTTGGGCATCATCCGTGCTGGGATGGACTGGGGGTGAGACCTGCCCTGCACCCCTGGGAAGGGGCTCAAAGCTTGGACTGGGTGATCCTCAAAAGTTGGATTTGATGACCTTCAAAAACTGGATTTGATGACCTTCAGAGGTTGGACTCGATGATTTTGGGGATCTTTTCCAGCCTAAATGATTCCGTGAAATTGGGTGATGCTCAAGCCCTGTGGGATCCTCTGTGCCCTCGTGTCCCTCCCCTCAGCCCCTGGTCCCATCCTGCTCCCCTGGACCTTCCCGAGGCCGCCGGGGCCGCGGGAAGTTCAGCCCGGCAGGGCCGAGTTTGGTCCGGTGCCCACGTCGGGAGGGAGCAGAGGAGGAGGAGGAGGAGAACGTCAGGCGGTGTCTGTGCGTCCGTCCGGCCGCACCAGGAAACCCAACACCGCGGAGGGGGGGACAAAGGCTGCGCTGTCCCCTCCTGCGGCGTGGCTATAAAACCTCCCGAAACCTCCCCAACCCCCCCGACACCTCCCGGGGGCCACGACCCGCCCGCAGCTCTCTGACCACAGCGAGGGGTAAGTGGGGAGTCGCTGCTGCAGCGCTGACCCCACCCCGGCCACGGCAGCGCCGCTGGAGACCCCTGACACGCCCCCAGCCCCTTCCCATGCCCCCATCCCGGCCCCACTGTGGCACTGGGGACCCCTGACACACCCTCAGGCCCTTCCCATGTCCCCCCATCCCTTCCCGTGTCCCCCCGTCCCCTTCCCACATTCCCCTGTCCCCTTCCCACGTCCCCCCATCCCTTTTCCATGTCCCCTCATCCCTTCCCACGTCCCCCCATCCCTTTTCCATGTCCCCTCATCCCTTCCCACATCCCCCCATCCCTTTTCCGTGTCCCCTCATCCCTTCCCACGTCCCCCTATCCCTTTTCCATGTCCCTCCATCCCTTCCTACATTCCTCATCCCTTTCCATGTCCCCCATCCCAGCTCCTGTGCCAGGTGGCAGCTGAGTCATCCCTCAGACCTGCTCCCCCTCCCTGTGGTCCCTCCTGAAGCTTTTGGTCCCCTGGGAGCAGCTCCCGGTCCTGGGACCCTCCTCAGCCCTGCAGGTCTGAGACCCCTCAGAGCCGCTGCACCCTGGGCTGGGGGAGGGCAGAGGGTCTCCCTGGGACACCCCTCAGGGTGCAACCCCCTCCTGGCTCCTGTCCCTGCACCCCCAGCGTGTGCGGGGCCATGGCCACGGGCGAACTGACCGAGCTGGAATTGGCCATCGAGAAGATCATCGACATCTTCATCGCCTGCGCGGGCAAGGAGGGCAGGAAGGGCACCCTGAGCACCAGTGAGTTCAAGGAGCTGGTCCAGCTCCATCTGCCCAACCTGATGAAGGTGAGGTGGGGAGCACCCTGAGGGGGTGGCTGGATCCCTGTGGAATCTCCCAGAGCTGTGGGGCTGCTCGGGATCCCCTGGGATTTGCTCTCAGGAGCCCCCCCGTCCCCTCCCCGCTCGCCGGGGGGTGGGATGTGGCTAATCCTGTGTCCCCACACAGGACGTGCCCTCTCTGGAGGAGAAGATGAGCGAGCTGGACGTGAACAACGACGAGGAGCTGAGATTTGGGGAGTTCTGGCGGCTCATCGGGGAGTTGGCCAAGACCATGAGGAGAGAGAAAATGGGGAAGAAGTGATGGGCCCATGGGAGACTCAGCTGACGTGGAGCAAATAAAAGAGGTTTCCCTGAGCCTGAGCAGTGCTGTTGTTCTTAGGGGGGATCCCAGTTTGGATCTCACATCCCCTCCCCTGCCCGTGGCCATGCTGAGGATGGGCCCAGCCCAGGGTGGTGGGTTTGGGGACTCTGTGATGGGTGGGGGTGTTCCCAAATTGTCCCTGTGGTGGTCTGGCTTTTGGGGTGCCACCTCACACCCCACAAACACCTTCCTGCCGCGCTGTGGGGTGGGTGGGAGGCAGAGATGTGGCCGGGACCGGGGTGGGGCTGAGGAGCAGCTCTGGCAGTGATGCCACAGTGGCCACTGTGGCCACGGTGCCACCACCTCCACAGCATCAATGGCCAGCCTCTCTGGGGTCTTGGGTGGCACAAGGGGACACATCCACCTGCACAGCTTGTTCCTGGCTTGGGAATGTCCCCATTCCCAGTGTTCAGCTCCCAAATCCCAGTGGTGCTGGGATATGGTGAAATCCATCAGCACAGCACATCCCTGGCTCGGGAATGTCCCCATCCTGCTGTCCAGCTCCCAAACCCCCCAGCAGGGACACGGTGACACCCCATCACGGGGTGACCCATCCCGTGACCCTCCCGAGCCGGGGGTGCCCGGTGGCCGTTCCCACGCGGCGCTGCCGTGCCGGGCTGGCTGGGGGAGCCCTGGATGTGGCCGGGAAAGGAGGCGTTTCCCGGCCCCACGCTGGCCCCGGGCCAGGCTCCGAAATGAGCACCGGGAGCTCCCACTCACACCTCCCGCGGTATAAAACGCCGGTGCAGCACAGCCCGGCACACCCGCCCAGCCCGCGGAGCAGGTAAGTGGCCCCTCGTGGGCCGGGGGGCTGCGCTCGGGGTCTCCCCCGCGCTCCCACGCTCGGCTCTGCCGCGACTTGCCGGGACGCCGCTGCCGCCGGGACGTGTCCTGGCAGCTCACCTTCCTCCGGGATGAGGAGGAGTCCTGGGAGATCCCTGAGAGCCGAGAGCTGAGCTTGGCTTTCCCCCTCCGACAGCTCCTCCGGATCCCATCGCAGAGGAGAGACCCCCCCGGTGCCACCGAGGACCCCCCGGACGCCGCGAGGAGCAGGATGGGCCAGTGCAACTGCCGCAAGAAGCGCAAGGTCCTCGAGCGGGACCCCCGGCGGGGTGTGGGGTGACCCCACATGTCCCCACCCCGGGGGCACAGCCCTGACTCTGCCCCATCCCGGAGCCAGAGTGTGGTGGAGGAGCTGGGGGCTGTTTTGGGGTTTGGACTCGCTGTCCCAGGCAGGGGGACCTGGTGCTGCGGGTTTGGAGCCGCTCGGGAGCTCAGGGAAGCAGGCAGCCTTTTCCAGCTGCCGGGGATCCACCTTCGGGAGCCTCTGCAAGGATGGAGAGGAGCAGGAAGGCTCCTGTTTTCCTCGGCTTTTAACTGGGAGGTGTCCACCCTGCACTCCTTTGCACCTGTGGAGAATTTAGGGCGCCGGGATGAGGCTCTGGAGGTTGCCAGGTCCTTCCTAATGGGCATTGCCCGATGTGGTTTTGAGGGAAAACCGCAGATTTGAGTGAATCAGCATCGGCTCCCTCCGAACGCAGTGGCTGGAGAGCTGGGCACGGGGGTTGTGCCAGTCTGTGCCCCCCACCCCGCTGGGAACGGGGTCTGCTGGGGTGGGACAGGGGCTCTGGGAGCTGCCAAACCCTGTCTCAGGCGTCGTCCCGGGCACTGACTCATCGTGCCATTGCCACTTGTGCCGAGGAGAGGAAGAACCAGTCAGGACGGCGCGGCCCCCGCGCCGGGGGTGTAGCTGAGACGCCAGGGTGGCTGAGCCTCGGGGGGCCCGGGCAAGGAGGGGGCCAGGAAAGGAGATTTGGGGGGTGACAGGCCCGCAGGGAGGGGTGGCGTGTCAAGGTGGCAGCTGGAGGGGGTCTTGCAGCTGGGTAGGGCCGGTGTGGGGCAGTGGAACATCTGTGTGGAGGGGTGGAACATGTCTGTGGAGAGGTGGAATATCTGTCTGGAGAGGTGGAATATCTGTATGGAGAGGTGGAATATCTGTCTGGAGTGGTCTTGTGCCTGTATGGGGGTCTCAGGTGTGGACAGTGGGCCCTGACATCTCTACAGGGGGTCTCACACCTGTATGAGGGGTCTCACATCTGGACAGTGAGGTCTCACATCTGTATGGGGGGGTCTTACACCCGTGCAGAGAGGTCTGGTGTTGATAAGGAGCTTTATCCCATCACTGGGGACTCCTCAGGGAGTGTCCCACATACTAAGGGCTTGTCCTGTGCACCCTGGGGTGTCCCATCCCTCTGGGGAGGGGTCCCATCCCTCCAGGTCACTGTGCCCCCAGTGCTCACCCCCTGTGCCCCCCCAGGACTGCCAGGAGCTCACGGACGTGGAACGGGCCATCGAGACCGTCATCAGCCAGTTCCACTGCTACGCAGTGAAGGGGCAGAAGGAGTACCTGACCCCCAACGAGATGCAGGACCTGGTGGTGCAGAAGCTGCCCCACCTGGGCAAGGTGAGGGCAGAGCCCTGGGCTGGGCAGGAGGGGCTGGGGGGGGCACAGGACCTCACGGCCCCCTCACCCCGATGTTTTCTCTGCCCCCCCTGCAGTGTGTGGGACCACTGGAAGAGAAGATCGAGTGCATGGGAGACCCCAACGAGGCCAAGCTGGAGTTTGGAGAGTACTGGGACATGATGGGGGACGCAGCCAAGGGCTGCAGGAGGAAGTAGGAGCTGGTGGGGGACGGGAAGGTGCCCGAGGCCTCAGGCTCTGCACCGAGGAGCGCGAGGGGCAGCGGGGCCCGGTGGGATGAGCCTGGGAAAAAACAACGTTGCTCCTGCCAGGGCTCGTCCCCTCCCACCGGGGTGGAGGGATCCCCCTCCTCAGCCGCATCCCTGCCCTCTCCTGGCTCTCCTTCCCGTCAGGAAACCCCCTTCCCATCCCCAGCTCCGTGCCACAGTGGGAGGGAGGTGGCAATGGGGGTTCCTGACCTGGCTCCGGAGCCTTCCTCCGTCCTTTTGCTCCAGCGCTTTCATCCCTGGGGTTGTCCCACCTCCAGCCCTGGAAACTCTCCGGTTGCAGGATCCCCAGCCTTGGAGGAGCATCACAGAGAGAGGGACTCGGCTCCTTTCCCCCCAAAACCCCCTTGGAAGTGTTGGCTCATCCCCCCCAGCCCCGTGCCCTGGCACCCAAGGGCACCTCCGGGGGCATCCCGGGCTCTGCCGTGGCCGTGGGTGGGTGCACGTGGCCAGGGTGTATTCCCTGCTGTCCCCCCGGTGCAGGGACCAGGGTTCTGGGGGCTATCCCGGGATGTGCTGCCCTCCTGGTGCTCCCCATCTCCAGGGATTGTGGCCCCCGGGCTCAGGGCGGGGGCGGGTTGGTCTCAGCTTGTGCCACTTGCAACCATTTTTGTATAAATTAATAAAGGAAAACACTGGAAAAAAAAAAGCCAAACAACCAGGATGGAGTGACCTTGTTTGTCCCTGGTGGGGGAGGGAAAGTGGGGGGAAAAGGGGGAGAGGGGGCTGCAGGGTCGTGGTGCTGAGGGTCATTCTGGATTGGGCAGAGCACGGGGGTGCAAAGGGGGCTGTGGGTGTGCAAGGGACCCCAGAGGTGTGCAAGGATTGCTGTGGGTGTGTGGGACCCCCCAGGTGTGTGGGGACATGGGTGAGTGTGTGACCCCGTGGGTGTGTCAGGACACTGCAGGGGTGCACAGGGCTTCCACATTCCCAGTTCCTGGGGTGGTGGTGCCTGGTGGTCCCAGCTGTGGGGTCATGCTCTGGACAGGCACCCCAAGGGCTTTGGGAATATGATTCCATGCTGGGCTGGAGGGAGCTCGGAGGAGATCCTGAAATTCCAGGCTTGGAAAGAGTTGAGAGCTGTGAGCCAGCAAGATCCCACCTGTGCTGGGAGAACGTGGGATTTGGGGCTAATTACAGCAAATTGGGAAAGAGTAAATGGCACAAAACTGTGGCTCCCTGGGATGGGGCAATTAGTGAATGGGGGATGAAGAAATGGGCTGGAGAACCCGGTTATCCCACCTTCCCTCCGACACCGGGCCGTTCCCACTGAGCTCCACGTCCTGAAGGCGCAGTGGGGACCCCTAAAAGGGGTGTCCCAAAGAGGGACAGGCTGTGGGCACCTCAGCAGCACTTTGGGAGGGAAGAAACCAGAGGTGAGCAAACCAAAACTGATCCAAACCCCAGCGAAAGGCGATAAAAGGTGGCGCTGGGCAGGTCCTGCCGGGCCGGCGGCGGCTCCGGCACCGCGGCTCGGCCACAGGGCCACCCTCTGTCTCCTCTCGGCCTGGGGTGGATTTCACAACGGGAATGACTATTTATTGTTCCTGCCTTGGAAATAAATGCATGGAAATTAAGCAGAAAGGTGTGGCGTGCATTTAATTAGAGACAGGAAATGTGTCAAATGGTCGGGGTGGTGTGGGGGGGAAAGGGGAGCCGGGGCTCCCGGATCCTCTTCCCGGCACCTGTCTGGGAATGTGCCGTGGGAGTGGGGACTTCTGGGTCGCTGAGTTTGTCCCTGGTGTGATAGTGTGCTGTCAGGAGGACAATTCCTGCACCATGAGCCATCCCTGATGAGTATCTGGAAAGTTCTTGGAGCTGGTGGGAGCAGCTCAGTCCATGCCGGGGCAGTCGGTGCCCCTCGGTGAGGACACAGCACCGGGCAACTCACCAAAGACCCCCAAATGCAGGGGTCTGCAAAGGCTCCCTTGGTGCAGAGCTTGTCCAGGAGACACCGAATACCTCCCTTCAGGCCTGGAGTTGGTGGGGACCAGGGGGGACTCCAACCTCACCAATTGGTGGGAAGTGTTTTGTGATGGGCCAGGGTGGTACGTGGCTGCTCCGAGCACACGCACACGCCCTGGATGCCTTGTAAAAATAAGGGCCTGGATGTGGTTGTGACATCTGCCAGCAGAGGAGAGTAATGAAAGCCCATGATTCAGGGGTGAGCTGTTTGCCTGCAGGGTCCGGGAGGGATTCCCACCCTCCCGGGATGTTGCATCAACGAACGACACCGGAGCATCTCGGCCCAGAACAGGTTTTTGCTTCCTCCCAACCGAGATTAGGAAGGAGCCACGGGGAGAGCTGGGATGACACGTTTTTTCCGGGATGGGAGTTCCAGAGGTCCTGGGAGCAGGTGGCTCCTGCCTGTAATAAATCACCTCCTGCTTTGCATCTCGAAATCTGCCCTTCCCGATAATGCCCATATCTGATCTCGGCATCGAATCTGGGAGACACCAGAGGTGCAATTTGCTGGCACAATTAATTATGGATGGGACTTTACAAGCCCAGCTCCCAGCTGGGAAGAGCCTTGTCCATCCCAGTGCATCCAGACATGGCCAAGAGCTGGGCATGGCCCTGCCCAGAGCTGGTGCTTGTGCTCCCAGGGTCCCTAGACCCATGTCAGCCCCTTTCACCCACGAGAACAAGTGGTTTTGGTTCAAAAAAATGATGTTCCCTGCCTTGCCAGGCAGATCCAGAGGTGGTTTGGAGCTGGGGGGGTGGTGGGATGAGCTGTGAGATGGAGGAGCCAGGCTTTTGGCTGATGCACGGCTGGATGGGTTTGCAAACCCTGGGATCAGGCTGGAATTCTGTGCCTGGTAAACCACCACGCCATCCATCCAGCGGGGTCTTTTGGGGTGGTCCCCAAACACCTCCCCAGCCACGAACACACAGAGCAGCCCCTGGGAAGGAGCTGGAGCCTCCGCGGGTCCCAGCTCGCACCAACCCGTCCCGGTGTTGCAATCCCAGAGAGCCCTTTCCCAGGTGAGCCCAGGCCTGGGAACGCCCTGGGAACGTCAGGGAGGGGTGGGAGCCTCTTTAAAAACCTGGCTGGGCCTGCGGGATGGGTGCAAGGTGAGCAGAGAACGGGCGACATCAGCTCCCAGCTGCCAAACCGGCGTCAGGCGGACACAGCAGGACCCCCAGAATGAGCCAGGTGAGGCTCCAGCGGGAATTCCAGTTCCCCCGGGATGGGGAAGCCCCTTTTGGGGTGAATATTTAACCAGGAGCAGACCTGGGATGTGCTGCTGCAGGTTGGGTGCTGGAAATCCCCCGAGTCCTTCGGCAGCTCCGCACGCGGGGCCGGGGTGGAGGGGACTGGGGGGATTTGGGGGATCACCGGGGGGATCTGGGATGGGAGGAGGGTGCTCTGCATCCGTCGGCCTCCCTTGTCTCTGGAGAGCCTGACCTGGGGCTGCCAGTGAGGTCTGGCTTCTGGAAAAGGGGGATTTTCCTGTTGTGGTGCTGGGCAGGGGGACAGGGAGTGCTGGGGTTGTGTCCAGCTGCAGGTCCTGGCTCCGGGCAGATGTGACTGTGTGAGGAGGGAGAGGGAGAGAAGGAGAGGGAAAGAAGGAGAGGGAAGGGAGAAGGAGAGGGGAAAGGAGAGGGAGAAGCGACGGGACTGTGGTGGTGGGAGAGGAGCAGCTGGCGAGTCCCATCCTGCTCACGTGGTGCCCAGCTGTGCCAGTGTCCCCGTGTCCCACCCAGGGGACAGTGTTCCCATGTCCCACTGTGGTGACAGTGTCTCCATGTCCCACTGCAGCGTCAGAGTCCCTTCCCGGTCCCCGTATCCCACCCCAGTGATGTCCCCGTGCCCCACTGTGGTGCCAGTGTCCTTGTGTCCCACCCCACTGCCAGTGCCCCCATGTCCCACCCCACTGCCAGTGCCCCTGTGTCCCACCATGGTACCAGTGTCCCTGTGTCCCCTGCTGTGCCAGTGTCCCTGTGCCCCACCCCGGTCACGGTGTCCCCGTGCCCCCAGCTGGCCCCGGGGCTCTCCATGGTTGCCGGGCCGGTGCCATGAGTCAGCGGCGGAGCAGCCGCCACGATGCCCCGAGGACGGGCTGGGTGCTGGTGGCAGGGGACTGGTGACACCAAATTGGGGTCCTCAGTGGGTGCAGGGGTGGCAGTGCAGGGGTGCTCGTGCCCTGGTGCTGCTGGATCCCCTCTGTTGGTGATGAATGACCTGGGAGGAGCCGGAATCTCTGGTGAGAGGCTCTCGTGGCCCTGCCAGTGCTGGGACAGCTCCAAGGCCAGAGTGCCGAGAGCTGGGGATGGTCCCCAGTCCCGGACTGACAGTGACCCTGGGCCATGGCAGTGTGGCACAGCAGGGGCTCCCACAGGGACAGGGATGGCCTGGAAGGACACTTGGGGACAAGGACAAGCCTGGGGCTGAGCCTCATGTCTCGTGTCACCACCCTGACGTGCCACCGTCCTCGGCCTGGGGCTGAACTGGGGAGGATCAGGGCAAAGGGAGGGGACAGGAGCCAAGGCTGGGGCATGGGGCAGGTCCTGCCTGTTCCCTGGGCTGCAAACACCCTCTGGAGGTGTCCCCAGAGAGGGGGACAGTGCTGGGCCACCCCTTGGGGCTCCACACAGCCCACTCCGTTGGCTTCCTCCAACACCCATGTGGCCACCGGTGCCACGATGGTCAGTGCTGGAACCCAGGGCTGGTGTAAATCCACCTGGAACAACAGGGAGCAACACACTCCAAGTCCTGGCCACTGACCAGGCAGGAAAGAGCCCCGAGCAGACAAGGTGACGCAGTTCCCGTCCCTGCCTTCCTGGGATGTGGCCGCCGGACCCCGTGACAGGGACCATCCTGTCGGGCCCATCCTGTCGGAGCTTCCTGGCTTGGGGCAGCCTCGGGACGGAGGAGAGAGGACGGAGACCCCGGGCAGGGATCAGGCAGGATTGGACCCCCGGGATTTGGGGGGCAGCCTGGGCTGTGCTTGTGGGGGGCTCGGGCGGGCCCAGCCCTGCCCTGCCGGGCTGTTCCTGGAGCCGTGAAGCAAGAGGAGGGTTGGCTGGTAATTCCTGCCCCTGTCCCGCCACAGCTCCCGGCCCCATTCCTGCCTAATGAGCCCTGGGAAGGGCGGCCGGGCCCTGCTCAGCCCCGTGGCCATAATTACCACCCGGCCCACAGGCGCGGGGGCGGCTGCCGGGGGGGCGGGCGGGGTGGGCACGGGGGGCACCCAGGGGTTTTGGGGTGATCCTGGACCATGTGGGGAGATGAGCACCCAGGCACCACCACCTATTTGCCTCCCCATGGATTCCAGGCTTTCCGTGGCTGATTCCAGGCTGAATCCATGGTTGGTTCCAAGTCAAATCCATGGCTGATTCCAGGCTGAATCCATGGCTGGTTCCAGGCTTCCCATGGATTCCAGGCTGAATCCATGGCTGGTTCCAGGCTGAATCCATGGCTGATTCCAGGTTGAATCCATGGTTGGTCCCAGGCTGAGTCCATGCCTGATTCCAGGCTGAATCCATGGCTGGTCCCAGGCTGGTTTCACCTGCTGGGAGGCTCGTGCTGACCCCCCCGCTCAGCTCTAAGCTTTGGGCTGCCATGGGGGGGTCCCTCAGCACTGTCCCTGCCCCCTCAGGCAGCGATGTCGCAGTGCACGGAGCTGGAATGGGCCGTCCAGGTGCTGGTGAACAACTTTGACAAGTACTCGAGCCGCTGCTGCTGCTGCAAGAAGCCGCGGCGCATCAGCAAGAAGGATTTCCGCAAGATGCTGAGCCGGGAGCTCAACCACATGCTGACGGTGAGCGCGGGGCGGGCGGGGCCGGGGGGTCCTGCCCCTGCCGCTCCCAGGGGGTCCCCCTGCCCCGCACCCCGGTGTGAGCGGCTCTGCTCCCCCCCAGGACACCGGGAACCGCCGCGCAGCCGACAAGCTCATCTGCGACCTGGACGAGAACAAGGACGGGCGCATCAGCTTCGACGAGTACTGGACCTTGATAGGCGGCATCGCCAGCCCCATCGCCCAGATCATCCGCCAGCAGGAGCAGAGCATCAAATTCACCAAGTAGCCGCTGCACAGGACCCTCCTGGACCCCCCTGCTTCTCCACGACCCCCCCCGCTTTGTGCCCTCCCCGAGCCCCAGCTCGCCCCGGGCCACCTCGGCTCCCCAGGGCTCTGCCGACCGAGCCGTGCCGGGCTGTGACGGAGGCGGGACGACCCTGTGGGTGGGATTTGGGGACGCGAGGCTCCTCCTCGCCGTGCCTGCCCTGCCCTCCTCCCCTTCCACGAGCCCTGTCGGGCGAGAAGCAAAGGAAGAGGTTTCCCCTCATGTGGGACCCGAGTTCTGCCTGTTCTCAGAGCTCCGCTGGCAGAACCCCCGTCACAGCCGGGACCCCCCTCTCCCCTTGCAGCTCCCCCTCAGAGCGGGGGGTCTTCCTGGGCAAAGGGGGCCTTTCCCCGTGCCCGGGCTGGTGGAGGGAGTGCCCCGGCCGGCGCTCGGGGCTCGGCGCGGCCCCCTCGGGTGACACCCCCGTGGTTATTTATTGCGGCAATAAAATCCGGAGGAGCAGCGGGTGACGCTGAGGCTCTGCCTTCCCTGTGCTCCGAGGGGGCGGGGGGGCCGAGGGAGGGGGTCTGCCCTGTCCCCCACCGCCCGCACAGTCACACCCCGGTGACAACGCCCGTCCCGGTCCCCGCGGGGCTGACGGAGCACCACGAGGTGTCAGCAGACACCGCGCACTCCCAGCGCCCACCACACCCCAACCCAACCCAACCCAACCCTCTGCCTGGGGACAGGGCTGCGGCCGCTGCCACAGCTCTCCTGGGGGACCCCCTCTGTGTCCCCAAGGGGGTCCTCGGCAGCCCGGAATTACAGCCCCATATTCCAGCGGCTCCGCGGCTGCCCCGACCCCGGGGGGGGTCTCGGGGGACCCCCCTTCCCGTCCTGCATCCCGGCACATTGCAGACCCCCCACCCGGGATGGGGACGGGGCAAAGCTGTGCCGAGACCTCCAGGGACCCCCAAAGACCCCCAGGGACCCCCGTGCTCAGCAGGGTTGGGCTCGTCGCGCTCCGCAACGCCCACGGTGCGGGCAGGGAGCCCGAGCCGCTCCGGCTCTTCCGGGGATTTTCCACTGGGAAGGGACTTGGGCGGGGACCTACGAGCGTGGTGGTTGCCCCCCACGAGCCCCACTCGCACGGCAGGGGGGTGACGGCACCGTGAAACCGCGGCCCCCATCCCCTCCCAGCCAACCCCTCGTTGCTCTCGTTCTGCTGCAGGAGCATCTCTGTCCCCTGCCTGTCCCCCTGCCTGTCCCCCTGCCTGTCCCCCTGCCCACGGAGCCCCCTCTGCCCGGCCCCGCAGCTCCGGGGGTCCCCGGAAAACCGGGATTCTCGCCGTGGGAGCGGGGCGGGGCCGCGGCTGAGTCACGGCCGAGGAATCCCCGTGGGGCGAGGGCCGGGCCGTGACTCACCCCGCGGTTTGTGGGGCTGGGCTGGGCCCCGCTCCCGCCGCTCCCACGGAATCCCAGCGATCCAGCCTCGATCCTCGGGGTCCCTCCGGAACGGACCCTCAGCGTGGGGGCAGCCAAACCCCAACACCTCACTTCTAGGTGCAGCAAACGGAAACATTTCAGAATATTCCCCTTTCTTGTGTCCCTTCCCACCCCTGGGAGGGTGGGGGGGGCAGAGAAGGTCTTGCTGCTCCCTAAAACAGGTCCCCCCATGTGTCCAGCTATGGAATCCCAGAGAATCTTGCGTGATCCCTCCTTCTTAAGGGTGGGACACCACACAAACCCCCCTGGCATGGCTGATGCCCCCCTGTGCCCTGGTCCTTGACCTCAGTGACCCTCTGTGCCAAGGACAAGGGGATGAGCTCAGCTTCTGGGTGCTCCTGAAGGACCTGGAGAACGACAAGGACAAGGTGATGGACTGGAAGGGGGATGTGGCTCTCCTAGGGGAGCACAAATCCTGACCCTGTGCCTGGTGCTAAGCAGGTGCTAAAGCTCAGGAACCCACCAGGCAGCACCAAACCCCAGCCCACGGCTCAGATAAATCCATTGTCACCCCCCTGCCCCAAATATTCCCTTGGATTGGGGTCACCAGGAAGGGATCGCTCAGGACCACCCATGCTGGGGGTGTGAGGGACAGTGCAGTGATGGTTTAGGGGGCACATGGGCTGGTGACCCCACCAGCACCCAAATCCCCCCCTCTAATGGGATCACACAGCTCGTTAGGCAAAAATGGGGTGCGGGCGAAACCACCCTGGTGGAGCTGCTGGGAAAGCCCGGGGGGGCACAGGGGCAGTGCCACCCCCACGGGGCTATAAATGCCCGTCCTGCCCTGGCTGCAGCATCCTGTGTGTCCTCAGGGCTGCTGACCAGGTGAGTCTCTGCTCCTCTTCCTCCCCACACCCCAAACCCTCCCGAGGGCCACGGGGGCTGCAGGGGAACGGCCCAGGCAGGGTGGGGGGCACAGACCCTGAGCCCCTGTCCTGCTGTGCCCCCCAGGCTGGCCATGGCGTGTCCCCTGGAGCAGGCACTGGCTGTGATGGTCACCACCTTCCACAAGTACTCGGGGAAGGAGGGGGACAAGTTCAAGCTCAGCAAGGCCGAGCTCAAGGACCTGCTGAACAAGGAGCTGCCCATCTTCGGGAGCGTAAGTGGCCACGAGGGACAGCCCTGGGTGGCCTTTGGAGGTGCCCGGGGCAGGGTGGGAGGTGTCAGAATGATGGATGCAGCCCAGAGAAGCCTCATGCTCCGGGGAGAGCCCTGGGGAGGAGGAGGAGGAAGGATGAGACCAGGAGGAGCTGAGCTGGAGCAGCCTCAGCCCAAAAGGAAATTTGGCTTTTTTTATGCCCCCAGAAATATTTATTTTGGCAAAGGAAATCATGCTCTGATTTCCATTTTATAATCATTTTTTTTAACCCCCAACTTCCCCTTCTTTAAAACCTTGTGGTTTAAATTGGGAAGAGGGAGGAGAAGTTTTTTAGCCCAACTTTTCCACATCCCAGAGGCACATTTGGTGCAGCTGCTCCAGCACTACCCTGTCACAGGTGCAGCTTTCCAGGCCACCTCCTTCCAAAGGCAAAGGGAAAACCCTCCTTCCAGGCAGGGGGAGGGGAGCAGGGCTGGAAGGGCAGGTTGGGGACACCCCAAAACCTCTCATGCCCCACCAGAAACAAATGGATGAGGCGGAATTCAAGCGGCTGGTGAACGACCTGGACCACAACAAGGACAGCGAGGTGGATTTCAAGGAGTACGTGTGTTTCCTGGCCTGCATCACCATGGGCTTCAACGACTTCTTCAAGGACGACCCCAGCAAGCAGCACCGCAGGAAGTGACCCCCCACCCCTGCCCAGAGGGGCTTTCAATAAAAGCTTTCCCCAGTTCTGGGTGTGCTCCAGGGGTTCTGTGCCTGCTGGGTAACGGGCAGAGGGTGATTCATACCTTCCTCCAGCTCCCTGGGATTTTCCATGCTCTGATGCAGCCCCGGAAGGCATTTTCTGGAGGAGTCTGAGCAAAACAGTCTGAGCTGCTTGGATGCCCCCCCTGAGCTGTCCTTGCTGGCTCAGGGAGGGGCTCAGTGCACTTTGGGGCGAAACAGCTGAGGTTCGAGTGCCCACCGTGGGGTTTAGGTGGGCACGAGCTGCCCTGGGCACCTCGTTGGGTTTGGGGAGAGAAACTGGGGTGGAGGAACTGGACAGAGAGACACGAACCCAGAGCGTGTCCCCAGACTCCTCCAGGAGACCCTCAGCCCTCCTGGGGGTGGGCCCGTGCTGGGGGGCTGCACTGGAGGCCAACCCGACCCCCCTAGTTCTCCAGGGAGCCCCGGGGCCACAGACAGGCAGGAATTTCCTGGGATGTGACTGGGAGCCACAGGGTTCCCCTTCCTCCTCCTCCCATCGCTGAGGCAGCTCCAGGCAGGTCTGGGCTGGTTTGCAGAAGGTGCAGCAGCTGCTCTTTGGCTTTTCCACAGGAACCATCCCAGATTTAAAAAGCCCTCACAAAGCCTCTGCACCACTCCATGACAGAGCAGACCCCTGCCAGAGCCTGTTCCCAAGGGCCCAGGTCTTCCCTGAGCCCCTCTAAGTCCTTCCTTGAGCTCTCCAGGTCCTTCCCAAGGCCCCCATGTCCTCGTTGAACCCTACCAGGTCCTTGCTGAGCCCCTCCAGGTCCTTCCAGCACCTGCCCAGCAGCTCCAAACTTTGCTCTGCCCCTTCCCAGAGTCTTTATGAAGAGCCCCAGGAGCTTCTGCCCCTCCCAGGAACTCACACCAGTTTGCACTAATGAGGGGAGGAGGTTCAGGCTGGGGGTTTCTCCTGCCAAAATGTAAAGAAACCCCCGACCTGGGGAGATGTCAGGGGGTGTCTGGGGGGCTTTCACATCCCACTGAGCTTTGGAGCAGCCTGGAGCTTCATCCCCTGCTTTTCTCTCTCTGTTCCCCACAGCAGCAGGTTCCCTCTGAGGGGGCTGGGGGGGCACTCAGGGCCTTTGTCAGCCCTCAGCCCACGTCTGGGGGGTTGGAAACTGCCGGTTCCTGGTGTTCTCCACAGCTCCTGACACGTGCCTGGGCCACGCAGGCACCGAAATAGCGCCGGGTTACACAACGGGGCGTTGTGACACTGCCCTCGGAGCCAGGAAACAAAATCGCTGCCAGGAGAGTCAAAACCAGACAGAAAAACCCTCAGCACAAACCCCCCTCCCCATGGACAGACCCCGCTGGGCTCCAGAATCCCTCGGGATGCTGCCAAAACCCTCGCGTGTGGCCCCACCCGCCCGCGCTGGCACAGGTGGGATGCGGTGCCCGCCGCTCATCCCGTGTGCCCAGGGATTCTCCTGGACCGGGAGGTCCCTGCCCAGCCCTAGGGGCACGTTTTGTTCTTTCTAACCCCAACCAACCCCCGGGAGCAGGAAAACTGGGGGGGAGAGGGGCGGGCAGGGCTGCTCCCGGGCTTTCCTCTCCTCCTTTTCCAGCGGGCGCTGGATCGTTGGTTCCTCCCCGCCCGGGGCCGAGGGAGGTGGCCCAGGCGGGGCTATAAATCCCGTGGCCCGGCTCCGTCTCCTCTCCCGCCCTTCCCGTCCTCCGCTGTTCCCTTTGAGCTCTCGGTGAGTTGTATTTTCCCCGCGATTCCCCATCCAGCTGCTCTCCAGATGTTGCCGGTGGCGCATCCCACAGCGGGGTCCCCTGGCAGAGCTTTTCCCTCGGGGATGAGAGGGAGGTTCCTGCTGGGGGACCCGAGTTCCAAGGCTGGATTTCACCTCCGAGGGCTGGAAAAGCACCTGAGCCCCTCCCCTGCCTGGCCTGGGTGGGAAGGGGCTGTGGTCCCCCCTTTTCCCCTCTGACACGGCCTTTTTGGGGGTTCTCCAGCCTGGCTGGAAGCGGGAGGCTGGAATTAGGGAGGGAACGGTGCATCCCAGTGTGTGCCCAGGAATGGGGCACCGGTCTGGGGGTGGGAGACGCTGTTGCCCCCCAGCATGGGGAGGGGCCCAAACTCTGCTCCCAGCTGTTTGTCTCTCCAGGTCTCCCGGTGTCCCCATGGCAAGTCCCCTGGAGCAGGCGCTGGCCGTGATGGTCACCACCTTCCACAAGTACTCCGGGAAGGAGGGGGACAAGTACAAGCTCAGCAAGGCCGAGCTCAAGGAGATGCTCCTGAAGGAGCTGCCGAGCTTCAGTGTGAGTGGAGGGCAGCAGGTGCCACGTCCAGGGGCAATTCCAGGATTGGGAATGTGGCCCTGGATGCGAACCCCGATTTTAACCCCGTTTTTCCCCCGGGCAGAAACAAACCAGCGAGGCCAGTTTACAGCAGCTCATGAGCAACCTGGACTGCAACAGCGACAGCGAGGTGGACTTCCAGGAGTACGTGACCTTCCTGGCCTGCATGGCCATGATGTGCAACGACTTCTTCCAGGACCTCCCGGACAAGATGCCACGCAGGAAATGAGCGGGGAGCACCTTCCCCGGGCCCTCCCCCTTGTCCTCCTGATGCCATTTCAATAAATAGCGATTTCAACCAAGTCCCTGCTCCCTTTGCCACGGGGGTCTCGTGCCCCAGGGATGGGGTGTTGTGGCCGTGGGCGAGACCCCGATTCCCTCCCGCGGGCGGGTTGCAGGGACGGGGTGAGGAGTGGGAACGAGGGAGGTCCCAGAGTGGATTCTGCTCTGCCTTGGTGTGGACACCGCGTTCCCTGAGCCCTCGGGAACCGCCCGCGAGCCGAGCCCTGGCAGCCGCTCGGGATGAGTCAGCGGCGGGCTCTGAACGCCCCGCAGCCCGAGAGCTGTTCACGGCCGCACAGAGCGAGGCGGGAGGTTTCCCAGGGATTAGCGGCTCCGGGAGCGGCAACAAAGGCTGAACGACTCTTTTTTAGCCGTAACTGCGAAGCTCAGGCAGAGTCAGCGTCTGACCCCCCCCGCGGGGCAGGACCCGCCGCACTGGGCTGTCACGCAGGACCCTCGTCCCTTCCCCTCCCCAGTAAATCCTGAGCGGGGTTTCAGCCGCGTTCCTGCTCGGGGTGGGGTTGTGGAGCCACTTCCCTGTGCACCCAGCCAGCCCTCCTGGGCTGCCACAGGGCACACTCAGCCCAGGGCTATAAACTGTGGGAGCAGCCCCGGCCCCGCTCTGAGCTCGTCCTTCTCATGGTTCTACATCTCCTTTCCTCCCCCTCATCCCCTTTTCCCCCCAGTGAAGAGCTTTGGCCATCTGGGCTTGTGTGCTGGCCTCCAGATGTGCGATTTACCCCTTCCAGATGTGGGTGTCCCCTCCTCCACCCCGCTGGGAGCCTTCATGGGTCACCTCGGGCTGTGCCAGAAGCACTGGAGATGCCACAAAGGCTTTGGTTTGTCCAGCCTGGGCTTTGCCCCCCCCTTGGATGGCCCCGGGGTTGTGTGTGGGGGTGGCCAGGAGCCACCACAAAATGTAGACCTGGGGGGGCTCATCCTGGAGAAAAGGAGGCTCAGGGGGGACCTTCTGGCTCTGGAATTCCCTGACAGGAGGGGGGAGCTGGGGGGGTTCGGGCTCTGCTCCCAGGGAACAAGGGACAGGAGGAGGGAAAACGGCCTCAAGCTGTGCCAGGGGAGGGTCAGGTTGGCCATGAGGAGGAATTTCCCCCTAGAAAGGGTGTTCAGGCCTTGGCAGGGGCTGCCCAGGGAGGTGGGGGAGTGCCCAGCCCTGGAGGTGCCCAGGGAAGGACTGGCTGTGGCACTGAGTGCTCTGGGCTGGGGCCGAGGTGGGGATGGGGCACGTGGGTCCCCTTCCTGGCCCGTTTCCATCAGAAAACCTGTCCCTTTGTTTCCCTCTTTTGCAATTGAGGATTCTTTGGGTGCTGGTTCCGGGATTAAGAGGCTGACAGGGAGATGTTTCACCACCACTGTCCCTCCTGTTCCCCAAAAGCCTCCAGGGCCAGCCAGGGGCTGGATTTGGGATGAGGGGCTCCCCACCAGCCCCCTGAAGTCACGCAGGGTTGGGCAGTGGGAACACCAGGGGGTCTCCCACGTGTGGCAGCATCCCCCCAACACTGAGGGGCACAGCTGGGAGTCGGGAGGGTTTGCCAATGCCCTCAGTTGTCATCGGGCAGCAATTAGAGCTGCTGGGAAGTGCCACCTCCTCAGACCAGCTGGAAGGTTTCCCACACACTGGCATGCCTGGATTTGTACCCAGGATTGACTCCATGGAAACCTATGGACAAGTGATGCAGGGAGAATGCTCTCATGAGTTTGGAGAGATGGACTGGGGGGGATGTGTTGGCCAACACCAGCAGCACGTTGAGAGGGGCCACCAAACCTCCATCCAGACTCAACAACGACGGGGCAAATGCAATGATGAACCTCATCTCCCATTGGGTAAGCCCAGTGTTATCCCACTGGAGACCCTCAGAGGTGTGATCCAGACAAATTTGTCTCCCATCATCTCCACAGACCCCCCAAACTCTGCAGGAATGTCCCAATGCTGCATCATCACTGACCCCCGGTGACAGCTCCTCACAAATGTCAGTTTTAGTGTTTCCTTGTTTTGTCCTGATGAGTTTGGGGCGTCCCCTCCCTCGTTAACAGGGAGAGCAGCCAGTTCCTGGAGCCGAGAAGTCACCACCTGGGCGTGCTGAGCAGCCTTGCACAATTCCCAGGGTTGCTGCCCCGGAGGAGATTTGAGGGTGTCACAAATCGTAGCTCAGGGAGAGTATAAAAGAGGCGTCGTCTCCTCTGCAGCATCACTTGCTCCTGCTCTCTCTGCTCCTCCTGTGCACTGTCTGCAGAGCCCAGAACTCCTCCAAGGTGAGTAGGTTCTTCCAAAGGGTGCCTTTGTGGTGCCAGAAGTGCCATCGGGACGGGCCAGGAGAGAGGCCAGTCCTCCTCCTCCGACCCGCTTTGATGTTTTGCTGTGTGTCCCTTCCCAGCAGGATGAAAACCGACCTGGAGCTGGCCCTGGAGTGTGCTGTGAACGTCTACCACCAGTATGCTGTGCTGAACCGGCCCATCGACGACTACCTGAGCAAGACCGAGTTCTCCAAGCTGCTGAAGGAGACGGCCAAGCCCTTCCTGAACGACACCAAGCCAGTAAGGTCGTGGAATCATGGAAGGGGTGGGTGGGAAGGGACCTCAAAGATCACCCCATTCCACCCCCTGCCATGGGGACACCTCCTGCTAGACCAGGTTGCTCCAACCTGGCCTTGGACACTTCCAGGGATGGAAGAGCCGAGCGTTGTGGGAATGGTGCCCTCCTTGGGGCTGGGGCTTCCCAAAGGGAAGATTTCTGGGGTTCAGTCCTCCCAGCTGAGGGCTGGCAGGGTGAGCCTGAGCCCTGTTCTGTCTGTCCTGCTGCAGCCCAACACGAGCACCGACGACTACATCAACCAGCTCTTCACCAAAGCCGACGGGAACCACGACGGGCGCCTCAAGTTCACCGAGTTCATGACCACGCTCAGCCTGGTGGCCATCAATGCCCATGACAGGTCCCACAAGGGCCCTGGTGGGGACCATGACCACGGGCACGACCACGGGCACGACCACGGGCACGACCACGGCCGCCGTCCCCGGAACTGAAGCGTCTCCCGGGGTGTCTGTGCCCACGGGGCTCTGCTTTCCCAGCACCAGCATCCCTTCCCTGGAACCAAAGCCTTGTCAGCTGCTTCTGCCTGTGGCATTGAAATAAAATCCTTTACTTCGAGCACCAAATGCATCTTGTTACGTGTTCTGGGGGCTCCGGGGGTGGGTGGGATTCCAGATTCTCACCCAACCCATGGCTGGGGGGGTTAAACACAGATTGAGCTGGAGGAGCAACGGGAGGGGAAGGTGGCACAGGGGGATCTTGCTCTGGGCAGAGTGGGGAGTCCCCACCGAGCAAAACAGGCTGTGTGGGCTCCTGAAGGGGGTCAGATCCCAGTGTGCTCCCGCTCTCAGTGGGTGGTTGGTCCCAGCATCCTCTACCTCAGCAGACAGTGAGTGTGTCCTTGGTAGGAGCAGCTGGAGCACTCCCAGCCCTGCTTCTCCCAGTCCTCTTTGGATCAGCTCCAGGACACAATGGGGGGAAGCACCAGAGCATTCCTAGCCCTTCTCCTCCCAGTCCCTTTTTGGATCATCTCCAGGACATGCCAGGGGTGAAGCACAGGAACATCCCTAGCCCTGCTTCTCCCAAATCCCCTTTGGACCAGCTCTAGGATGTGCCAGGGGGGTAACAGAGGTGGGGAACATCCCCAGCCCTTCTCCTCCCAGTCCCTCTTTGGACCAGCTCCAGGACATGCCAGGGGTGAAGCACAGCAGGGGGGGGGTCCTTCCCCAGGTCTCTGCTGAGCCCCAGCCCTGGAGTTGGAGGTGCCACATCCTGGGGGTGCCTGTGATGCTTTTGCAACCCCCAAAGCAACCAACTGGCCCCAGCCCAGCAGAGAACGAGGCTGAGGGGCTCCAGGAGCTCCAGGGGGCTGACGTGGGGCAGCTCCGTGGCAGGAGCTGCTCGGAGGTGCTGCCCTGGTCACACACAGTGGTGACTCTGCACAATGAAACTGGGGGGTTTTATAGGGTGGGATGACAGCCCCCCGAGTCCTGGCACTTCTAAAGGTCACCGTGGGCTCCTGGGGGGCAGAAACAGGAGTGACAAAGAGCTCCTGACTGTGCTGGTGACTGTGCACTGAGGGGGAAACCCTCAGGCTCAGGAGGCTCCGACAGTTCCAATATCAGCCGAAACCAGGAGCCCGTCCCACGTGAAACCCAACCATTGTGAGGGCACTTGCACCCCGTGACACAGATCACTGCTGTCAGGCTCCACGAGGGATTTGGGGAGCAGCCCTTGTCCCCTGGAGGCAGATGCCACTCACTGTCCTGCCAGGGCACCCTGGTGGCACTTGGGCATCGCTCCCCTTGCAGGCCTGGGCACCGTGAGCTGCCCCCCCACAGGTTTTGGGGAACAAAAAGGAGGAAAAACAGGAATTCAGGGCCCATATGTCACATGTGGGGGCTACACAAGCCTCCAAACCCTGCCCAAGGCTTTCCCTGTTGGCTGAGGAATGAGGATGCAATTTGGGACTGCTGACAGTCCCTAATGAGCGGAGCCGGAACACAAAAAGAGCAATAATGTGAGTCAGGGATACGGGAATAAAACTCATGCAACAGTTCCTGCCACTGCCCCCGGGCCACACGAGGAGCATCCTCAAACAGGACTGGTTACCCTCTTGTTCTGCTGGTCCTCTCCTCTTCCTGGTATCTATTGTCTTGGTTTAAATCTTCTGAGAGTCTCCTCATTCTTCTGGACGGGTGACACAGAGGTGACAGTTGCAAAACATTTGGTGGCTCATCCACCAGCCTGTGGAGACCCTGAGCTCGGCTTTTCCTCTGGTTTTATGCCCGGTTTCCTCCAGAAAATTCCTGGAGCGAGAGGAAAGGTCTGGTGTGGGTGACGTGAAGATAGAGAGGAATGGAAAACACTCTGGAAAACCAGTTTTGAAAGGCAGATGCTGCTTTGTGCAAAACAGCCCGACTTTCTCCCCCACCAGTCTGAAGACGTGTGAATTTTTGGCACGTTGCAAAACTTGCCCAGTTCTGGCAACTTGTGCCAAGGTGTGACCACACACCCGGCGTGGGTCCCCTCCTGCTGCACGTGGGGCCTGGCAGAGGTGACAGCCGGGGCAAGGACGGCGTTTCCAAAGCCCGGTGGGTGCAACCAGGAACTGCCTGAGGAGGAACGAGCCGGGAGGGGCTCGGGAAGGGCCCACCCGGCAATTTCCAGGAGCGGGAAAGGCGAACTCAAGCCGCTGCTTGTGGCAGGTGTGTCACCAGCTGTGGTGAAACCGCCCCTCAGCCGGGGATAAAAGGGCTGCCCGGGCTCCGGGAGCACAGAAGGGATCTGTTCTCTGCACACCCTCCTCGAGACCAGGTGAGTGGGACCGGGAGGGCCTCCAAGGGACACGCTGAGGGAGACGCAGTTTTGGACGTGGACTCAGCCCAGCGGGGTGGTTTCTGCTCAGGGCAGGGGAGGAGGCTGGTTTGGGCTGCAAAACAAGGATAAATTCTGGCATTATATGGAATATATATAATATATAATGCATGTGTTGTATTACAATATATATGTGATAATATATGTTATATATTATTATATATTATATATATTAAAATAACATAATATAGGTATAATTTGGCATAATATATAATATAACATAGTATAATATATTATATAATATATATAATATATATAATGTATTATATATTATATAGTATATATTATATAGTATATATTATATATAGAAATAACACAATATATATTTTGGCATTACATATAAAATAGAACAGTCTCCGGGGCCGGGCAGGGGCGGCTCCCCCTCCCTGGGGTGCCTGATTTTGGGCCCATTTCACAGCTTTGAGGTGTTTCCCAGTTTCTGCAGGTACCTCCCGAGCTCAGCCATGTCTGCCAGCACCCACAGCCACGCCGAGAGCCGGCAGTTCCCCGGGAATTGCACCCTGGAGAGGGCCCTGAAGACCATCGTGGACGTTTATCACCGTTACAGCGTCCGGCAGGGAGAGCTCGACCTCCTCAGCTTAAACGACTTCAAAACGCTGATCACCGAGCAGGCCCCCACCTTCCTGCAGGCCTGTGTGAGTGCCAGAGGGGCTCCCTGGGGGAGCCTTCCCTCGGGATGTGCCGGGGGACGAGGCTCAGGTGGCTCCGAGGGAATGGGGAGCAGGTCCCACCATGGCAGTGGTTCACTGTGGTCAGACCTGTGGGGCCACCTGAGCTCTCTCCTCCAGCCAGAGGGACTCGGGACAAGTGTCCACTTAGAGCTTAATTAGGGGCTAATTGCACTGTAGGAGAGGGTCATGATGTCCTGCAGATCCAGACACATCCCAGGGCATGGAAGGACCCAGCTGGCTCTGTCTCCACTGCTGGATTCAGAGCCAGGGGAGGGGATGCACTAAAACCTCTCCTGTCCCCCGATTCCAGGGCAGGAACCAACGTGGTTACTTGGACAAGATCTTCAAGGAGACTGACCTCAACAAGGACAAGGAGCTGTCCTTCGAGGAGTTCAGCATCGTCCTGGCCAAGGTGGCTGACGACGCCCATCGCATCAGCCACGGCTCCGACCGCTGCGGGCCCGACCAGGACTGAGCCTCAGCTCCCCCCCATGGAACACCGGGAGCTTTAGGGCTGCTTTAGGAACGGGGCTCTGGGTGCTCTCTGCCTGCTGGGATCCCTCACGCCTGTGAGACAATAAAGCATCACTTGAAATCCACCGAGTCCTTCCCGTGCCGACAATTCCTTCCGCATCCCACGGGTGGCGGGGAGGGTGGGCACTGGTCCTGGGGGATAACCCAGGGGGTGACAAGCCCTGCTCTTCCCTCTGCCCACATCAGCCCTTAAAAGTGTGTTTTGAAAGAGTTTTGCAACCCTTGCCAAGCTCGGGGTGCCCTGCCAGGGCTCAGCTCCTCGGGGTACAACCAACCCTGGGCACCTGGAAACACATCCTGAGTTCCCCAGACCCTCTCAGTCCCTCCAGTGAGCAGATCCTTGCCCGACCCTGCTGGCCTTGGGGACGGGGTTGTAGGTGGACAGGGGGCTGTGCAAGTCCTGTGCAAGGGGGGCTGCAGAGCCAGCAGAAAGTTGTGCCAGGACATGTTCCTGGGACCCTCAGCACTGCCCGGGCTCCCCGGTCACCCCAGGTCACAACCAAACATGCAGAGGCTCATTCCTCTTGCCTGTGGGCACATCCAAGGATCCAGCCACTATCCCACCTTGGAAACCCCTCCCACACCCTTGTTCTTCCCCACCTCCAGGGTGATAAAGTGACCAAAAGGGGGGTTTCCTGATATTGCTACAAAATTCTGCAATGCTGGGGATGGTCCCGGACACCCTGTTGTGAAACAGCCCAGACCTTCTCCAGACCTTCTGAGCATCTGTTGTGAAATGCAGAGCACCCCCAGTGAGGGCTGGAGCCTGGGGGGGCTGTTGTATCACAGAATCATTCCCAGAATCACTGAGGATGGAAAAGCCCTCCAAGGTCATCAAGTCCAACCTTTGACCATCTCCCAGAGCACTCAGTGCCACAGTCAGTCGTTCCTTGGACACCTCCAGGGCTGGGGACTCCCCCACCTCCCTGGGCAGCCCCTGCCAAGGCCTCACCACCCCTTCCAGGAAGAAATTCTCCCTGAAAAGCAGTTTGTAGACCAAGGCTGCACCTCTGAGCAGCTCCCTGCACGGTGCTGCCCCACATCAGCTCCTCTGGAGCTCCTGGAACTCGCCCCAGGCCTGTCCATGGCCCTGCTTTGGCCTCCACTTTGTGTCTGAGACCAACACAATGCTTGGCAGGTTAAACAAACCCCAAAACGAGTCTGCTGAGTCAGCAGGCAGCGCTTTTTGATGAAGAAACACTGGAAAGTCTCGTTTTGCTCCCAAACTTGGCAGCTCCGAAGCCAAAGCGCCTGCGCTGGGTCTGTGCCACGCTGAGAGACAACAACAACAAAAGCCACAGAGTGAGGACAGAGTCCCAAAATGTGCAAAAAAAAATAAACACCTTTCAGCCAGACCTGGTCTGTACAGCTCAGAGCACACCTGGGGTGGGGACAATCCACCCCTGGAGGTGAAATGGAGCTCCTGGAGCCCTGCCAGGCCAGGCACACGCCCTGGATTATGTGTCTGTCACGGAAAGACATTTGCTGCAGGCAGGGGATGGTCCCTCGGTGCCACCTCTGTGCCCGTGTCACACGGGCAGCCCTGGCACTGCTGCCAGGCCTGTGCTTGTGGCACTCGCTGCTCTGGGTGGAGACAGATGGGTCAAAGGTTGGGTCTGATGATCTTGGGGGCTTTTCCAACGTAACGAAGCACTGGGACCCTTCGGGGTGCCCCAGCTCTGCAGGGATGGGGACACTCACTGGAGAAGGGCAGGAATGATGGTGTGGGTGCCCTGTGGCACCAGAAGACACCCCTATGAATGGGCAAAACCAGGTGAAGTGGAAGAATCCCAAGGGAACGGACTTTTGGCAAGAGTTGGTGGAGAATTGATCACGATTTTCCCACATTTCCTCATTTCCCACATGCTGGGAAGGAGGGAACAGGGTGAGGGCAAAGTTCACAGCTCAAACCTCAACCAGGTGAAGGGGACCCACCTGAAGGGACATTTCCATGCCCTGCCCACCCCCTGCCACCCTGGTGGAGTCCGTGACACCCCGACCTTGCGGGAAAAGCCACAGAGACCCTTTTTCAGGAACTGCCCCCGAGCCTTAAGCAATGCCCAGTGTGTCATGAGCATGGACTGGATGAAACAGGGACATTTCACAACCTTTCATGGCCAGGGTATAAGAGACCCCTCGCTTGGGACCTGCCCCACACCGGCCCCAGGGGATCTCACTCCGCTGCCAAGATGAGCAAGGTAAGTCCAATGTGCATTTAAGGTCTCTTTTCCAGGTGCTGGTTGGGCCACCAGAGGTGTGAAGACCCTCAGGGAGCATCTCATCATGACCTGCCATCGGTTGCTGGCAGAGCACAACCAGGCTCATCCCACAGGGATGTTTTCTCCTGGAGGAGGTTCCCCCCTCGCACGTTCTGACCACCAAAGGGGTTCCAGGACATCAGATCTTGTGCTCTGTATCTCTCCAGAGGTTTTTGGGGTGCTACCAGCTGGTTTGGGAGCTCCAGCAGTGCCAGGAAGGAGGCACATTTCGAGGGAAACCCCCCTGGCCGTGTCCTCACCGCCCTGGTTATGGCAGATTTCCACACCCATTGTGGCTCCTGCTGTTATTTGGTGCAACCCTTTCTCTTCCAGAGCTCCCAGAGCCAGGAGCAGCCCTCCGAGCTGGAGAAGGCCATGGATGTCATCATTGATGTCTTCCACCACTACTCCAGGCGGGAGGGGGACAGGGACACCCTGACCAAGAAGGAGCTGAAGCTCCTCATTGAGAAGTATCTTGCCAACTACCTGAAGGTGAGTGGGCCCAGAGCAGGGTCCACATGGGGAGGGAGCTGGGCTGGACCCCCCTAACGCGGATATCTCCTGCCCCACCCTCCCTGTCCAACCTCCCCTTTCCAAACCTGCTCCATAAAGTCAGAGGAAGGAATCCCACCCAGGTCTGGGTGAACCTGCAGCTGGGTATTGACCCTCATCCCCTCCTCCTCAAAAATCAGGGTTAGGCTGCTCAGGAGCTCCTTTGCCATCTGGAAATGGGCTCAGAAACACCACTCCCAAATCCCACTGTTTTTGTGACTCCCTTTTCTAGTGTTGAGTGAAGGGTTTTTTCGCCCAAGGAGAGGTTTGAGCTGTGAGTGATGCTCCCCCTCACCCTGTCCCTTCCTCCTCTGCAGCACGTGAAGAACAAGGCCACCATCGACAAGATCTTCAAGGACCTGGACATCAACAAGGACTCCCAGATCAGCTTCTACGAGATGATGCTGCTCATCGTCCGCGTCACCTGCGCCACCCACGAGCACCTGCACGAGGTGGAGGACCAGCAGCACCAGCACCAGCACCACCAGGACCAGCAGCACCAGCACCAGCACCACCAGGACCAGCAGCACCAGCACCAGGACCAGCAGCACCAGCACCAGCAGCACCACTGAGCTGGGCTTGGCCCCTCGGCCGCGCTGCAGCCCCTGGTTTCCTCCCCCCCATGGAAAGTTTCGGGCTGGGAAAGGCTCCAGGATCAAACCCAACCTCGGGCCACCCCTCTCTGCCCCCCTCCCTCCCCCCCTTCTGCAAAGTGTGGTGGGTTTGCTGCCAAATAAAGATTTGCCCTGAGGCTGCCAAAGCTCTGCTGTGTCTGTGTGGGTTTTCCTCCAGGCGAGTCCTGCACTTTCCTCTCTCCTTAAACCCCGCAAATCCGGGGGGGGAAATCCTTGGAGACAGGCTCAGGGGAGGTGGACGTGTGGGAAGTTCAGGGTTCCCTCCAGCAGGTGCTCAGGATGCTCCAGGTATCACAACGTGCCCCAGGGGTCACAGAAGACACTAAAATTTGACATTTTCAGCTAGAAAACAACCCCATTTAGGCCTGAAAACACTCCACAGCTCTCCTTGGAGCAAGCTGTGGTGGTGGGCAGGAGCTGGAAGGATGGGTGGGGATGGATAAACACTCTTTTTGGGAGGAACACCCTTTTTAGGGCAGTTTTGCTCCATATGGGGGTGGACATGTTAAGTTTTGGGGCTGCATCCAATAGTAAGGTCCAGCCACCGGGTTTTGTGGGGACAAGAGCCCAGAACAACCCCAACTCCTCCCTCAGAACATCCCAATTTGCCCCGGGAAGGTTCATCTGTCATTAATCAGCTGCTTTCCAGAGAGAAATTCGGGCTGGAACCACCACCAGAGCTGCTGAGCAGCCGCCCAGGCACTCTCAGAGCCTCATTTCCAAACATCTTCAGGGGGAGGAAAAGGAACAGTTGTGATTTCCCAAGGCTGAGTCAAAGCCCTGAAATCGCCCTGCTCCGGGAAGGAACCTTCCAGAAGCTTCCCCAAAGCAGCTGAGCTGAAGCAAGACCTGCCCCCCCCCCCCAGGTTAACACAAGACCACCACAAGTTGCCTCACCCAGGTTGCTTCAGCTTCCTTTGGAGCCAGTTTTGACATCTGAGGGGTCAAACACCTTCTGAGGAGGTTAAAATCTGCCCCAGGGCCCGGAGTTCCCTCAGCCCTGCACAGGGTGGCAGATCTCGAGCCACATCTGCAATCCCACCCCCCAAAACAGCTCATACACCCCATCCTGCAGCATTCTGGGGTCTCTGGAGCAGGAAGAGCCCCCCACACCCAGTGGAGCTGCTCCAGTGCCACCACCCTGCAGGGCAGAAGGACATGGACCCCGAGAGCCAGGGCTGGTGATCCTAAGGGACAAGGCTGGTTTGGGTGCCTTTGCAGCACATCAGTTTTTGGGGGCTCAGAACCCTCTTTGGGGGTGTCCAGCCCTTCTGGTCCCTGCACAACCCACCCAGGACCTTCCCCAGGACTGAGGCAGGAACCAACCTCGGGGTGTTGGTGCAACAGGATGTTTGCCAACACAGCAGGGGCTGCAGTGTGGGGTGGGGGGACTCCTGTTGTGTCACCCAGGGGCTGTGGGATCAGGTGGGGGGCAGAATGAGCCCCCCCAACACCCTGAGTGGTCCCCAAATCCTTACAGATCGTTTCACCCCAAGGAGCTCCCCAAAAGAGGGGACACCGAGCAGGTGATGATACCCCCAGCCACAGGAGCCAGGAGCACAGGAAGGGGGGGAGCCCCAAATCCCGCCTCCCTCCACCCCCAGGTGAGGATTCGCCACCCCCGGAGGTGTCCAGGGAAGGACTGGCCGTGGCACTGAGTGCTCTGGGCTGGGGGACAAGGTGGGGATGGGGCACAGGCTGGACTCGATGGTGTCAGAGATCTTTTCCAACCTAAAATATTCCGGGATTCAGGTTCCTCGAGCCGAGGACCGGCCTCCTGCTGCCACCTGGTGGGATGTGACACCGCGGCTCTTGGAGAGGCCACCGAGTCCTGCCCGAGCTCCCCAGGGACGCTGCGAACCTACCGACCTCGGGCACAGCCCCATCCTGTGTCCCCCCGTTCCTGTTCCTCCTCCACTAGCGCTGTTCCAACCCCCCTGCCCGTCCCCGTGAACCACCTCCCTCTGCAGCCCCCCCGACCCCCCAGCACAGGAGGGCACGGGGGGTCGTGCAATGCCCCAAACTCTGCCAGCGGGGGACTTGGACGCCCTTGGTCACCGTCAGTCCCAACACTCCCACGGGGATGAGCCACAGGGGGGAAAACTGGTCGTTCGGGGGGGCCGGTGAGGTCTGGGGCCAGCAGCTGACCCAGCATCGGCGGTAAAGCCACGCCCGGAGCCCAGCAAAGCCCGGCTTAACGCTGCTGTGGATGGGGACGTGTCACCAGGGGATGGCACCGTGGTGGCAGCGGGATGGAGGGGGTAGCTGGAGGAAGGGACGGGCTCCGAGTGACTCAGAGCAATTTTCCCCATAATTCCCCTCGTTCAGACACGTGCTAATTGGGGTGGGGGGAGGAGTACAGAGGCTGGAGGGGGTCACTGCCCTCCCAACCTCCTCCACAAGTGTTTCCTGTGGGTCTGGTCACCCCATGGCCACCTCAGTCCTGGGGTCCTTCCCGCACCATCCCCTGGCAGAGCTGCTCTTCCTTCCCACAGGGACAGGGACCCCCCAACACAAAGCCTTAAACCCCTTAAATGTGGCCACGGGGGATCCCAGCCCTCGAGAAAACACCCCCTGTCCTGCCTTCCACCAAGGCCCTGGCCAGGGGCAGCAGGAGCTCGGGCTCCTGGCACTGTCTGTCTCGGGGGGGTTCGTGCTCAGCCCTGGCAAGGCTGCACCCCAAAAGTTTGCGGGTTAAACGGTGCTGCTGCCTGTGCCCGGTCGCCCAACCACCCCAAATCCAGCCCTGAAGGGAGTCCCCCGGCTCCGGGACTCCCCCAAAACCTCCAAGGACCCCTCAGGTGTGAGAGCAGCCCCTGGGCTGAGGCAGCTTCCCCAAAATCCTGCGTGTGCCGGGACCTGCAGGGACTTGCTGCCTCTTGCCTCAGCGTGCCGGGGGAAATTCCGCTCCAGCCCGCGGTCTGCATCTCATCTCCAACCCCTTCCCCGCCGAGCCGCGCCGCTGGTGCCGGTGGGCGGCACAGCCCGGCTCCAGCAGCGCCTCCCCTCCCAAAAACGCTGCCACAACCCGGCCCCGCCAACGCCCCCGGGGGGCTGAGGGGGCACCGACCTCATCTGCCTCCGTCCCGTATCGGGGAATCTGGGAAGGTGCCTGAGCCCTTAATGAGAGCTGGCACACCCCGCGGGGCAGGGAGGGCTCCTCCCGCCCCTGCCCAGCTGAGCAAACCCGCGGTGGGGACGCGGGGACCACACAGAGAGCCCGGAGTCTGTCCTGGTGCTGCTGCTGGAGCCTCCTCAGAACCCGGGGCTGGGGCTTTGCCCGGAGCCCTGGGGCAGCCTGAGCCCAGCAGGGCTGAAATCCCTCCTGTTCCTGTGCCACACCCTGATGGGCTCCACGGGCTGAAATCCCTCCTGTGCCACACCCTGATGGGCTCCACGGGCTGAAATCCCTCCTGTGCCACACCCTGATGGGCTCCACGGGCTGAAATCCCTCCTGTGCCACACCCTGATGGGCTCCAGGGGCTGAAATCCCTCCTGTTCTGTGCCCTGATGGGCTCCACGGGCTGAAATCCCTCCTGTGCCACACCCTGATGGGCTCCATGGGCTGAAATCCCTCCTGTTCCACACTCTGATGTGCTCTGAGGGGCTGAACCTCAGCCTGGCACCGAGGGCACACACCAGGGTGGGCAGTGACTGGCCCTGTCCCATCGGGGTGTCCAACGAGTGACTCTCCCACGGGAGGTTGTTCATAACCCCCCTGGCCACAGCCACCTGGGTGTCACTGGGTGTCCCCACTGTCACCACTGCCCTGCACTCTCAGGGCTCCTTGTCCTGCCCTTGCCCAAGCTGGGCAAACGTGGGTGCAGTCTGGGCCCAGAAGCAGCTCCCAGGACATGTGGGACAGCCTCAAAAATCAGATGAAAGCTCCTTTTCTGCAGGAATTGTTTTGGTCTCTGACATTTTCTAAGCTTCAGCATCACAAAGCCCCTCGAACTTGCAAACAACTTTGGTTGTAAAGGAAAAAAAAACCATTTAGGGGATGAAAAATGCAAAGTTTTATGCACGAAGAGAACCTCTGGTTTTTTGGGGGATCCAAGGAGGTGTTCCCAGTGCACAGCCAGAACCACATGCTGACCTACATACACCTTCCCAGGTGTGCTGGTAAACATCCTCGGAGGAGCAGGATAATGAGGGAGGCTCCCTGGGAAGAGCAGCAGTGTGGGGAGAACAGGACTGACCAGAAGGGATCCTCACCCTCCGCCCACTCCCCGCAGCCTGCAGGGCCGGGGCAGAGCTGCTCCCACCATCCCATCTCTCCCCTCTGCACCAGCGCCTGGTGGACGCAGGTGAGTCTCCCCCGGTCCTTTCTGGGCTTGAAACCAGCTTTTGTGTTTCCAGGGTTATTTTGGAACCAGTTCTTCCCAGCGGGGCTCAGGTGGGAAGGACGAGATCAGCTCCCAGGAGGGTGTGAGGACACGGCTCTTCCCTGCACGAGCTGATTCATCCACCCCAAGTGCCTGAGATGGCCACGGGGAGACTCTTCCCTCTAATTTAACCAGGCAGTTAAAATTCAGCTGAGACCCACCAGGGAAAGTGGAGAAATGGAGGGAATTGAGGTGAAAGTCCTCAGAGGAGTCAGGATGGGCAGCCCAGCGAGGGAAAGGTGCTTTTTGCCTCTGGCAAGAAAAGGTTCAGAAAGATTTGACCTGAACTGAACATTCTGTGGGAATGGAACGGGGGGGTTTCCTGCAGGCACAGCTGCCCCTGCCAACTGCTGTGGCCTCAAGTTTTGCTGCTCTCCAGGACTGGAGACATGTCCAAGCTCATTAAAGCCATCACTGACATGCTGGAGAGTTACCAGGGCAGTGCCAGGAAGGGGAGGAAATCGGAGACGTTCAGCAGGAGCGAGTTCAAGAAGCTGATCCAGCAGGAATTTGCCCCTGTCAAGGTAAATCTACAGGCTTGGGAGTGCCAAGATGTGTGGGAAGGGTGCTAGGGTGATATTTAGGGGTGGTCAGGGGTGCTGAGGGGGCTGCAACACCCACCCCACATCCAGGGCTGGAGTGGGATCTCTCCAGTCTTTGATTTTCCCGGGGTTGTGCATCGTGGCTGATTTCCTTGGGCTTCTGTTGCAAAGCTCCTGTTCCCCCTCCTGGTCCTGCAGTCCCCATTTTCCTGCAGGGAATGGGACACTGAGGATGGGGTGCCTGGTCCCCCCCCGGCTCCATTTCCTCCCTGGGCAAATCCAGGTGTAATCCCAGGCTGTGACCCCTTGGCTCTGGACCCCGTGCCCCCTCCTGTGCCTGCTGCTCCTTTTCCTTGCTTTGCCCTTGCACTGAGGGCACCCAGCCCTCGCTTTTGTCCCCTTTGGGAGGGGCTGATGGGCTCCTGTCCCCTCAGAGGTCGCCCACCAGCAGGTACAGGTACATCCCCCGCTCCTCGGACCCGGACACCGAGCCCATGAACAAGAAGGAGAGGGGCAAACGCTGCGTGTACTGAGGGGCACCTCCACCACTCCCAGGGCCCAGAGGGAGCAGGTAAGGACAGCTCAGGGAGCTCACAAAGCTCCTGCACCACATTTGCATGGACTCATTAGGAGGGGACAGAGCCATCATGGGACCGGTGTCACCCCGAGGTGACAAGACTGTACCCCCAGTCCATCAGGGGGGTGGGATCCACAGATTCCCAGAATATCCTGAGTTGGAAAGGACCCACAAGGATCATCAAGTCCAAGTTTTAAGTGGATGGCCCGTGCAGGGATGAATTCCAGCTCCACGGGGGCTCAGAGAGCACCCAGTCAGCTCTAATTAAAATTGCACAGAGTTCTTGGGCACAGATTTAGTGCAAAGCAGAGGAGTTGGGTAAATGGGGGTTGGGGGGGGATGTCACCCCCAGCAGGATTTTGGGACGGTCATGAGTGAAATCCTCCATGGGTTTTCCTCCCTCTCTGCAGGACCCCTGAATTGCTCTGTGGGCCAAGGCAGTGGCAGCAGCACAGTGGGATCACTCTGAGCCCTGGGATCCCCTGGGGTCCCCTCTCGGGCTCTCTCTGCTCCTCCAGTGCTGGCAACACCCCAGGAGATGTGCAGACCACGCCCTGCTCCACCTATTACCTCCATGAGGCAAAAAGGGTCTCTTGTTTGCCCCTGGTGCTCCTTGGGTGTCTCTTTGGGGTGCTTTAAAAATGCAGCTTGAGGGCTGGAGGGGGGGTGAGGCCAGATCTGTTCTTCTCTTCTCCTAAACACAATGCCAGAGCACCAGCTGAAGTATCAACCCCTTCATCCAGGTTTTTAATGGGGAGAAAGTGAAAAATCTCTGGTTAATGGGGCTGGAATGAGCCATGCAATTAGTTGACTCAGATTGTAGAGCAATAATGAACAAAGAGTGGCAATTCCTCGAGGAAAATTAAAGGCTTGTGGTTGGGAGCTCATCTCCAGCTCACTTGGAGCCAGCAGCAAAATTCCCATGGGTTTGGAGAGGTGGACACACTGAAAATAGACCTCACCTGCATCTGATCCTTCAGCTGTTCAGGGGTTGGTCCATCAGCCCCTCACTGTTTCGTTGTAAATATCCAAAAAGTGGCTTTTTTTCTGGCTTATTTTGCTCCTTCTTACCCAAATGGTTGTAAGACCATAAAAACCCCAATAAAAACGGTACAAAGTGATGCCTGTCCGACTTTTATGAGCCTCACACTGATCACCAGGAGCCTCCAGGAGCAACTGGGAGGTTGCTCAGAGCTGTGGTGGTGGGGAAGCCCCGAGGGGACGGGGCAGGGTTGGAAAGGGGGTCTGGGGGTACCAGGGATCCCCACAAGGGGCACCACACCCCGGTGTGGGGCCCAGGCAGGACCTGCCATGGGGTGGGGAGAGGTTTTTGTGCTTCTCCACCACGTAGGACCTTGTTCCCAGGGGAGGGGAGCAGCTGAGGGAGGGATGATCCACACGGGCTGTGGTCGGTGATCGGAGCATCCCGAGGGCTCGGGGAGGAACCAACCCCACTGATTCTGTGCTGCTGAGCCCAAGGAAACGCCAACACACGAGAGAGCTTGGGAATGGGACACTTTATTGGGCACCTCATGGGGCCAAAGCACAGCCTGGGGTGTCAGTGGTGCCCCTTCCCCAGGGAGCAGCAGCTCCAGAGGGCGCGGGAGAGGGTTTGTCAGCTGGGCACCCCTGGGGCTGGCAGAGCTCTGGGAGGTGGGAGGGAGCTGGTCCAGGCATGGACCCCCATCACTTCGTCTTCTGCTGGGGCACCTGGGGTATCTGCTGCTGCTGCTGCTGCTGCTGCTGGACCCGAATCTGGGGCTTCCCGTGGCAGCCGGAGCCGCCGGAGCTGTGACAGCCCCCAGAGCTGCCCCCGGAGCTGTGACAGCCACCACCCCCGGAGCTGTGGCAGCCACCACCACCCCTGGAGCTGTGGCAGCCCCCAGAGCTGCCCCCGGAGCTGTGGCAGCCCCCAGAGCTGCCCCCAGAGCTGTGGCAGCCCCCACCCCCGGAGCTGTGGCAGCCCCCGGAGCTCTGGCGGGTGTAACTGTGGCACTGGTCCTTCTCCTGCCGGGAGCACATTGTCCTGTGCTGGGGGACCTGTGGGGAGAGACAGGAACCATCAGGGGCTGCTGCAATCCCACCATTCCCATCGTCCCACTGCCCCTGTTGTCCCAGTGCCACCGTCCCGGTGTCCCCGTGCCCGCCCCCTTTGCCATCCCACCCTTGGTGCTGCTGTGCAGGATCCCAGGAGACGCCTCCCAGGATCTGGAGCAGTGTCCTGCATCCAGGACAGAGGATTCCATCCCTTGGGTGCAGCAGCACGGCCTGACCCAGCCATGGGACAGGTCCTTGTCTTCCTCCCTGCACCCCACACCCCATGAACATCCCCTGCCCAGCGCTCCGAGCTCTGCTTCCTTCGCTGGGAAATGATTCCCCGAGGAAGGAAAACCCAGACTTACCTGAGGTTGAAGGAAAAGCAAGAGGAGGGAATGAAGGTGCCGGGCCAGGAGCAGTTTTATAGAGGTGCCAGATGGTTTTCCCGGAAATGAGACAGGTCCCTGTCACAGGGATCTGTTAATTTATCACCCAATCCCCATCCGACCGCCCTGTGTTTACATCGCCCTCCTGACTCATGAGTGATGGATATCATTCCTTTTTTATCTGTTTCCTGTGCCACATAAGTGTCTAATTGCCAGCCTCACCTGCCTCTAATAGGAAAACCCGTGGGTGCCTGGATTTCCAAAGCCTCGTCTGCTTGGGATTTGTTTTGTGAAATTAAGCTCAGGCTTAATTATAGCCCCATCTCCTGAGGCTCTGCAGCCAGAGCCTAATCCCTGCAGTGGAGCCAGCACCAAATGAAGCCAGGAGTAAGCCAGGTAAACACAGAGGAAAGTGGCTCTCCCTTCTCCATGAGATGCTCCATCTGAAAGCTGCCACAGTCGTGGGAACAACCAGTGGGATGAGGGCAAAGTCCTCCTGGGTTTCCTCTGGAGAAGGGTCTCACATCATCATCAGGGGTTTCTAGAACCCTCTTTGACCTAAAAGAGTGTGAATTCCCCCCAAAATGCAGCAAGAGGAGGGTGTTGGGGGCTGTGGAAAGCCTTGCAAGCCCTGCTGTGTTCACACAGACCTGAGCAAGGTGACCCAGACGAGCCATTTCCACCTCCTTAACGACAAAGGTCATTGAATAAAGGAACTAAAATGAGGAATTAAAGGGCCCATTTGGTGCTCCCTGCTGGAGCAAAGCCAGAGCTCTGGAAATGTCCCTCCTGCACATCCCTGTCGGGGTTGGAAACTGCCCAGCACTTCACCACCCCACAAACTCCACTGACCTGTAAAGGCCACAGCTCCTTTTTTATGGGATAAAGGCAAGGAAAAGTCTGGGACACAGAAGACAATGCTGGGAGCTGCACAAACAAACAGGGACATCCCCGTGTTGCCAAAGAGTGTCCTGCTGCTCATATCCAGGATTTGGGATGCTCAAGCTGCTCACACCCCAAGTTTGGGATGCTTGAACTGCTCATCAGGAGCCTCCACCTGGTGTGGTGGGTGTGGCTCTCGCTGGGAGGTCGGAGCTGGGGAGGATTGCAAAGCTCTCCCCTGACCCCGCAGACCTGTGGCTCACTCAGCACCAAATCCAGCTGCTGTTTTCCTTGCTGACTGTCACTGAGGTCATGGAATTCCCTCCAGAACCCGGTGGCTGTGGCAGTAACTGGCAGAGGAACTGGGAAAACACCCACTCAGGGCCAGGTGAGTGCTGGGGCAGGTCCCTGCCTGCACCAGGGGCCAGTTCCTGCCCTGTGTCCCTGTTGGGCTTTGGCTCTTGCTGTGACATCCCTGCCACCCCCTGAACAATCCCCAGGACTCGAGGACAAAAGCATTTCTGAGCACTGTGGGGCAGCCTGGTTTTGTCTTTTCCAGAGGATTCTAAGAGCTGTGGTGTCTTAGAATCATGGGATGGTTTGGGTTGGAAGGGACCTTAAAGATCATCTCGTTCCACCCCCTGCCAGGGGCAGAGACACCTCCCACTATCCCAGGTTGCTCCAACCTGGCCTTGGACACTTCCAGGGATCCAGGGGCAGCCACAGCTTCTCTGGGCAGCCTGTGCCAGGGTCTCCCCACCCTCACAGGGAACAATTTCTTCCCAGTATCCAACTTAAATTTCCCCTCTTTCAGTCTGAACCCACCTCCCCTGTCCTGTCACCCCCTATTTCCTTTTTTATTGTGGTTACAGGGAAAAGAAATATCTTTGAAGAGGCAAAGCCCGAAGAGGCAAAGGAAAGGAAGCCCAAAACTTAGGATGAGTGATCACTCCAAGGGTTTCCTTGGGATGAGTGGGGTTGGCAGCTGGGCTCCCTTTGCTCAGCCTTTGAGCAAGGGTGTGACACATCCCAGCTCCAAAGCCCCTTCCCTGGTTGCCTCCCTGGCTTGGGAAAACAAGGATGAGGAGTTTAAGGAAATGCAAACGCAAGAGAGATCTTGGGAATGTAACTTTATTGGGCACCTCATGGGGCCAAAGCACAGCCTGGGGCATCAGCTGAAGGCAGCAGAGAACCACCAGTGATGTCCCTTCCCCAGGTGGCTCCAGAGGTCACAGGAGGGGATTTGGCAGCTGGACAACCCCGGGGCTGGGGAGCTCTGGGGAGGTGGGAGGGAGCTGGTCCAGGTGTGGCCTCTGCAGCTGGAGCTGGGGCTGTGGGACCCCCATCACTTCGTCTTCTGCTGGGGCACCTGGGGCACCTGCTGCTGCTGCTGCTGCTGCTGCTGGACCTGTATCTGGGGCTTCCCGTGGCAGCCGGAGCCGCCGGAGCTGTGACAGCCCCCAGAGCTGCCCCCGGAGCTGTGGCAGCCACCACCCCCGGAGCTGTGGCAGCCACCACCACCCCTGGAGCTGTGACAGCCCCCAGAGCTGCCCCCGGAGCTGTGGCAGCCCCCAGAGCTGCCCCCAGAGCTGTGGCAGCCCCCACCCCCGGAGCTGTGGCAGCCCCCGGAGCTCTGGCGGGTGTAACTGTGGCACTGGTCCTTCTCCTGCCGGGAGCACATTGTCCTGTGCTGGGGGACCTGTGGGGAGAGACAGGAACCATCAGGGGCTGCTGCAATCCCACCATCCCCATTGTCCCACTGCCCCCGTTGTCCCAGTGCCACCATCCCGGTGTCCCCGTGCCCACCCCCTTTGCCATCCCACCCTTGGTACTGGGTTCTTTTCCCCCCCATGGGATTGTCCCACCAAAGCCCAATCCAGGCCATGCCCCTCAAGCCAACACCCCAGAGTCTCCCTCCAAGTCCAAATCTCTGCTCTCGCTCCTTCAGCAACCCCTGCACTCCCTCCTCACCCACCTCCCCTCTCACAACCACCCTCAGAACAAACCCCAGCCCAGCCCCGGGGGTCCAAACCCCCCCCTCCTCACCGAGCCCCGGAGCCCCCAAAATTGCTGCTCTCACCTGAGATGCTCAAGCAGCAAAGACACAAGGAGGGAATGAGGCTTTCTGGGCCAGGAGCACTTTTATACCCTCCCTGCACACCCCACCTGGAGATGAAGCCCCTCCCTGTCTCCGAGCTCTCCCCGTTCAATTCATTCGTCGATGTGGGTTTTTTTCTGCCTGGGAGTGACTCACCCCATCCACGCTGGGATTGCCTCCTCTTGTAGGTCGCCTTTCCTGTGCCACAGAAATTTAATTGGCAGCTCTGCCTGAGGTGGCTGCCATGGGGGAGTTGTGTGGGTGGCCCCGGTTTCCACAGCGTGGCCAGGTTGGTTTGGGTGTTGATCACACCTGGGGAGGGCTTTGTGTTTAGGGGGGGAATGATGGCTCATACTTAAATCACAACATCCTTCTGGAAGGTCTTGAGGTTCTCTAGTCCTGCAAACCCCCCTAAACACAGAGAAGTGTCTGTAGGTACCAAAATAAGGGAGAAAAGTCTTCTTTAACAGTATCTCCCTCTGTGCTGGGCACTGGGGAGGGAACCTTGGGTGCTGGGTCCAGGTCTGGGTCCCTCAGGGCAAAAGGGACATGGAGGGGCTGGAGAGTGCCCAGAGAAGGGAATGGAGCAGGGAAAGGGGCTGGAGCAGCAGGAGAAGGGTCTGGAGAACTCCTGAGGGAGCTGGGGGGGCTCATCCTGGAGAAAAGGAGGCTCAGGGGGGACCTTCTGGCTCTGGAATTCCCTGACAGGAGGGGGGAGCCGGGGGGGGTCGGGCTCTGCTCCCAGGGAACAAGGGACAGGAGGAGGGGAAACGGCCTCAGGCTGTGCCAGGGGAGGGTCAGGTTGGCCATGAGGAGGAATTTCCCCCTGGAAAGGGTGTTCAGGCCTTGGCAGGGGCTGCCCAGGGAGGTGGGGGAGTGCCCAGCCCTGGAGGTGCCCAGGGCAGGACTGGCTGTGGCACTGAGTGCTCTGGGCTGGGGCCAAGGTGGGGATGGGGCACAGGGGGGACTGGGTGGGTTTGAAGGGCTTTTCCAGCCTGAATGATTCTGGGATTGTGTGGTTTGACTGGTCCCACTGTTGGCTCATTTCCCTTGGAACCATCCAAAACACAGTGGAGTGATGAAGAGAGAGAAGAGATCCCCCCAGACCTTTTCTTGCCGGTCAAAGGTTTTCTGCTGTTGCCAGAAGGACCACAAGCAGTTGGAATTCTTATTTTTGGAAGGGAGAAGCCCTGCCCTGGGTAGCGATCCAGGATTAGCAAGGGGCATAATTATGTGGTTGACTTTCAGCCCGTGAGTAATTCCCGAGCAGTGCCGGGGGTTTTATTCCAGGTTTTCATTCCAGCTTCGGTGCTGCCACGTGCAGGACGAGGGGCCCGTGGGTGCTGCCTGTGGTGTCACACCGTGGCTGCCACATTGTGGGGACCTGTCAGACCCCGGGGACTTTCTTGAACTTGCAGGAAGGTCCTTTTTGGGTTTTCCCTGACCCCCACTTAGCTCCTAATTATTTAATCCCGGTGCTATTCCGGAGGATGCTCAGACCCACTCAGGCCTCCAGGCTGGGCCATGTTTGCAGTGAGAGCTGATCACAAGCAATAATTTGGGATACTCCCTGTACCTTTTCTCTGCGTGGGCTGGGAATTGTTTAGGACCACGGAGCTTGTTTGGCTCTTTTCTGTCACTGCTTGTGGAAGATATTCCAGTAATTAAACTGGAAGTTCAGTAATTAAACAGGCAGCAAATAAAAGACTAAACTCAGGATTTCCACCTAAAATAGGGGAGCTGCTGGGATTTTGTCAGGGGGAAAGTGCTTGGGAAACACTGGGTGGAAAACATTTCCCTTCCAGCCGAGATGCTCAAGGAGTTGGTATTTTTGGGCCACTTCTCCTGCCTTTAATTTGTCTTTCTCCATGTTGATTAAGGTTTTATGCTGATCCCAGGGAAATGGAGCCTCATCCCACCTTTCCTAAGACTGTTTCACACCTGGGAAGGCACTGAGGTGCCTCTCCTGCCTCTCCTGAGCTCCTGCTTTCAACACAAGTGCCTGACTCTTTGTGAAGTCACTGCGAGTCCCGAGTGGTTCCTGCATCCCAAAACCCATCTGACACATTCGGTGTTCCCGAAACACGGAGGATTTTTGGAAAGGTGGGAGGACAGGGCAGGGTTAAAGAACCAGGTGAGCAACCTAAATGCTTCTTTTGTATTGCTAAATTGCTGTTCCAAACTGGAACAGTGTCAGGGCAAACTGTACCCAGGCTGCTTAATTGTGTTTTGTTCTGGCATCAGAAAAATATGGTCAATATTCTTTGGGAAAAAAAGACTCCAAGTAATTTTTGGCCCCTGACAACTCGCTGTGCTGAGTTTGTTAATGAAGAGCATCCAGCCAGCTGGCCTGGGCACCTCTAGATTTTGGGCTTGGCCACTTCAAAGTGCCTTGAAAATGGGGTGTGACATGGGGGGGGCTCAAGGCAAATTCCAGAGTCACACTGAGAGCTTTTCCAAAGGATCCCAAAGCAGGGAGTGAGCTGCTGCCTGCACCCTTTTCAGCAATGCCAGATATTTCTGATCCTCCTGACGCACTCGAGAACCATCTTATCAAGGTAACATCCATTTCATGAATGGCAGTGCCAGAGCAATAAATTACCCAATTCCTTTTAATTACAAGTTGAGAAGAAATTTGTCAGCGTGTTGTGTAACACTGACGCCCCCGGCCCGGCCCAGAGCTCCTCAAGGGCTGGGCAGAGGGTTTCTAGAAAGGCTTGCTGGGAGGTTTGCCACCAGCACGTGGAGATACCTCCCCCAGGGTTGGCCTTTTGGGGCCAAAAGGCAAAAAAATGGGGTTCTTTGTCTATGAGACTCTTTCTGCCCCGTGGTTGTGCCCAGAGCCAGCCCTGAGCTGTGCAGGGCAGCCCTTGGGGTCTTGCTGGGGGTTTTGGGTCTCCAGCTGTGTGGGAAGGGGGTGTGGGGGAGAGTTGTCAGCATCTGAAAATCTTTATTGTCTCTTTCTTTTCCTTTGGAGCCCAAAGTGGGGCTGTGGCAGTGCCCAAACCCTGTCTGGGCAGGGCAACGTCAGGGCGTTAAACAAGCATGAGGTGTCTTGTACTGTGACACGAAACACAGGGGGAAAGGAAAATCATCCACACAAACCCCTCCTGAACCCTGAACTGTAGTGTCTAAAACCCCATTCCAAACTCCAGATTGTAATGGCTCAAAACCCCTCCCAAACTCCAGATTTTGGCTCTGTGCAGTCACAGATGATACAGAGAAAACTGTGCCATGAACAGAGAGTTTATTTCAGCACCCAGAGACAAAGCCCAGGAGAGGTCACAGGACTCACCAGGGGAGGGGGAGGAGACATTTTCTTTGGGAATTGCTGGGGACATGCAAAGCTTTCTGAACTGGGCACAGGGTCGAGCACATGCCTGGATCACCTGCAGATGAGGGTCTGATCACTTCATCTTCGAGGACACTTGGTAGATTTGCTGCTGGCACTCCTGGGTGTTTCCATGGCAGGATCCACCACTGCTGCCATGGCATCCAGATCCACTGCTGCCATGGCATCCAGATCCACTGCTGCCATGGCATCCAGATCCACTGCTCCCATGGCAGGATCCACCACTGCTCCTGTGGCATCCAGATCCACCACTGCTGCCATGGCATCCGGATCCACTGCTCCCATGGCAGGATCCACCACTGCTCCTGTGGCATCCAGATCCACTGCTCCCTTGGCATCCGGATCCACTACTCCTGTGGCACCCGGATCCACCACTGCTCCCATGGCATCCAGATCCACCACTGCTGCCATGGCATCCAGATCCACTGCTCCTGTGGCATCCAGATCCACCACTGCTCCCATGGCATCCGGATCCACTGCTCCTGTGGCATCCAGATCCACCACTGCTCCCGTGGCATCCGGATCCGCTGCTCCTGTGACACCCTTCGCTGCTGTGGCAGGAGGATCGTTCCTGCTGGTGGCACTGGTCTTTGTCCTGGCGGGAGCACATCCTTGGAGACCTGCTGGGAAGACTCATCTTTGAGTGAGTGCCACGGCAAAGAACACTGGAAGTGCCCAAGGCCGGGTTGGAAGGGGCTTGGAGCAACCTGGGCTAGTGGAAGGTGTCCCTGCCCATGGCAGGGGGTGGAACAAGATGATTGTTAAGGCCCTTTCCCACCCAAACCATTCCATGATTCTATGATTATAATCCAGGTGCTTGAAGAAGAGAGAAAAATTAGCAGCCCACGTCTGCCCTTGCTGGTCCTCTGGGCAGATCTTTCCCTTCTGTGTTTAGCAAATACATCAGAGAGAAGTTAAAACTCCCAGGGATGAGTGAGAAGGGGTGGACAGAGTCCCGAGGAGTCCTCAGCCATCTGAGCCAGCAAGTTTTATGTTTTCCAACTTGCTTTTTGTTCTTTATCTACAGAAATGGATGAAGAAGACAACAAGGCAGAAGGTCTGAGCCAGAGACAGTCACAGGGATGGGACACAGGAGGCCAAGAGCTCGGGGTCGGGGCAGGGCTGGTGGGCACCAGAGGTGCCAAAGGTTGATGAAGCTGCACTTACCCCGTTCAGCAGGAGCTCAGAGGAGACGGGAGGCCGAGGCGATGAGGAGCGAAGGGGCGCGAGGGCTTTTATAGGGCACCCCGTGTGTTCCCTCCGGAAACCAGATGGGGCCCCACTGGAGGGACTTGCTTGTTCAGCACCCCGAGCACTTTGCTAATTGGGAGTTTTTGCCCTGCTGATTTGACTCATGGTGCTGGGAGCAGATCGATATCCCGCCGTTCCCCTCCTTACTCCAGAAAAATGTTAATTGCCCACCACGCCTGGCTCGGGACGGGCAGGTTTCTGGATGGCCTTGTTGCCTTTGACTGCACAATTTACCTGTTTCTTGGGCTTAATGCAAAGCAGCCACGAGCCCAAACTGGGAAGGGACAAATCTTAGGGGAAGGTGGGATTGTGGGGTGGGCTGGTGGGCTGGGTTGTGAAGGGAACCCAAAAATGAAAGGGAAAGGGAACAAATGAGGCCGTGGGGGTGTGTGGTAAAAATAAATGTATTTGGTCAGCGTGGGAAAAAAAGAATCTGGGTTGTGAGTGGGTGAAGGAGACAAAGGGGATTAGGGCTGCAGGTATGAGGGTGGCAGAGGGGATCACAGAGCCTGGGGCTGGTCTGTGGGGGGGGTGACCTGAAAACAAGGACTGTGTCCTCCAGGAGCCCCTGGGCCAGCACTGGGGCTTGGTCCTGGGGGGTTACAAAGGCAGTCAAGTCACCCCTGGGCTCTAAAGCTCTCACTGAGGTTTGATTTGGGGGTTTAGAGGTGGGACATGGCGAGGTGAGGCTTTGCATCAAACTCCTGCTGACCGTGGGAGTGGGCGAAGGCAGGAGGGGGGACATGGGCAGGGAGCAACCCCAGAGACCCCTAATTCTGAGTAAAACCAGCCAGGAGGCACTGAAAGGAGCCTTGCAAGAGTCCAAGCCAGTCTTTTCATTACTCAAGGGCTTTTAAGCCAAACAGAAGGAATGTAAAGCTCCACAGGAGCCCAAGAGCATCCAGGCTGGAGGGGGAGGACATTGGGATCGGCATCTTCACTGATTTAATGCTCTGCTTGGGGGAGAAAAGTCTTTCTGCCTATGGATCTGCCCAGGGCTGATCTCAGCCAGGACTCTAGAGGCCACTGTAATATTAATAATGGCACAGATTGAATTGGAATTAAAATGCAGAGTCGAGGAGACTCATCAGCCCCCAGAGGAGCTGAATCACCTGAAGCAACTGAGAGATGAGGAAACCGGAACGTGACTCGGGATATTTCACAAACGTTGGGAGAACAAAAATCCTTGTGAAACTTGGATCCACGAGCCATTCCAGCCCAGGTCACGTGGATGGGGAGAAACCTGTTCATCCTTTCTGTCGGCGACAGAGGCCCCTGAGCGTGGCCTGGCGGGGAGGACACTCGTGGGAGACCCTGACAGGACCATATTGACCCCTCGGCTGGTCTCTGAGCCCTCACATCTCCTGCAAAGCTCCTGCTCTTCAGGAGAGGCTTCCCTGAGTCCCCTGACAATATTTTGAGTGGATGGTGGCTTTTTTGGGGGTAATTTGTTGGGTTTATGGAAGGAATTGCCTTTGGGACGTTGCAAGGACAGCCTGTGGGGGTGTGTGGCCACCTCTAAACCCTCCACCCCAGGAAGGTGCCCTTGCACCTGTTCCTGCTTCTTTTCCTTATTCAGGTGGTGCTGCAGGAGAAATCTCCCCCATTAGTGCTGGGAAGCAGCTGATTCCGTGATGTGTCACGTCCTGGGGGCTGATGGAGCTGAGGGAGGCTCTCACCTGGGTTAGGTGAGGTGCCAGGAGCCTCCGAGGACACGGTGCTGTGTCACTGGCTCCAGATCCCTGCTTTGCTCCAGAAATCCTCCCTGGTGATTCCTCTCCCAGCCCCACCAGGCCTTATCTAACCAGGACTTCGGGGCCTTTCACCCTGTTAGAGCCATTCCCGAATTCTCTCCCTGACTTTTTTCCCAGGGCTTTTTTTTGGAGGTTTGTGGTGCAAGTCCAGCTGTTCCCGTTGCCTCATGGGTGGATGAAATGAAGTGCCAGGCAGACCCTCTCATTTTTACTTCTCTGATGAAATGTGTTTTTTTTTTCCATGACTATATTGCTATTTAATTACTGTGTTGCACAAACATGATAAAAACTGTTATTTCCTCCCAGCAAGGAAGTTGGCCAGGGGAGGAATCAAAAGACATCAGGTTGAACCAAGCAGGAGCCTCATGAGGGTGCAAACACCAGCTCTGGCCACAAGAAGGACCAGAAGCAGCTCGAAGGGATGAAGTGGAAAACACTGATGCCAAGGGGGGTTTTGAGCCATCATTTTTTATTGCCTCCACGTCTGCTGTGAAATAAGGAGGGGAAGAGCATTTAATATTTCACAGAGACCGTGGGTTACGCCTTCAAAGCACGATACAAGCAAGATGACAGAGCAGAGCCCCACGAACAGCACAGGATGTGGGGCCCATCAGAGGGTGCAGGAGTGAGACGTTCCCTTCGTTTGTCCTCACTCCTCTTGGCTTCTACTTTATCTTCCGGGCTGGAATTTTGCAGACCTGCTTCTGCTGCTGCCTTGGGATGCCCTTTGGCACGGGCACACAGCCTTGCTGGATTTGAGGGGGACAAACCTGCACTGGAGGGGGACAAACCTGCGCTGGAGGAGGACAGACCTGCACTGGAGGAGGACAGACCTGCACTGGAGGAGGACAGACCTGCACTGGCGGGGGACAGACCTGCACTGGACGGGGACAGACCTGCACTGGAGGGGGACAGGTCTGCACTGGAGGGGGACAGGTCTGCACTGGGACACACTTTGGGGCACACTTTGGGGCACTCTGTGGGATGCACTTTGGGGCACTCTGTGGGATGCACTTTGGGGCACACTTTGGGGCGCTCTGTGGGATGCACTTGGGGCTGCTCTGCGGGACACACTGTGGGATGCACTGTGAGGCCTTCCCATAGCTCACCTTGCCCCCCTGGTACCCCGAGCCGTGGCACGTCTCCGAGCACACCGACCTGCCGTAGCCCTGGCACCCCCCTGACGACCCCGAGCTGTACGTGGGTCTCCTGACACAGCTCGAGCCCCCTCCGTGGCACGAGCCGGATGATCCCTGGCACCTCTCGGAGCAGACGGACCTCCCGTAGCCCTGGCAGCCCCCTGCTGATCCCTGGCACCTCTCGGAGCAGACGGACCTCCCGTAGCCCTGGCAGCCCCCCGAGGAGCCGCAGCTGTAGGTGGGTCTCCGGACGCAGGCGGAGCCCCCGTGGCAGCACTCGGAGGAGCCGTAGCCCTGGCCCCCCTCGGAGCAGCCGGGCTGCCTGTAGCCGTAGTGCCGGTAGTCGTGGCCCCTCATGCCCTCGACCCCCTCACTGTCACAGCCTGAGGAGCAGCAGTTGGCGTAGCCGTAGCGGAACGGGGTGCGCCGGGTGTCCAGCCACGACCCCGAGGGGTCGTACCAGGTGGAGTTCAGGTTGAAGTAGGATTCTCTTCCAGAAGAGTAGATCATGGCTGAGCTGCAGGGAAAAGCCTGGAAAACAGCAAGCTGGTGTCACCGTCTGCTCTGGTTTTGTTTGACTCCCCGTAAAGCTGCGTTAGTGAGACGTGACCGGGTCACACCCGACTATCCTGAGGGTCTGGGTCCAAAGGAAACTCCTGCAGCTGCCCAGTGCCGGTCAGATTAAGTCCAAACCCTCTTTCTGACCTCCCCCTTCATTTTTTTTCCCTCCAGGAACAGAATCAACCATAAGACACCATGTGTGTAAATCCCACACCCTCAAGAGCTTCTTTCTTGGCTTAGCCCATAGTGCCAATCCCACACCCAGGTCTCCCAACAGCTTCTGTCTTGGCTTAGCCCATCATTCTTGAAAGTTCAAGTGTAACAAGTCAGGTCTGTGACCTCCTGAATCCAAACCCCATCCAAAAATGACCCAGGGCTGTGTCTTACCCCGTTCCCAAGGGAAGGCAGGCGCTGACCAGGGGAGCAGATTGTGACAGGCAAAGGGACCGGGGCCTTTTATAGGGTTCCAAGTCTTCCCCTCATAAATGAAACACTCTGCAGGAACGAGGATTAAATTATTTATTGGCAAAACATCTCCTCCATTTGGATGCTGTTCCCATGTCCTGCTTGACTCACGATTTCTGATAAGCATCTTTTAATTACCCAGCGGGACACATAAAAGACTTACAGCGTTTAAGGCACACATTGTCGTGTGAGGCAGGTAATAAAGTACTTATTCACCATCTCCAGAGCACCAGGACACTGAGTGGAGGCTGATGTGTGACCTGTGAGTCAGGAGCCACGATGTGCCCAGGCTCAAGGACCCGGCCTTGCCCTTCTGCTGCCCAGGAGGGACATTTCCAGGAGGTGCCTGAAGCACAAACAGGTGACTGGGAAGAGCCAGCTCAGAGTCACCAAAAGCAAATTGTGCTGATGGGTTTCGGTGATGAAGAGGTTGGTTCTGTGCAGGGGGAGGCCCTGGCACAGGTTATTCCATGGATCCCCCATCCCTGGAAGTGTCCAAGGCCAGGCTGGACAGGGCTTGGAGCGACCTGGTCTTGTGGGAGGTGTCCCTGCCCATGGCAGGGGGTTGGAACTGGATGATCTTTAAGGTCCCTTCCAACCCAAGCCGTTCCAGGATTCCATGAGTGTGATGGGTGGTTTTTGGCACAGTTTCCCACGGCAGCCTCGTGGACTGGACTGTCCATCCAGTGTGGACTGGATGGATGAACTACATGGTGGGTGAAAAACTGGCTGACACTGGTGCCGGTCCTGTTTGAGATCTTCATTAACACCCTGGATAATGGGGGGGACTTGGGAAATCTACAGGTGGCACCAACTTGGGGTGAGGGGCTGAAACTGCTGGAGAAACGGTCCTGTGGCTGGGATGGATGGGGATGGACTGGGATGGACTGGGAGGGCTGGGCTGGACTAACTGGGCTGGACTAACTGGGCTGGGAGGGCTGGGGTGGCAAGTGAAAAGCAGTTTGGAAGGTAAGATGGACCAAAGCTGACCTGGAAATGCTGGTCAGGGCTAAACTCAGTCTGTGGGCTCTGAGTCAGTGCACTGGGCCAGTGCCTGGGAACTGGGAAGAAAACAGCTAATAAATAAGGGATCTCCTAAGTTAGATTTCATATATAAGTGGTGTTTTGTTTGGGTAAAATTAGACAGGAGAAAAATAAATTGTTGTGGTGAAGAAAAAAAAAAGAAGAAACTCCTTTTTCCCTCTCCAGTTTTCCTTGGGGGTTCTGCGAGGACACGCTTGAGCAACACACAGAAGCAACATTAGATATTTTAATGCACCTTGTGGGAGGCTTTTCTGGCAAAGCGAGAGAGAAAAAGCAGGTTTGCAGCGCCTGCGAGAGCCGGGGAGCTGCGGGGGAAGAGCCGGGGCTGCGCCTTCCTGCGGGAGTGAAAAGGCATCCCTGGCACGCACGGCCACACCTCACGTGCCGGGCCACGCGCTCATTAACCTGATTAGCATGTAAATGAGGGTGTTGGGCCCGCGCGGGGCTCTCTGGGTGAGGAAGGTGCTGGAACGCTCACGGAGCTGACTGTTTGTCCCTCCGTGTGCACCGCAGAGGATCCGTCCCGCGGTCCTGTGCTGGGTGAACACGGCGGGAGGATTTTCCTGGTGAAACCCCTTCGGCCACCCTCAGGTGTGAACCCTAATTTTGACTTGGAAGTTTCCTCGTGAGGATTTTAATGGCTTTTAACATCTCGTTGTAACGTTGGTGATGTTTTGGGGGGTTAAAAAAAAAAGGAACCAAGTATCTGCTAATTTTTTCTCAGCTTTATTCTCTAATACACGGGGAGAAAATAAATGTGCAGGAGTCCCTGATGCTCCTGCAGTCACAGTGGTTACTTTTTTTCCCAGTAAAGTCCTGTTGCTGTTTTCGAATATCTTTGAAATCAAAGTCCACTGAACCCACGGGAGAAGGTGAATCCGTGGCAGGATGTTCCTCCATCTCCAGGTTGCTCAGATGAGGGAAGAAACAGCTTCTCTTCCCCAAGGAAGACCAAAGCCTGGCAGGGGAGGGTACTGGGAATTTAAAGTGTCAGTGCTGGGGCCGAGCAGGGGGTTGGGACCCCAAATCTGATGTGCAAAGAGCAGCAATGAACCTTCAGCCACGGGAGCATCATTTGGGCAAGGAGTGGAACCCCCTCAGCACTGACTGGGGACATGCTGGGGAGGGGTCCCAGATGCTGGGGAACGGTCCCAGACCCCGGGGAGGGGTCTCAGACCTCAGTGAGGGGTCCCAGCACCTCACTGTCCCCGTGCTCAGCACTTCTGCACACAGGGTGGCAAGAGAGTGACCTGCTTTTGCTGGTGGTGGCAGGGGCGTGGTGGCAGGGGGATGGGGGCCGGGCAGCAGCGCTGGAGGGGTGGGTGGCACCTCTGGATGGGTGGGGGGCACCTCTGGACAGGTGGGTGACACCTCTGGACAGGTGGGGGGCAGCACTGGACGGGTGGGGGGCAACATGGGCCGCAGGGGCGGCGATGGGGCAGGGGCTGCAGGACCACGGGGGGACTGTCATCCTCGGGGGGACACTGCTCCACCCTCCTCCTGGGCTTGCTGCAGGACTCCTGGTCCTGGCAGGGCGGGGAGGGCCGGTACTGCTGCAGGGGCCGGCGGTGGATCCTGGCGGGCGGGGGGCACGCGGGGGGTGTGTGGTTCACCTCCACCCGCCGGCGGGGCTGGCAGCTCTGCTGGGGTGGGCACGGCTCGGGGGGCTGGCAGCCCTGGGGAGCGCTCTGGCAGGACCCATCGAGGTCGTGGCTGAGGCTCCCGGGGCTTTGGTGGCAGCTCCCGCTGGATCTGGGCCATGTCCAGCCCTTCCCGGCACAGCCCGAGCTGTCGTGGCACAAGTCCTGGTCGCTGAGGCCCTTCTGGTGCTGCATCCTGGGGCAGAGATCACGGAATCATTCCCAGAATCCTTGAGGTTGGAAAAGCCCTCCAAGGTCACCGAGTGCCCCCTGTGCCCCATCCCCACCTCGGCCCCAGCCCAGAGCACTCAGTGCCACAGCCACTCCTTCCCTGGGCACCTCCAGGGCTGGGCACTCCCCCACCTCCCTGGGCAGCCCCTGCCAAGGCCTGAACACCCTTTCCAGGGGGAAATTCCTCCTCATGGCCAACCTGACCCTCCCCTGGCACAGCTTGAGGCCGTTTCCCCTCCTCCTGTCCCTTGTTCCCTGGGAGCAGAGCCCGACCCCCCCCGGCTCCCCCCTCCTGTCAGGGAATTCCAGAGCCAGAAGGTCCCCCCTGAGTCTCCTTTTCTCCAGGCTGAGCCCCCCCAGCTCCCTCAGGAGTTCTCCTCAGGTGACTCACAAGCCATATGATCAAGCCCTCGGGAATAAACCGTCTGGGAAAAAGCAACCAAAACACAACTCCTTTTTTTTTGCTGTTTCTGTGAAAAAATAGTGAGGAACCTGAGAGAGCTGAGAATCCAACTCACCCTGGGAGCGGGACGGACGGGCTGGGCAGGGAGTCGGAGTCCTGGGGACAGAGCTGGGGCTGAAAGCTTTTATATGTGGCCGAGGTCTTTGGGAATGAGACATGCCCTGGGAATGAGGAGCCGAGCTCTGCCACGGCCATGTGTGTGTTTTGTTCTGGCACTTGCTGCTTGATTAATCAGCCCCAATTAGCATCTCCCTCGGTGGAACGTCAGCTCAGCTCCTTTGCATGTGCAGTGGCCCATTATCTAATTAGTTCTCCCACTGGTCATGCTCAGATGTGCTGTTACCTCCTGTCAGTCAGATGGGATCCTGGGATAAGGATACCTGGAATACCGGGATGCTGAGTGATGTGCCCAAAAGGAGACTCTCGTGGCAGTGGGAAAACCACAGGAAGGCCCAGGAGTCCTTCCAGGGCACGGGGAGGGAATCCAGGGTGACATCAGGACCATGAGGAACAGCAGGTGTTGCTGCCCTGTGTGTGACTGGAAGACCTGAGCTCCAAACCCAGGATCCCTCCGGACACCAGGAGCAGGGATGGACCAGGGCAGGCTGGGGATGGGATGTTTATTCCCTTATTTAAATGAATTCATTCCCTTCCAGGTCAGGAGCACCTCGGCCAGGTGAGTGACTACGGCAAGGAAAAGCCTTTTATGTGTGGAAAATCTGGAATGAGGGCAGCCAGAGGAGCAGTGACCTCATGGACCATTCCAGCATATCCACCTTTCTGACATTTTCCTTTGACCCATTTTCAGCACAGCTGCTCCGTTTTGCATTTCTGTGGACGGGTCGAGGCATTTTTAAGGACTGGGAAAACATCTCTCCCAGCAGCCCCCAGGGCAGGAGGCATTTCCATGCACTCCCTCCACGGTGGAGCCTCTCCAAGGGATGCTCAGAGGTTTGTCCAGTGGAATTTGGGTCTGAATCACTGGGGAAAGCATGTGCAGAATTCAGGGGTGTGGTTTCAGGGCTGTGCTGGAGATAATTTATTCTGTAGCTGCAGGAACAGTGTCACTGCCTTGCAGGAAGCAGGGAAAGGTGGAAAAGAACTTGGTATCTGTCAAGGCCAATGAGGATTTTAGATTTAGAACTCGTTGCCAGTGTCCCAGGATTATGCTGGGCTTGGATTTAAAAGAGTGGCTTTGGAGTCACTTCCCTTCCTGAGGATTTCACAAATCACCAAGTGCAAATATTTAATTTCTTAATCTTGTCTCTTAAATTTTGCCATATTTGAATAGAATTCCAGATAAATTAGGTACTATTTCTGATTCCATCAGACTGGACTTATATCTGGAGCTCTGGGCAACCTGGTCTGGTGGGAGGTGTCCCTTCCCATGGCAGGGGGTGGAATGAGATGATCTTTAAAGTCCCTTCCAACCTAAACCGTTCTGTGATTCTGCCAATGACTCCCTCCCTCTGTGCAGACCACACTGCCTGGTCTATTTAATCTTATTGACAAGATACCAAAGCTCTTAAAAGGTTTATCAAACGTCTTAAAAGGTTTATCAAACCTTTTAAATCTCAGCAAATTCCCTGGAAAGAATTCCATTAGGAAAAAAGACCTTTAGCTCTGACTTTAGGGCCACACAGGTGCTTTGATTGCAAACTGTGTCTTCAAAGTCAAAGCAGGGGGAAGAGAATGGAACTGGGTGACCAAGGGGATGCTGAAATAACACTGATGAGTCCTGCTTTCCCTTGGATGAGAGGCTGACCCAAGAATTTCACCACTCCGGGGTGTTGGCATCAGCAGAATGACAAATAGTTGCAAAATTAATTACATTAAGAAATTAAACAAATGCTAAAAACGTCCCAGACCGGAGCTCTGGTTTAAAAGAGAAAGATAAACGAGTAAATGAATAAACATAACCCAGGAGTTTGCAGGATCATAACTGACACATTTTATTATGATTCATGACTAATTAGAGGTTAAAGGGAGGAAAGGGAGAACTGAAGCATCCAACATCCCACACACCCAGAGGAGAGGAGCAGCGGGCCCAGGGCTCACGGAGGGAAACCCCACCCAGCGCTGGGCAGCGACTGCACGAGCAGCGGGTGACCAAAGGCAGGCAAAGGACAGGAGATCTACAGTCTCTAAGCAAAGCAGGGGGGTGGCCAGGTCCATATCCACGTCTGGAAGCACAGGTGAGCCGGGAGGGCAGCGGGCAGGGCCGGGGGCTCAGTTGCCGCCGCAGCAGCCGCCGCAGCAGCCCCTGTTGTTGTTGCTGATGGTGTAGCAGCAGGACATGGGCATGCAGCAGGACTGCACGGGCATGCAGCAGGGGCTGCAGCACTGCATGGGGGAGCAGCACATCGGGGTCTTGCAGCACGAGGGGGTGCTGTAGCAGGTCAGGGAGTAGCTTCCTCCTCCGCAGCAGCCGCAGCCTCCGTTGGGCATCTTGTTGGTTGGAGAGTTGGCAAAGCTGGGAAGAATCACAGAATGTGCTGAGCTGGAAGGGACCCACAAGGACCATCCAGTCCAGCCCTCAGTCTGCACAGGCCCAGCCCCAAGAGTCCCACCCTGTGCCCCAGAGGATCATCCAAACCCTCCTGGAGCTCTGGCAGCCTTGGTGCTGTGCCCACTGCCCTGGGGAGCCTGGGCAGTGCCCAACCACCCTCTGGGGGAAGAACCTTTGCCTGAGATCCAACCTGACCCTGCCCTGGCACAGCTCCAGCCATTCCCTGGGTGCTGTCCCTGGTCCCCCCAGAGCAGAGCTCAGGGCCTGCCCCTCCTCTGCCCCTGCCCAGGAAGTTGGAACTGCAGAGTTTGGGTTTTTTCTCTGCCTGAATCTCCTGGTTCTTTAGGCAGCTTAAAGCTGCCTTATCCCAAAGTCCCTGGTGTCCAGGATCCCAGGACAGCCTGTCCCTGGGATCTCCATGTTTTTGGTTTGGACACCCATGCACTTGGAATATTGTCCAGCACTGGTTCCATCAGAGGGAAACCACCCAGGCAAAGCTGAGAGGAGCAGAGACAGTCTGTGACTGGGAGCAGGAGGTTTGGAAATAGAATTCATTCAAAGCTCTGGTTGTGCTCAACTTGGAGGTTTGAGGAGGTGAAACCAAGGGTTGTCTTGTTTTGTAAATGTTGGTTGTAACTCCTCTTTTTCCTCCAATGTCAGTCCCACCTCCTCATTCCCGGGCATCCCTAATTTCCCAGGAAGAGCAGCCCAGCACAGTGCACACAGTCCTCAGGCTGGACCCTCCTGGAATGTTCTCCAACCCCTTGCTCTGCCTGGCCCTGCTGATGCTCCTGGAGCCTCCTTTAACCTTTCCAGGCCCCATAAATCCTCATGCAGAGTTTATAGAAGCCCAGCTCCCAAACCCCATCCCAGATCCCCAGTTAGATCTGGATGCTGCTCTCAGATATCCAAGATTTCCTTTTGGGGAATGAAGGGAGATTCAGAAGTTCTCACTTACCCTGTTGAAGAGTGAGGAGAGGTGAAGGGAGGAGAAGACGAACGAATGAAGCGAGCTGGGCCAGGAGACCTTTTATAGTCCTGAACACCTTCCTCCTGGAAGTGAGACAGCCATTGACCATCCCAGTTTCCCTGTTTACCAACCCAAACCCATATTTTTTAGCCCTACGTGTCGCCTGGTATTTGCATTTTACCCTATTACTTGTGATCACTACCTTTGTTGGGCCCCATAATTGTTTAGCCTGCAGATAATCAAAGGGCTTCTATGAATACTGATGAATTTGTCCTCCCCACAACCTTGCCAGGGAGCCAGAAAAATGCATCCTCGTATCTGTTTGACAAAGGCAGGCAGTGAGGGCCGGGGATGTTCTGGGCCTTACTCAGCACCCGCCGCTGCTGAGTCAGTGCAAGGCCCGAAACTGAGCCCCGGCCTCGTGTCTCTGGGCCTCGTGATGGGTGGTTTCATCAGGCTGGTGTTTGAAACACGGGTTTGGGAAACGTCATGGAAATGGGGCTGTTTGTTCCTGTCACGGGGACGGGCACGTGAGGAGGGAGCGAGGAGTGATGGGGACGCGTCGAGAGTCACCCGAGCTCGGGGCTCAGTCACCCGCACGAGGGTCCTGCAAGGCCATGGAATCAAGGCACGGTTTGGGCTGGAAGGGACCTGGAAGATCATCCATTTCCACCCCCTGCCATGGGCAGGGACACCTTCCACTAGTCCAGGTTGCTCCAACCTGGCCTTGGACACTCCCAGGGATGGGGCAGCCACAGCTTCTGTGGGCAACCTGTGCCAGGGCCTCCCCACCCTCCCAGGGAAGGATTTCTTCCTAATATCCATCTAACCCTCCTCTCTGTCAGTCTGAATCCATTCCCACTCATCCTGTCACTCCAGGCCCTTCTAAATAGTTTCTCCTCATGTTTCTTGCAGGATCCCTTCAGGTCCTGCAAGGCCACAATCAGGTCACCTCGAAGCTTCTCTTCTGCAGGCTGAACAATCCCAACTCTGCAGCCTTTCCTCCCAGCAGAGCTGCTCCATCCCTCTGCTCAGCCCCTCTGGAGTGGCTCCAGCAGCTCCAGGTGCTCCCTGGGCTGTTCCCCAGGGCTGGAGCAGCTCTGCTGGGGGGTCTCAGCTGAGGGGGCAGAATCCCCCCCTGCCCTGCTGCCACAGGACTGGGTCATGTCCAGCCTCTCCCCCACATCTCGCCCTCATGCACCCTGAGAGCATCTTTGGGGTGCCAAAACCATCTCTGATTTTTGGTTTGTCCAAACTTTTGCAAATCCAGTCGGGGGGGGGGGTGTCAGGTTTGTGTGCAGGCATTGCTAAAACAAGGTTGGGGTTTGTGATGCTTTGCTGGGACTGCTTTCCTAGAAACCCCTTCAAAACCTCTGTATTGAGGTTTTGAATATTTATGATTTTATTTATTAATTTTATTTTTATTAATATTTTATTAATATTTCTCTTTTAAATTAAAAATTTAAGGGGCAGCTCTGCCTGTGCAAGCAGCAACACAAGGAATGGTGGCCCTGGGACTGGGTGTGATGCGAGTCAATGAGTCCCTCCTGCAACCTCCCCTTCCATCCTCCTGAAATCTGCTTTGCTGAGCCCTGGTCCCAAAAGGAGCACCCTCAGCTCCTCACCAGGGAGGGAGGGGCTTTAGGTGGGTATTGGAAATGGAAGGAGCCCAGAATGAACCACAGGGTGAGAAGGTTGAGGTGACCAGCACAGAGAACTGGTCCTGACTGGGCTCACGGGGCTGAGTGGGAGGTGAAACCATTTTCTGGGAGGGAAAGAGGAAGGGAGGAAGGTCAAGGTAAGGCAGAGCCCTGGGCAGGGTGGATGAATCCTTGTTTAACACTTTGCTCTGGGGCTCAGTCCTGGCAGGAATGGGGGGTTTGGGAGGAATTTTTTCCACGGTCTGAAATTGCAGCTCCCATCGGAGGAGCTCGTACATTATCCTGGGAGCTGCCTAATGAGAGGATGGTGGAGCCTGCCTGGCGAGTTCCCTGTGCTTCCTCACATCCCTGGGGATCCCTGGGGTGCTCTGCAGAGGGGTCCTCTCGGGTGAGCTGCCCCCAGCCCCCAGGATGGTCACAGTGGCCTTGCTTTGCTTTCTGCACAGGGGGGAGCAGATTGAGACTTTAGTGCTGTTTCAGCCCTGCAGGAAATGCTGCCAACTCCTTTCCAGGCTTCCCTGGCATGAGAATAATTCCTTGAGTGAAATACTGGAGAACAGCACATGTAATTGCAACTTCTCCAGGCAGAGCAGAAGAACATGTGTGGCATTTCCTCCCCAGCAGGTCCCCTCTGAGGAGGAACCAACTTCCCAGCCCAAGAGAACTGATTTATTTATTTACTTACAAGGAATTAATGGGGCAGAAGTGAAGGCAAATGCTTCACTTGTGCCTCCAGAGGGAAATTTTCCATAGGCAAGTCCTGCAACTGTGAGAAGGGCTGATCTAGGGGGGCATTTCCCACCCAGGGGAGTCGTGTCCAGCTGTTGGTGTAACCGAGGTGCTCAAACCATCTTTGGGGAGTGGGATACGGATCAGAATGCAAAGAAGGGACGTATCAGTGTGAAAACAGAGTGAGAAAAGGGCATTAAATGCATAAAAAGGACTGTGGTGCAGTTTTTGAGGGTTTTGGTTCAACTCCAGCTGATCCTGTCGCTCCTCGAAGGCAGCGGAGCTTTCTCAGGATTTGTCCTCCCACTTCAACTCAGTATCTGGTTACTCAGATGTTTTAGCAGAGGCAAGACCTTTATCTCCTAAGTGTCAAACTGTTTATTTGGCTGTCTGTAGGTCCTGAGGCAGATCTCTGGCTGCTTGGAATCCAGGGAGCTTTCCTGTGTCAGACTGTTTCAGAAGGGGCTCACGTCCTTCGTGAGTTCATTGTATTATTTTCATAGGATCACAGAATGGTTTGGGTTCGAAGAGACCTTAAAGTTCATCCCATTCCACCCCCTGCCATGGGCAGGGACACTTCCCACTAGCCCAGGTTGCTCCAAGCCCCGTCCAACCTGGCCTTGGACACTCCCAGGGATGGGGCAGCCCCAGCTTCTGTGGGCAGCTTGTGCCAGGGCCTCCCCAACCTCCCAGGGAACAATTTCTTCCCAATATCCAAACTAAATTTCCCCTCTGGCAGTCTGAACTCATCCTCCTTGTCCTCTCACTCCAATTCCTGATGAACAGTCCCTCTCCTACTTCCCTGTAGCCCCTTCAGACACTGGAAAGCTGCTCTGAAATCTCCACACCACCTTCTCCTATTTTCTTCCCCTTTCTTTATTTTATACTGGGTGGAGAAATATTGCTCACAGCGGTGCCAGAAACCCAGCTGGTGCTTAAACTGAAGCATCAGGGATGCCCTAATTTTCTTTGTGCAGGAAACCCCCCCTCACTCCCATTTAACACCTTGGAAATAGGAACATCCCAACACTGGAAAAACACCCAAGGAAAAGGCAGCGAACAAACACATCAACTCCCGGAGGTTTGCAGGGTCACAAACTACAGTTTATTGCCTTTTTTTTTTTTTTTCAGACAGATTGAAGCAAAACAGTGAAGAAAAGAGTTCAACATCCCACAAACAGTGACGAGAAGAATTCAACATCCCACACCCCAAGAGGAAAGCGAAGAGCAGGACCAGGGCTGGCGAAGGAAGATCCCGCCGATCGCTGGGGAGCGGCTTCAAAGCCCTTCACGAGCAGCTGGGGACGGAAGGCAGGAAGAGAAGGTAAGATCTACATCTCTAAGTGAAGGAGGAGGAACATTCAGGTTGTTATCCAAATCCAGCAGGGAGGATAGGGCAGGGCTCAGTTGCCGCCGCAGCAGCCGCCGTTGTTGCCGCCGCAGCAGCCGCCGTTGTTGTTGCTGGTGATGGTGTAGCAGCAGGGCATGGACATGGGCATGCAGCAGGACTGCACGGGCATGCAGCAGGGGCTGCAGCACTGCATGGGGGAGCAGCACACGGGCCTCTTGCAGCCCTTGGAGCTGCTGTAGCAGGTCAGGGAGTAGCTTCCTCCTCCGCAGCAGCCGCTGGGCATCTTGTTGGTTGGAGTGTTGGCAAAGCTGGAAGGAAAAGAGAGTTTGGGGTTTTTTTGCTGCCTGAATCATCCAGCTTAAAGTATTCTTATCCCAAAGTCCATCCCAAAGTGGCTGGGGAGGTGCCTGGTGTCCAGAATCCCAGGGCAGCCTGTCCCTGAGGTCTCCACATTTTTGCATTGGATACCTGCGCCTTTAGCACATGGTCCAGCACTGGTTCCATCAGAGAGAAACCACCCAGGAGGTGCCCAGACCCATCTCTGGTCCCAGACCCATCTCTGGTCGCAGACCAATCTCTGGTCCCCAGAACAATCCCTGGTCCCCAGATCCTCTGTAGTGCCTGGTCTCAAACCAGACAGCACTAAAAATCCTGCAGAAACCCACAGAAACCAAAAGTAAAGGCAAGCAGCAAACTCCAACTTACCCTGATGAGCAGTGAGGACTGGAGAGAAGTGGAGGTGAGTGAATGAAGACCCCTCTGCCAGGGAGCCTTTTATACTCTCCAAAGCCTCCCCCCCTGGAAATGAGGCATTCCTTGGCTATTCTGACTCCCCTGGGGGTCACCCGGCACATCCTTCCCACGTGTCTTCCGGCATTTAATCTTTACCTCTTTCCTTTTGCTCACCTCCTCAATTCTGCCCCGTAATTACTCCTCCACACGAACAACAGACGCAAATTTCCTAATGAATTTGCGTTAATGGCACCGGAGGCAGCTCTGAGGAAGCTCCACTTCCCCGGGGGTGACCCCGGGACACACTCAGCAATGTGCCTGGAGCCGGGGGGTGCTGAAGCAGTGGGACAACCACGCCTGGAACTTGGAGATGTCCCCACCCATGTGTCCCCTCTGCCCTTGGTGGGGAATTTTTGGGGACCGGTGGGAACTGTTGGTCAATGGGAATCCTTGTTTTCCTGTCCCTGGGGTCAAAGTTTAGGCTGAAGGGTTTCTCCTTTCTCAGCCTTGCTCTTGGGTCTCCCTTCAGGGTGCTGGGCTCTCACACTCCCTGCTTTTTGTTTCTGTTATATATTAAGGGGTTTTTTTTAATTTTCATCCATGGAATGGATGCATTAAATCAACCCCATGTGAGAAGAAGGTGTTGATGGTGCTTTCATGCCTTGAGAGGGGCCACCAACAAAAGATGAGAGTTCCAAGATGCTGAGGCAGTGCCTACTCATGGCAAATCACGTCCAGCAGACTCTGACTGTGGGGCTGATGTGGTGGCAGGTGATCCCTGGTGGCCGGGACGTGATGTATCTTCCCAGGATGCGGCCGTGGCGTTGGGTGTCCCTTCTGGAATTGTCCCCAGGGGAGCATTGTTTAGGTCACTGCATAATAGCCAGAAACTTGCCTGCAGGAAGCAACGTCCTGCCTGTGTAAAGCCTCAGCCATCTCCCCTGAATAAACCATTCATCACGTTTTTATCGGGCTTTATTGTCGCTGTATTGGCCAAGATGGTCCCAGTCATCACAGAAACAATAATTCTATAATCATAGAAATGTGGAATGGTTTGGGTTGGAAGAGAACAACAAAGATCATCTAATCCAACCCTCCTGGATGGGCAGGGACAGCTTCAGCTACATCAGGTTGTTCAGAGCCCTGTCCAGCCTGGCCTTGGACACTCCCAGGGATACAGGGGCAGCCACAGCTTCTCTGGGAAACCTTTGCCAAGGCCTCCCCACCCTCACAGGGAGGAATTTCTTCCCAGTACCCAATCTAAACCTCATTTCTCTCAGTGGGAAGCCATTCCCCCTTGTCCTGTCCCTCCATCCCTTGCCCAAAGTCCCTCTCCAGCTCTCTTGAAGCCCTCTGGGCACTGGAAGGGGCTCTGAGGTTCTCCCTGGAACATTCTCCTCTCCAGGCTGAACCACCCCAACACTCTCAGCATTTATGGCATTTTTCCTGCTGTTAAATGTCATTTAATGTACAGTGGGGTCAGAAATGACACCTCCAGGAAGTCCCTTTTACATGCCATGCCCTGTTCTGTGATGTCTTTGTGAATTTCTGTGGTGGTTCTGTGAGTTTGGGACCTTTGTGAGCGGGGCAGGATCTGACCCTGCAGCTTTTCCAGGCTGGATAGGGCTCTGAGCAACCTGGACTAGTGGAAGGTGTCCCTGCCCATGGCAGGGGGTGGAATGAGATGATTATTAAGGTCCCTTCCAACCCAAACCATTCCATGACTCCACGATGAAATTAATAATCACATTATTTCCTTAACCAAGGCACTTCTGCTCTAGTTATGGTATAAAATATCCTCCTGCCAGTGCATTGTACATGATTTACCTCAGTAAAAGCCTCCTGAACACCTGGGAAGTGTTTTCAGAATAGTTAAACAGGTAGAGAAGATGATTCTAACACAGGTTGAGGAAGCAATCAAGCCAGTGCTCGAGGCACCTTCCCCAGACCTGCAATTCAGGGCTGACTCCTGCATTTTAATAGCAAAGAAAGTCCCAGCCAGGTAGGAAAGGTATCCCCGACTCATGTGTGGGCTATTCTAGGAATGAAGCCTTTAAGTTGTACGTTGAGCCCTGGGTTTCATTCCAGGGCTCGGAGTCCAGGAAGGCGCGGAGGAAACGCTCTGCTCACGTAAGAACAATTCCCGTGGTTTCTGGGCTTTTATCTGCGGAAGATGGCAGTGGAAGAAGATGGTGCCTGTGCTCAGTGAGTAGTGAATTCCTCTCAGTACCTCCTGAAATACCCTTTCCAAGATAAGGGAGTTCTTGTACATCTCACTGGGACTTCCTCCCGAGGGGCTGCTCCGACCTCTGCTCTGTGTGACAGGGACAGGACCCAGGGAGCAGCTGGAGCTGTGCCAGGGCAGGGTTAGACTGGATTTTAGGGAAAGGTTCTTCCCCCAGAGGGTGGTTGGCACTGACCAGGCTCCCCAGGGCAGTGGGCACGGCCCCAAGGCTGCCAGAGCTCCAGGAGGGTTTGGACAATGCTCTGAGGGACAGGGTGGGATTGTTGGGGTGTCTGTGCAGGGCCAGGGGTTGGATGGATGGTCCCTTCCATGATTCTATGATTTACAGAGTGTGTTTTCAGGTGGTGGGATGATGCCTCTATCAGTCCGTGTCATTTGAGTTTTAATTACCTTAACCTTTAAGTTTTACAGTAAACACTGAGCTGTGGCAGATGATCAGGAGGGGCAAGAAGGGATCCTAAAATCATGGAATGGTTTGGGTTGGAAGGGACATTGAAGATCATCCAGTCCCACCCCCTGCCATGGGCAGGGACACCTCCCACTATCCCAGGTTGCTCCAAGCCCTGTCCAACCTGGCCTTGGACACTCCCAGGGATGGGGCAGCCACAGCTTCTCTGGGCAACCCATTGCAGTGGCTCAGGCTGCTCTGCTGCAGACACGACCTAATGTGTGCCAGCAGACTGGGCAGCTCTTTGTTCCCTAAATGTCCTGCAGTGCCACTGGAGCTCATCTGCAGCCAAAGGCACAGATGGCACCAGAATGAGGGCAAATTCTGGGCAAAGCTGGGAAAGAACAACCAAAAGAGCAGAGGTTGCATTTTGCTTAATGCTCAGTTTTATTGTCTACAAGCCAAGAGAGGGAATGAAGAGTGATCACATTGCCAGCAAAGGGCTCCCAAGTCCCAACCACCAAGAAGAGAATGAACACCCCACTAATATCTAATGGCTCTTTGCCTTATACTATGGGTGATAAATTGAAGATACTCAATAACTAAAGGACAGAAAGAAGCAGCAGCTTAAGCTTGAAAAGAAGAAGAAAATCCCTATGTGTTGGCTCCATCACGACGAGAACCAGAGGCAAAGGAGCAGGTTTTCATCTCCTGGGGCCTGTTCTCGTCGCACACCAGACGTGGAGCTGGCAGAGGTGCTTTTGCCACCCAGGGATGGCTCAGCAGCTCTTCTTGATGCAGCACTGCTGGATGGGGATGCAGGGGACACAGCACTTCCTGACGGTGGTGCAGCACTGCACAGGGCTGCAGCAAACCACCACGGGCTTCTTCACCACGTAGGAGCAGCAGGAGGAGCAGCAGGGCCGGGGCACACAGCAGACGGACTTCTGGCACACCTTGGTGCAGCACAGGGGCTGCTGGCACGGGTCACAGCAGACAGTCTTCTGGCACGGGTCACAGCACACAGACTGGCACGGGTCACAGCACACAGACTGGCACGGGTCACAGCAGCTGGACTGCTGGCACGGGTCACAGCACACAGACTGGCACGGGTCACAGCAGCTGGACTGCTGGCACGGGTCACAGCAGGGCTTCTGGCACGGGTCACAGCAGACTGCCTGCTGGCACGGGTCACAGCAGGGCTTCTGGCATGGGTCACAGCACACAGTCTGGCACGGGTCACAGCAGCTGGACTGCTGGCATGGGTCACAGCAGGGCTTCTGGCATGGATCACAACAGACTGCCTGCTGGCACGGGTCACAGCAGCTGGACTGCTGGCACGGGTCACAGCAGGGCTTCTGACATGGGTCACAGCACACAGTCTGGCACGGGTCACAACAGGGCTTCTGGCATGGGTCACAGCAGACTGCCTGCTGGCACGGGTCACAGCAGGGCTTCTGGCATGGGTCACAGCACACAGTCTGGCACGGGTCACAGCAGGGCTTCTGGCATGGGTCACAACACACAGTCTGGCATGGATCACAGCAGGGCTTCTGGCACGGGTCACAGCAGACTGCCTGCTGGCACGGGTCACAGCACACAGACTGGCACGGGTCACAGCAGACAGTCTTCTGGCACGGGTCACAGCAGACAGTCTTCTGGCACGGGTCGCAGCACACAGTCTTCTGGCACGGGTCACAGCAGACAGTCTTCTGGCACGGGTCACAGCAGACAGTCTTCTGGCACGGGTCACAGCAGACAGTCTTCTGGCACGGGTCACAGCAGACAGTCTTCTGGCACGGGTCGCAGCAGCAGGACTGCTGGCAGGGGCTGCAGCACACGCTCTTCTCGCAGCACACGGTTTTCTGGCAGGGGCTGCAGCACACGGTTTTCTGGCAGGGGCTGCAGCACACGGTCTTGGTCTTCACGACGGAGCAGCATCCTGTGGAGCAACATCCAGTGGAGCACATGTTGTTGGGAGTGTGGCTGAGGGTGGACGGAGCGAGGACCTGAAACACAGCGGACTTTCAGACACGACCCGTCTTTAAGTCTAGTGTTTATTTTGGCACAGAAGTGCTGCTGCCTCAAGCCGTGGGTGGTACCCACATCCCACCCTGCTTCCGACTGAGTTCCTTGAGGTGCCAAACTTCCTTGAGTTGCCAAGAAAGATCCTTACAGAAATCGAGCCACCTGTCGCTATCCCAGAGAGATTTCATCCAGTTCCCTCCTCCCTGAAGATCACTCCTGAACTTCCACCCCAAGAAGCTCATTTTCCACTCTGCCCTCCCTACTTTTTGCAAGACACAATAGACCAACAGGCTCAAAAGATCTGGATTTCCTAGAGAGCTGCAGATCATGGAATCACAGAACAGTTTGGGCTGGAAGGGACCTCTAAAGATCAATCCAGTCCAACACCCTGCAAAGATCAAACACAAAGACACATTTCCATTGACCAAACCCCAAACCATCACCACCACTGCTAATAGGTACCACTTACCGTAGCAGCTGAGAGGTGAAGTTGTGTGAGGAGCAAAGGGACCTGGAGACCTTTTATTTAGCTCGGGCTTGTCCTGCCGGACATGAGGTACCCCCCAGCAATTCGGGATTTACGCACTCAGCCTGCACTTATTCACCCAATGGGCCTTCAGCTGGTTAGTCTTTGCCTCGTGGGTTTTGACCAAGACCTCAATTTTGTGTCATTATCAATTTGTTGTGTGAATTTTTTACAGTTTTTTAATGTCAAGTTAATTCTTGTGGGATTCTTTAAAGGGTTTTTTTTCTGCTTGTTTTGCATATGGTAAAGCTGCTACACTGAGATCCTCTGTGGCTTGTTCAGCTGGAGAGTGCTTAATTAACATCAAAATCCTCATTAAGATTGAGGTGCAGTGGATTCCAGAGGCTTCTGGATGTCAGTTGCTCCTTGATATGATTTTTAGAATAGAATTCCAGGAAATGTAATTCCATGGCCTCATGTTTCGTGTCTGAATGGAGAAATGGTGAAGCCCAGTGGGGTCTCTGGTCATCAGAAGGACAAATAGGGAACAGAAAGTTCTTGAGATCTCGCCCCTCTGTCTCATCCCATCCATGCAGGGGATGACACTTGGCCTTGGAATAGAATCATGGAATCATGCAATGTCCTGCACTGGAAGGGACCCACAAGGATTGTCAAAGTCCAACTCCTGGCCCTGCACAGCCCCACCAATCCCACCAGGCCCAAACACCCCCTGAGCTCTGGCAGCTCAAGGCCTTGCCAACATCACTGCCAAGACAATTTAGGTGCCCAGGACTGTGCAAATTCCCCGTGGAAATCCGGAGTTCGGCTCAAGTCGGGGTCTGTGTTTTTCCAACTCCTTTCTGATGTATTCAAATCAAAGCCGAATGCAAAACCCCTCTGGAAGTTTTGCATCCTGTTTATGCTCAGCACAACTCGATCTGCAAAATTCCTATTCAATTCTTTTCAAATTCCACTTTGCCCTGGAGTAATGGAAGGAGTGATTTCTGGAATAACTCTGTGCTCACCTCTCAGTCACCCGTGGACGGCCATTAGTGCCAATGATAATGATCGCCCCGTGATTATTCATTAATGACAGGCATTAATATCTGCTTTGCCTGAAGGCTCCAGGGGATGTCCTGAGCACCTCGAGGATTTCAAATTAAACCACATCTTTATAAAATATTATCTCTCTGCTGTCAGAGGAAATTCAGGGGACTCGGGACCGTGACTGACGTGATGGAAGGTTTTGTGTCTGAGGTCACCCCGAGGAGAAGGGCTGATCCTGCTGCTTGGCCACCCTCCCTGTGTCCTACAGCTTCTCTGGAGACACAGGAGTTCTGCTGAGGGGAAGGAGAGAAGATTTAGGCTGTGTTTGCTCAGCCAGGACTAAAATCTGGGATGCTGAGGACACGATAGGTTGTCATGAACCTTCTGGGGACACAAAGCCTCTGTTTTCACCCAGTTCTGTTGGGCAACTGCTGTTCAAACTTGGCTGCATCGCAGCTTGGAGGAGCTGCTCTTGCTTGGAGGGGTTCAGAGGGCTGTGAAGTCACCACTTCTCCAGGCAAGGTCTTTCCAAGGTCAGCGTTCCTGCTCACTAAAACATGGGCTTAACTGAGCTCATGCTGATGAGCAGGTGAGACCAGGGCACTGCCACACATTATCATCTAATTAGAGACAGATTTATACACCAGCTGAGTACCTGCACCTCTTCAAACAGCCAAGGGGACTCCTGAGCCTGCAGAGAAATTCCAGGAGAATCCAACACTGGAAATATGGGGAATCCTGAGCAGGGAGGTAACGTAAGAGATGTTGGTGAAAATAAGGCAGTTTTATGTGTGACTTTGTTTGCATTTGGTGCATTGCTTCATCCAGAGAGCCAAAACCCCCACTGCTAGAGCTGGATGTGAATATCAAAAGGGTTTGAAGCTCTGTGAGATGGATCTGCAGGGATCCCATGGGGAAACCCATCACTGATTTTACAAAAGATTCAACCTAGAGACATAAAAATTTCCCAATTAAATTTTGCATGGAGTGGAGGGATTTAGGAGGCTCCATAAGGTGCCAGGAGTAGAGTAACACCCCTCTGTCTGTTTGGATTGGAGGATTATGGATGCAGTGAAGCAACCCTTGCTGGGAAACAAATTCCTCCTCATTAATCCTTCGGGGATTCCCACAGTTTATCCTGGTTGTGGAAATCTGCTGTTACGTTATTTAACACGTATTAAACAGAGCAGAAACATCCCTTTAGGCTGTTTAGAGTGCTCTCCTCTCCAGGCTGAACATTCCCAACTCTCCCAGCCTGTCTCCATAGGGGAGGGGCTCCAGTCCCTTCACCAACGCTGTGGCCTCCTCTGGACTCGCTCCAAGGCACAGAAATGTTCCGTGGTCGGTCACAGAGGAGAAAGTTGGACTCCTGGGGCAGCAAGAGAAAGTCTCAGCTTGAAGACAAACCCAGTGCTGTGGACACAGAGCTCCCCCACTTCAAACCCCACCTGCAGGGAGGGCAAGAATGAGTCAGAAACTGACCTGGCACAGCTGCCAAGGGTCGTGTGAAGATGAGCCACCCCTGGGCAGGGACAACAGCCCAGGTGCAGGTGAGTAATTAATTGCTCTCGGCATCCCATTGGCCACTTTTCCTTTTCAGCCTGTTCCTCTGTAATGACGATTTTCTCCATAACCTGTAAATAGGGAATTCCCATTCCTTACAGACCAACTGCTCATTTACTGGGCACTGCAGAGCTCAGCTCATTCCAGCCTGTTTCCCACGCCCGGGATGGGGGGATGAGTCACCCCAGGGAAACCTTCCCTTATTTTACAGTGGAGAAATTGTTTAATTGAGGGTGTTCCAAGGCAAGCTGCAAACCCTGCAGGATTTGCTTTGTTTTGCTTTCAAAGGCAGCCCTAGGAAAGCAGGAACACGCAGGGAAAACAGGAATCCACAGGTCAGGCCCCCGGCTGGAAATCCAAACCCCCCAGCGTGTGCTGAGCTCAGTGCAAGGATTTGTTTCCAATTAACCCTCCCAGCCCTCTGCGTGAGGTGCTCCTGGGATCACTGCTGGGAGCTGCAGGCATTTCCCATGGCTTTCATGTTTCCTTGGCATTCCTCCTACCTGAGCTGCTTCCAGCAGGGATTAAAGCACAGCTCCAAACCCACAAGAAAACACAGGTGCCACCAGACAAGCACAGAATCCCAGGATTGCTGAGCTTGGAAAAGACCTCCCAGAACATCAAGTCCCCCCTGTGCCCCATCCCCACCTTGGCCCCAGCCCAGAGCACTCAGTGCCACAGCCAGTCCTTCCCTGGGCACCTCCAGGGCTGGGCACTCCCCCACCTCCCTGGGCAGCCCCTGCCAAGGCCTGAACACCCTTTCCAGGGGGAAATTCCTCCTCATGGCCAACCTGACCCTCCCCTGGCACAGCTTGAGGCTGTTTCCCCTCCTCCTGTCCCTTGTTCCCTGGGAGCAGAGCCCGACCCCCCCCAGCTGCCCCCTCCTGTCAGGGAATTCCAGAGCCAGAAGGTCCCCCCTGAGCCTCCTTTTCTCCGGGCTGAGCCCCCCCAGCTCCCTCAGGTCCTTCTGGAGCTTCCCAGCCACTCTTCCCCCAGCTGGAGCTTCCCAGGGGGTTGTTGTGATCCCAGTGGAGGACTTGACACTTGGCCTTGTTAAACTCATACCTTGGCCCATCGATCCAGGCTGTGTGACAGAGTGGTGACTAAAACACCCAGAACTGTTTGCTTGGCTTCAAACACCGTTTTTATTGTCTTGCAGGAGAGCGAAGCAGCAAAGCAAGGAGGAAACTGTTCCCAGCGGAGAGGGGACAAACAGCTCAAAACTCACGAGACCAAGAGGCTTCACCCCAAAATGGTGTCACCCCCAACCCTTCTTAGGACTGTTTGCCTGGAGAGAAGGCTGGAAAGGCTGGAGAAAGGCTGGAAAGCCCTGAGCACAGCAGTGAGCTTGAGGCCTTGGGCGAGGAACGAGGCAGCGCATCCGGGTGCCAGGATCAGATCCTTCCTCAGTACTTGGGGTACGTTGGTGGCATCTTGCAGATGTTCTTGGTGTACTGGGGGCAGTAGGGGACTGGGGGGCAATAACGCTGCACAGGGGGGCAATAACTCTGCACGGGGGGGCAATAACTCTGCACGGGGGGGCAATAACGCTGCACAGGGGGGCAACAGGGGGTCACGTAGCTGAACTTCTGCACAGGCTGCCTCTGGAGGGTGTAGTGGCAGGAGGGCCCCGAGTCGTGGCAGGAGCGGGATCCGTGGCAGGAAGACCTGGATCCGTGGCAGGAGGACTCGTAGTCGTGGCAGGACCCCCGGGAGCACATCTTCTGGAGTATCAGCAGAGCTGTGTGGAACAAGAGATCAACGTGGTGAGAGGAAACTCAGTTCACTTCTTGTATTCTCACCCTTTGTAATAATATTTTTCTTGACATCTCCAGTCTTGACTCTCCAGCTTCTCTTTCTTTTTTCCTGCCTAATCCAGACCCAGCAATCCTGATGGATCTGCTGGGTGTGCTCTGGGAGCTGCTGTGTGGAACCAGGTCCCTACAAGCCAGCTGGAGCCCCATGAGCCCATTTCCAAACCCACCTCCCCTGTGAAAGAGCTCAGAGTTTGTGCCACCCGAGGATCCCTTCGAGTGCCTTTGCTGCCCCTTCCTGGTGATCCCCATCCCTCCACCTGCCATTCCCTCTTCCTCAGGGGCACAAGGAGGAACTTAACCAAGTCCCAGCTCCCAGGAGCTCCACAAAAACCTCTTGTGGAGTTTTCTTCTCTCTCAGCCAGAGCAGAAATAGTAAAATTGGTCTTACCCTCTTCAGCTGCAGCGAGAAGCTTCTGGAAGCGAAGGCGAGTGACTGAGGAGGACTGGGCTGAGCGACCTTTTATACCCTCCAAAGGTTATCTGGGATATGAGACACCTCTGTGCAATGACAGTTTAATTATTTCCGCTCTCAGTCCCTATTTTTAGTGTTTCCTCTTTGGCACAGCGTGTCCCATCCCATAGGTAATTCCCAACGCAGGGATTTTCGAAGGCGCTTCTCTCCCGTTTCCTGGAGACTGACACTAATCTGACGGGTGTTAATTAGCTGGCCAGGGGATAACTGGGATTGCATCAGTGACAGAAAGGGCCCAGAAATGCTGACTCCTGGGGAAGGTCTCCCGTTGGGTGCAGGTGACAGCTCAGGACTTTAATTTGCCTGTTGCTGAATGCCAAGAGGAAATAATGGGATTATCAGCTGCAACTCCTGGGCACGGCACAAAGCTGGAAAATCCGGAGGGATCTCCTCGGTTCCCTGGTGTGGCAAAAAAGAAAATGTTTCTGGTGCTTCACGTGTTCCTGGAGTTGGCAGATGATTGGGATGATCCCATCAGATCGTTCCAGGTGAATCAAAGGTTATTAAGATCAGAGAAAAACAGCTGACAATGAGCTCTGTGCAAGGCAGGAGTGTGGTAAGTTTTCCCATTCCTTGGTTTCTCTTTCCTTCACTGATATTTTTATGCTTTTTTTCCCCCCTGACCTCACCTGCAGAGGAGTGTGGAAAGCAAAGGATTCAGAGAAAGGGAGCCAAAGTTTGAGCAAATATTGGATTCTGTCACTAAAGCTGGATTTATAACCCCATTTGACCCAGAGTTCTGTGCAGCAAGGGAGGATGGCCCCAATTCCTCAGGGACATTTTGTGACTCAGTTGTGGGTCCCAAACCAAAACCTGCACTTGCCCAGCCACCAAAATCAGTGCTGGTGTGACAGTTCTTTCCTCCAGGCTTTGTCCTGGAGCATCACACTGGTGTTCCTCCAAAATTTTTCTGCCTGGTAACAACCTTCCAAAAATGGGGTGTTGTTGGTTACACCCACTCAAAAGGCATCTCTGAACCTTTCAGATTCAGGTCCTGTTAAAGAAAACGTGACCCTTAAACAGTTCTAATCATCCTTTGCTCACAGGCCTTCCAGGGCAGTTTGTGGCTTCTGTTTTCAGAGGCTCAGACGTGTTCAGGTATTTGAAAATATTTCTATTTCTATTTCTATTTCTGTTTCTGTTTCTGTTTCTGTTTCTGTTTCTGTTTATTTCTATTTCTATTTCTATTTCTATTTATATTTCTATTTATATTTATATTTATATTTGTATTTATTTGCCCAAGGTCTGGCATTGGGCTTGGAGGAAATTACTGCATGTTGAGAAAGAACAACTGTGACCTACTTATTGCCCTTCTATTTAATGAGCAATCACAGAATCCCAGGATCATTTAGGTTGGAAAAGACCTCCAGGATCATGGAGTCCCCCCTGTGCCCCATCCCCACCTTGGCCCCAGCCCAGAGCACTCAGTGCCACAGCCAGTCCTGCCCTGGGCACCTCCAGGGCTGGGCACTCCCCCACCTCCCTGGGCAGCCCCTGCCAAGGCCTGAACACCCTTTCCAGGGGGAAATTCCTCCTCATGGCCAACCTGACCCTCCCCTGGCACAGCTTGAGGCTGTTTCCTCTCCTCCTGTCCCTTGTTCCCTGGGAGCAGAGCCCAACTCACACTTTTCTACACCCTCCTGTCAGGGAGTTGCTGAGTTTGAATTCAGGTTGAATTCTCTGATATTTTTTTCACAATGATGGGACAAAAATCTGTGTGGACCCCTGGAAGCAAGGGAAGCTTTTCTCTGCTCGACCCTTATGCCCATGTAGATTTTTGGTAGCTGAGAACTTTTCCCTCTACTAATGTGTCTTCCCTTCATTCCCAAATGAATGTGGGAATCATTTGCCACCAACTGTTGGGATACTTTGAGAATATGAGGAAATTTGACTGAAGAACCCAGAAAAACATGTAAAAAAAAAATCAAGGCAAAAGAGAATAAGGAAATTCAAAGACAACAAGGGTCTCATGAACTGCCAGATTTATTTCCCACACCCAGATGAGTCCGAAACAGAAAATGCACAACAGACAAAGATCCCCAACAGCAATTAAAGCCCTGAATAATTAGAAAGGACATTTCCCGAATAATTAGAAAGAATGACACCACAGATGTTAATTAGGGGAACACTTCATCCCAGGGAGGCACATGGCAGGATTTCAGGGAGGAGGAGCCGTGGTTGGAGTTGAGGGAGGAGCCGGTGGGTCCGGAGTCGGGGCTGGATCCTGTCAATACTTGGGGCAAGCTGGTGGCAGGTTACAGATGTTCTTGGTGTACTGGGGGCAGTAGGGGACCTGGGGGCAGTAGGGGGCCTGGGGGCAGTATGGGACCTGGGGGCAGTATGGGACCTGGGGGCAGTAGCGCTGCCCGGGGGGGCAGCAGGACGTCACGAAGCTGCATTTCTGCACCGGCTGCCTCTGGACGGGGTAGTGGCAGGAGGACTCCGAGTCGTGGCAGGAGGAGCGGGACCTGAGGCAGGAGAACCAGGATCTGTGGCTGGAGGAGCGGGCTCCGTGGCAGGAGGACTCGTGGTCGTGGCAGGAGCTGCGGGAGCACATCGTTCCGGGGCGCCGGGAGCTGGAGGGGAGAGAGACCCCGTCAGCCCGGCACGGCTGGGACCCACTGGGGCCTCCCGTGCTTTCCTTGGCTCTTGTCCTGTATGGGACGGGAAGTGTTGTCTTCCTGTGTTTTGTAATATCTGGGATGTCGTGGCCCTGCCAGTGACTCTGCCTTGGCTTTTGGGGGATGCTCCGTGACGGTCCAGCTCTGATGGGAATTTCCCAGCCAAGATGCTACTTAAGGTAAAATTTACTTCTCAAATTTACTTCTACACTGATTTGTCTGAGCTCTCTCCCTCTCCATCACCAGCCAGTTTGGGAATGAATTCCTTGCTGGCTCCCGAAGACTTTGTGTCTTTGTGGATCTGCTCCTTCAATTACTCCTGTTTTTCTATCAACCCATCTGTGAGCAAACCACGAGCACCCTCCATGTAGCCAACGTGTTCAGGCACCTGATCCCCCCAGCCAAGGAATTTCTAAGACAAAGGCAAGGTCTAAACACAGAACTAGTCCTCTGTCAACTTCTGCTGCTCAAGAGAAGACAAATCAATATAATCCAACTCACCCTTTGCTGGAGCAAGAGGAAGAGTGCGGAGAGCTGATGCTGAATGGAGGAGGAACAAGGCATGGCCAACTTTTATATCTTCCCAAGGGTTGTCCGAGAAATTAGGCACCTCTTGGCAATGCTGACACAAACACTCATATTCATATTTATCTTCTGTGTCTGGTTTTGAGCATTTCCGATTCGACGCCGTCAGGAAAAGCCATTATGACTTTTTCCTCAGCACTATAATAGACAACAACGAATTTCCCAATCTGCTTATAAGGGAATTTTGAAGGCTGAGGCACATTTACATATTAAAAATGCACCTAACCCTGGAGTTATTAAGTGATTTGTTGTTGGGCAACTGGGATTGCATCAACGTCCAAGTCAGAGGTGTTGACTCCGGGCCCGTGTGCTGCCCCTTGCTCTGCCCGGCACACTCACACTTTGATTGAGGGATTTTTTTCCTGACACAAGGCACTGTAATTAACAGCCCCAGCTCCCGGGGACTCGATTAGAGGGAGGTCCTGTTGACGAGCTCGAACGCACCCAACGCCTCAGCACAGGAGGTGACGCCAAAAGGACCTTCCCCAAATCCAGTTTTTGTCATTCTGTTTGTGAATCCACCAACCCTCAACTGCTTCTCACTCCTGCTGCAACATCACCCTGTTTAATTCCTCCTCCAAGGAAGGAGGGGGGTTCAAAGCCTTTTGTGTGAGGATTTTCCCTCCTGGCAACCTGTTTTCAGACCCAGCTTGCTTTGGGGTCCTGATTTAAGCAGTTCTGTAATTTTTACTCATTTTTTTACCTTTTACAATGACCCAAGATTTCAGGACAATAAATCAATCAATAAAATAAAATGGGTGATTGTTCCTTTCCTGTGACTTTTATCCAGGAGAGTGCCTCAGGAACAACTCAGGAGTCGGGGAAGGAGTTGATTTTTAGGGTCCCTTCCAACCCAAAGCATTTTATGACTCTGATTCTTTTTCCTGATTTTTTCAGGGCCGTGATTCAGCAAACCAAAAGTGTTCGAGAAAATATTTCAGAGCCAATCTCGTTCAGGAAAATCCAAAGCTTTCTGAGAAGTGCTGTGAGGTGTAAATGGTGGAGAAACGGTTTATTCAGGTTGATAAAAACCTTTCTGGGGAAGGCCCTGGGGTCAGCTCTCCATGAGAGAGGGTGAATTCACAGAGTCACGGGATGGTTTGGGGTGGAAGGGACCGTGAGGATCGTCTGGTTCAGCTCTCAGGCTCAGAATTTCAGCTGACTCTGGTTGTTGAGCTCCCTGAGAAGCTGATGCAGCCGAACAGGCGCCGGCAGGAGGAACTGAGCCTGTTCTGGAAGGGATGGCTCAGCTGGAGATAAGGGCAGTCCCAGGCTGCAAAAAGCAGACACACATTTACCATTCAGTTTTAAGTGCCTGCAGCTGTCACTGGAAACTGCAGTTTGGAGCCCAGTGAAAGAAGGAGGGTTGGGAAGAAACCACTAAGTGCTCATTTGCACTTTTCAGACACCTGGAAATGTTTGTGATTCTGAGTCGGGGTGAGGAGTGGGAGGTGCTGCTGAGGGAGGGACTGAGTGAGGCAGTTCTACACTAAATAGAATCATGGAATGGTTTGGGTTGGAAGGGACCTTAAAAATCACCCCCTTCCAGCCCCTGCCAGGGGCAGGGCCACCTTCTGCTAGCCCAGGTTGCTCCAACCTGGCCTTGGACACTTCCAGGGATGGGGCAGCCACAGCTTCTCTGGGCACCCTGTGCCAGGGCCTCACCTCCCTCCCAGGGAAGAATTCCTTATATATATATATATATATATAAAAATATATATAAATATATATAAATATAAATATAAATATAAATATATATATTCTGTATATAAATATATATCAATAAATAGGGTGCAGGTGAGCTCCTTGCACATTCACCTGCCCCAGAAATGTCTCTGCAATCATTGGCTTTTATTATTTTGAAACTCTTGGGGCATTTTGTGCTAAGTTTTAAGAAAAGAAAGCAAAGGGGTGACTCAGAAGTCGAAAGTGACGATGATTCCCGGGTAAAGAGGTTAAAGAACAAACAAATATATCTAAAATATAAATAAATACATAAAACGTAAATAAACAGATCATAAACTCTTTCTATTTCTGGAAATCAGATTTTATTGTCTCATCTGTGTGTGTGTCAGGCACCAGGAATCATTCCCGGCTCCACAGAAAACCACCTCAGCTGGGTCTTCTGTGCTGAGTAAATGAAACCAAACTGGACTCATATTTTGGAGGAGATTCCAATCACAGACGAGGAATTCGAGGATCAAATCAGAGATGGGAAAAGAGAAGCATCAATTCAATATTTCAGGCCCTGAGGGCACCCGAGGCGGGAGGAGCCGGGGGGTCCAGGCTGGATCCTCCCGTCAATATTTGGGGTACGTTGGTGGCATCTTGCAGATGTTCTTGGTGTACTGGGGGCAGTAGGGGGCCGGGGGGCAATAACGCTGCAGGGGGGGGTAACAGGGCTGCACGGGGGGGCAATAATTCTGCACGGGGGGGCAGCAGGGGGTCACGTAGCTGAACTTCTGCACCGGCTGCCTCTGGAGGGTGTAGTGGCAGGAGGGCCCCGAGTCGTGGCAGGACGAGCGGGACTCGTGGCAGGAGGTTTCGTGGCTGTGGCAGGACCCCCGGGAGCACATTTTTCCTGGAGGATCAGCAGAGCTGGAGGGGGGAGAGAGAGAGAAACAATCACGTGGTCACAGATGGACGTGATTACACTGATCCTGCTGTTTGCTCTGGGATCCCATTCTCTTCCTGATTTCTAGTTCTTCAGGGGTAAGGAAGTGGTGTCAGGGTTGATTGGGAGATGCTTTATAGCCCCCCCTAAACTTTTTTGGATGCAAGTTGCCTTTTAGAGAAAAATTGGTCAAAACCTTTGCTGCCCATGAGCAACTCCAGACCCTCCAGTGCCTTCTGCTTGAAAACCTGGAGTCCCTTGTCCACAAAATCCTCTCTCTGTTCTCTCTCTGTACTTCCCACAAAATCCTCTGGGCTTTCCCCTCTGTATTTTCCACCCTTTCTGTTGGTTTGGTTTGACTTGAGCCTCTGCCCAAAGCCTTTATTGTAATTTGCTTTAACAAAACAGCTCCTGTGGGTGACAAGAACTTGGTCTCCAGCACCACCAAGGTCCAGAGGTGAGGAGTGAGTGTCCTCCTCCAGCTCTACCAAAACTTGCAGGAAAACAGGCAATTTCCTAAAGAAACTCCAGAGGAAGAGAAAAACTGGACTTACCCTCTCAGCAATGGGGATGGAGGAGTGTTGGAGCAGAGCAGTGAGTGAAGGGAGCTGGGCTGAGGAACCTTTTATATGTTCCCAAAGGGTTATCTGGGACATGAGACACCTCTAATTACACATCCCAGCCCATTTCTATCCGCTGTGTTCAGCTTCCCGTATTTTCCCTTTGATGCTCTGTGCTTTTGGGATGGTAATTGTCCCATAAGTTATTAATAGCACCTTAATTCCTTCACCTCCCTGTGAAGGAGATTGGAAGGTATTTCACGGGAAGTGACACCGGCACCAAAACCGACGGATCTGCTCACGGACAACGTGGATCGAGCCCAGGAGATGTTTGTGACCCAGAAGAACCAAGTCCTCGGTGTCACATGGGCCAAGAGCTCAACGTGATCAACCTCCATGTGAAGGAAAAATGACTGTTGCTGTTAATCCCTGTGGATTATGGTCAGGGCAGGAATCCTGCAGCTGAGTTGCCCAATGGGACCGGATACAAGGGATTTGCATTAGCCCAAATAAGTCCTTCATGGGTAATTCCAGCCCTATCAAAGATTTCTCCTCTTCTTCTTCTTCTTCTCTGACCCTGGCTGGGCACCAGGTGCCCCCCAAAGTCCTGCCAGCAAACCCCCTCCAGTGTTGGCTCCTCTTTCCATGGCTGTGGATCCCCCTCCACCAAAACCTCGTCATCCAAACCCAACACGTGGCTTTAGATCCTGTTTTAGCAGCACTGAGTGCCACGTCCAGTCATTCCTGGAACATCTCCAGGGTGTCCCAAGTCCTGCTCCTGCTCCCAGAAATGATTTGGTGATTTTCCTGTTCCTATTTTCCTCTGCCCTTATCCAATTTACTCCTCATTTCCCCCCCCAGATTTTAAATCAAACCCGTCTTTAGTTCTTCCTGGGAATCTTCAGCAGCTGAGCTGTGAGAAGGGGGGCTCTGGGGGGTCACAGGAACACTGAGGGTGATATTTTGGACTATTGGCTGGGACAAAGTGCTGGTGTTGCTGTCCTGTTTTCAGTCCTCAGCCGTGGCCTCTCTGCAGCTCTTGTGGAACGGGGATGCTCAGACAGGGATGGAGCTCAAGCAAAAATAAACAAAGCAGTGGGAGAAGCTCCTGAGCCCGGATTTTCCCGTGAATCACTTCGGGATGAACTTGGGGCTTCCATGCCCGGGAACAAGTCATGCCCATCTCACCCAGCAATTACATCTTCTTGTCCCATAAAGGCAGGAATGTGTCAACACTGGGATGACATCGTGGATTAGATGTCAGGCACGAGGGATTTGGGGTGATGCTCTCCTGACTCACAGGGATCCCTCCAACTGCTCCTCTCCCAGCTGAGCTCAGTGTCACAGGGCACACAGTGACCCCCAAATCCTGCTCTGCAAAGCTGCTTTTGGGCTGCACTTGGGCCCAGAGAAGCTGTGGCTGCCCCATCCCTGGGAGTGTCCAAGGTTGGAGCAACCTGGGAGAGTGAGAGGTGTCCCTGCCATGGGACACTTGGCTCTGCCTAAAACCAACCTGTGTGTTTGTTGCAAACAGTGCAAGAGAGAGACTTTCTGTGGAACATTTCCCTGCAGAGAGACCCTCCATGGAATATTTCTCAGCATCTTTGCTGCCCTGGCCTTTGTGGCAGGGGGAGGTGGGGACAATTCCCCGCTGGATTTTTGCAATCTGCTGCCCCTGCTCCACTTCTCAGACGGGCCGAGATAACAAAACCCCAGCTGGGCAGAGATTTGCTGTCTCTGCTGCTCCGGCCCTTCCCAAGTCTGTCCTCAGAGGAATGACACAACCTGCAGTGCCTCAGCTCTGCCAAGGGCGTGGGTGAAAACCTGGAGTGCTGAGAGAGGCTCGAGGTTGGAGATTTTATCTCCCCTTCCCTCAAACGCTTTCAGTCAGACTCCAACCCAGCCTGGAGCCTCTGGTCTGGCTTGGGTTCAGCCTCCAGTTTGGCACAGGCTGGGTTTGGCACAGGCTGGGTTTGGCACTGCCCAGGGGGTGCCCGGTGTGGGGGGCACAGGGACCATCCCTGGCACCACAAACCACCCTCGTGCCCGGTCAGAGCCGCACGTTTCTGCCCCCGATGTCCCTCCCCTGCTCCCGCAGTCACGGGCCCGGCACACAGGGATGAGGCTCCTCGTTATTTTAATTAAGAGTAATAATAAAACAAGTGCTAATAACAAGTTTCTCACTCCTTTCAAAGGATCAGTGTAAATCCTTTGCTAATTAAATATCTGGTGCATTACACACAATGCTGCTCTCGTCCCACAGAGCCAGGAATTCCTGCAGGGATGTGCCTGGGGGATTCTGGGAGAGACCCTGGGGCTGGATCAAATGTGATGGGAAATAAAACATGATTTTTGTGGCCATCTCTCCATCTGATATTCCTTTCCTTTTCCTACATCTGCAAGGGGAGCTCAGAAATTTTATGGTTTCTGCTGAGAAAAGTCAGCTTAAAACTTGGTAAGGACTGGAGATATTTTTTCTTACTTCAGGAAATACATTGGGGAAATGGAGCTGGGGAAGGGGCTGGAGCATCAGGAGAAGGGTCTGGAGAGCTCCTGAGGGAGCTGGGGGGGCTCATCCTGGAGAAAAGGAGGCTCAGGGGGGACCTTCTGGCTCTGGAATTCCCTGACAGGAGGGGGGAGCCGGGGGGGGGGGGGGGTCAAGCTCTGCTCCCAGGGAACAAGGGACAGGAGGAGGGGAAACGGCCTCAAGCTGTGCCAGGGGAGGGTCAGGTTGGCCATGAGGAGGAATTTCCCCCTGGAAAGGGTGTTCAGGCCTTGGCAGGGGCTGCCCAGGGAGGTGGGGGAGTGCCCAGCCCTGGAGGTGCCCAGGGCAGGACTGGCTGTGGCACTGAGTGCTCTGGGCTGGGGCCAAGGTGGGGATGGGGCACAGGGGGGGTCTCAGTGGTCTGGGAGGTCTTTTCCAACCTCAGGGATTCTGGGATCCCATTTAGGCAATGTGGACTCTCGATGGGATTTTCAGAGAAGGGAGAGTCACCTCACACAGATCTGTCCAACCCCACATTCCCCATTTAGAAAGGCCAGAAGGAATATTAAGTATGACACGGTCCTTCCTCTGCTTATATCCTCTGGTTTATGGTGATGAGGGATTCCAGACTTCCTCGATGGAGTTTCCTTTGGATAAAGCTTCCAAAGGTGCCTGGGAGGGTCTGAGGCTCAGAGCCAAGGGCTGTGATTAATGGGAGATGCTGATCTGCACCTTCAGTCCCAGACAGCTTTGGAAATCCGGCACCTGGATTTGTCTGGCTGATGCCCAAGGTGTGGGGACCTGGGAGCTGAGCCACCGTGGCCACTGCAGGGCAAGAGGAGGGGCAGGAAAATGTGAAAATCCTGTTAATCAGTTTGTTCTGAGTTGGAAGGGACCCACAAGGATCGAGTCCAACTCTTAAATGAGGGGACAATCAAAGTGGGCCTGGGCATGATGCCAAAGGTAAGGAAAACCAGCGGAAGAACACCAGGACAGCAGCACATTTTCTGAGCTTTAAGGTTTTAATATCACACCGTTGCTACTGGAGACAGAAGCGGGAAACCGGGAGGTTTGCGAGGAGGCAAATCACGTTTCTGCCCCTCTAATGCCACTTTGGGTTCTCGGGAGAGCAGGAGGGAAGGGGCAGGGGCTGCGGGGAGCGGGGCAGCCCCGGGGTGTGCGCGGAGCATCCTCTCCTCGTCCTCTCTCACTTCTGCTGCTGCTGCTGCGGCCACTGCGGCGGCTGCTTGATCTGCTGCTGCTGCTGGCAGGGCACGGGGGCCACGGGCAGCGGCACGGGGGCCACGGGCACCTGCCCGGCCCCGGGGGCCACGGGGCACTGCGGGGCGAGCACCACGACGGGCGCGGGGTCCTGCGCGGCGCTCACCTCGTGGCACACGAGCCCCTCGGAGCCGTGGCAGGACCTCTCGCGGTCGTGGCAGGAGGAGCCCCCGCCGTGGCAGGAGCTCTCCGAGCTGTGGCAGCCTCTGTTCTCGCGGGAGCACATTTTTTGGGGGGTCGGCGGGGCAAACCTGGGGAAGGAGAGAGGTTTGTCGTTAGAGGCGGGAAGTGCTTTCCCCGCTCCCATCTGGGGTCAGGTTTCCTCACTGTGCTCATGAGCCTGTCGGGGCTCAGCAGGATTTGCCTTTCTGCCCGTCCCGTTTCCCCAAGCTGGGGCTTCATCCCAGTGCTGGATCAACCAGGACCATCTGAACACTCTCATGAGCCCCCACAGCAGCCCTGAACCCCATTGCTGCTGGGCTCCATGAGCTGATTCCCTGCTCTCCCTCGAGCTGATTCCCCGCTCTCCCTCGAGCTCATTCCCCGCTCTCCCTCCAGCTCATTCCCTGCTCTCCCTCCAGCTCATTCCCTGCTCTCCCTCTAGCTCATTCCCTGCTCTCCCTCCAGCTCATTCCCCGCTCTCCCTCCAGCTCATTCCCTGCTCTCCCTCGAGCTGATTCCCCGCTCTCCCTCCAGCTCATTCCCCGCTCTCCCTCCAGCTCATTCCCTGCTCTCCCTCCAGCTCATTCCCTGCTCTCCCTCCAGCTCATTCCCCGCTCTCCCTCGAGCTCATTCCCTGCTCTCCCTCCAGCTCATTCCCTGCTCTCCCTCCAGCTCATTCCCTGCTCTCCCTCCAGCTCATTCCCTGCTCTCCCTCGCTGCACCCTGGGATGGTCTCAGGGCTGTGTAACGGAGGAGCAGAAGCTCCGTGGGATTCCAGGGTATCCTGAACCAGCAAGAGGCACCTTGGCGAAGATCCCAAGAATTTGTAGCCTGGAGGAGCCCTGGCACAGCTGGGAATTTACAGCCAGGACTGGCAGAGGAGCATCAGCAAAATGCCCTTCCAAAGCCAGGTGCCCAAAATGAAGCCCCTCCTGTGCCTTCCTCCCTCCCTGTGCCCTCTGCTCCCTCTGTCCCCTGGGCATCCGGGGCCAATTTCCTGAGGAGAACCCTCTGTGCACATCTCAACCCCTTCCTCAGGATTTCTGGGATTTCAAGGAGGCAAAAGGCATCCAGGATGTGGTTGAGCTGAAAGCTGCTCATGCTGCTCCTTCCTCTCCCAGTTTAAATCCACTTTTTCTGTTCTTCCTAAATTTCTTCAAGGACAGCTTAATACTTTCAGCTTAAGGAGCTTAGTAAAGGGGTCAGGTTTATAAATGCAATTAAAATTCCCAGCCTAAGCCCAAGGTCTTATGAAAGACCTGTTTCCCATTCATTCCCAAATCCCATTATTTATTTTTCTTCATTTCCAGTTTGTCCTTTGAAAACTAGAAAGTGCTGGAATAATCCCAATATATTTACAGGTGATAAGAACAATAAATTTGGCTTCTCAGCATAGGAAGTCCTGATTTTTGAGAGCACAAAACGGCCCCAGCCACAGAGCCAAGATTTGGCTCCCAATACCCCCAGTAAATATCCCCAGATGCATCTCCCTAAGAGCAAAGCCCAGCTCAGCACAGCCAATTTTAATCAGAATTAAAAGTTAGTGGTTGAGCAGCAACTTACCTCAGCTGTGAAGGCTCTGGAGAGGGAGTGGAGCTGAGTGAATGAGCTGCTCTCCCATCCAAGGACTTTTATACAGTTCCCAAATCTCTTCCTGAAAATGCAATCACCCCCTGGGGAAAGATGACCGAGGTATTTACAAAACAGCCACACCCCTAATTACCCATCACCTTCAAAAGCTTATTCAACCCGATTTCGGTGATTGACTTGTCATCCCGTGGATTGTCTTCCTCCTTACACACCTTTAATTGCCACCCTGGCCCCTGCAGGTCGTAATGCCCAGCAGTGAAAACCCTGTGGGTGGGTCGCCTGTCTCACCGTCAGGACAGGATGAGTTTTCTGTTGCAAAACGGACGGCAAAGGTGGTGCAGCTCTGGGTTCCATCTCCTCCCGAAACCTCTCCCCTGCAGTCTGGCAGGAAGGAGAGGCCACGGGGCCCAGTCCTCTCTGACTGGTTTTGGTGGCACTGGGCTCTCGGGCAGTGGAGGAGAAGGAAACCACTTTTGTGTCCTCACCATAAAAAATGGCCAGTTCTTAGAAAGCCCTCGTTGCACCTCCCCCAAAAACACCTTTAAGGTTGTCTTCACCCCGCAAGACACCTGCAGGCACCAGAAACTCATCAGCTGAGGGTCCCTCTCCATCTCCTTTCTCTGACAGGGTCATTTCCCAGGGCAATAAAAGCAGGATAAGGAGCCTGTGGTTCTGAGAGCTGTGACAGGGCAGTGACCTGGCAAGGCCAGGCAGCTCAGGCCACTTTGGGAAGTCTTGGCTTAGACCTGGGACCACCCCAAAATGTAACGTGGCTTCCTCAGCACGAGGGGGGAAACTCAAAATGAGAAAGAACAGGAGAAGAACTTCACATGAGGTTGAAGTTCTTTCCGTGGAGCCCTGGAACAGCTGCCCAGGGAAGCTGTGGATTCTCCCTCTCTGGAGACATTCCAAACCCACCTGGATGTGTCCCTGTGTCACCTGCTCTGGGTGACCCTGCCTTGGCAGGGGGGTTGGACTGGGTGGTCTCCAGAGGTCCCTTCCATCCCCAAAATCCCACGATTCTGTGATTCTCTACCTGTGTTCATCCACTTCACACCTCATTTGTGGCCATTTCCCTCTTGCTGGCACAGTCACCATGCCAGCTTCCACCACTGGCATTTTTCCTGGCCAGCCCCAAGAAACCCCAAAGTGGAATTTCTCTCTGCAAATCTCTGTTTCTGTCCCATTTTAATCTTTCCATGTAGCTGTGATGGGAAAGAGGTGCCCACAGCAGCCTCTTGTGCAAACCTTGCACCCGTGAGCAAGCTGTGAGTAAAGCGCCGGCTCAGAGCCCACGTAGCTCCCCACACGTCCCCGGCTCACCCGGCTCTGCCCTGGGGCAGGAAGGGGGCAGCTGGGGGCAGAGCAGCTCCTGCAACCCCGGGGCACCGGCCCTGGCACCGGTGAAACCCTCTGTGCAACCAGGGCTTGGCGACGGCGCCGGTTCCTCCTCTGCCCTCCCGTCACCACCGTGACCGTGGAATTTGGGCAGGGATCACGTGTTCTCACCCCCTTGGCACCAGAGCTCCCTCCTGGGAACCACGGGGCTTGGTTGGGCAGAGGTGGCTGAAGCCCAGGGGCGGCTCCCACTCCAACAATCCCCGGAGTTTCTGTCCAGAGGCGCCAGCTGGAGACTTTCATGCCGTGTTTACCCTCAGCTCCACGAGAGGGGCTGCGGCGAGCACGGACACGCTCGGGGATGAGAGTCCCTCGTTATCAGGGCTGTCGGGACAGGGAGGACTCGTTCCTGCCCTGTTGCACAACCAGTGGGGAGGGAACCTGGCTGTGCCAACACATCAAACCCACCCTGGGCCTCCTCCCAGCCCCACGTCGGAGGGGAGCTCTGGAAAAGGCTGGTGGGATGCAGCTCCAGCTCCTCCTGCTCAAGCCCTGGGTGTGAGACCATCTGGGTCTGTTAAACTATTATATCACCTAAACTTGTGGAGTGCTCTTGGCAGAAGCCTCCAAAAACCGGCCAGGAGGGACAGGGAATAAGAAATGGACTTTTAAAGTGTTTTCTATTTCCTTTGGTTTTGGAGGGATTGAAATTTTGGGTGGTTTTTGGTCAGTCAGTTGAATAGACACAAAGATTTTCTAGTTTTCAAAGAACCCCCCAGACTTGGTTTTCTGGAAGTCTCCTGGAATTTTTTGGAGCTTTCAGAGTTCTTTTACTACTTTTGATGCTCTCAGGTGAATTAGGGAAAATTACAGAAAATTTTAGATTTTTAGATTTTAGAAATTTAAGTAGATTCAAATAAATTATAAAGCTGCCTAATTTTAGAATGGAATTTAATGTGGCTGGTGTGAAAATCTTGTGTAATGTTCCCTGCACAATGGTCTTAGAGCATTTTACAGTGTGAAGGATCCCCAAACATGGGTTTAGAGCTGAGAGGATTTGAGCCTTTGGTGTTTTCCAAACATCAGGACAAAGTTTTCTGGACTTCTACTGAGCTGAAAGGGCCAAAATCCCCCCAGGTGGGTGAAAGCAGAACGGTAAAAAATAACCAGTGTGATTTCACGTCTCACTTTTAAATGGGCACAGAACTGGGGGTGGTTTTTTTCCTCTGGAACAACTATTTGGGTGAGTCAAACAACCGCAGTCCTGGCAGATGAGACGTTTGGCAAAGGCGGGATGTTCAACCTCCCCCGCGCTGCCCCGGCACGGAGGAACCATCTCTTCCTAAGCTGTGCCTAATTTAGGGCCTGATCCCATCCAGAGATGTCGTGAGGGAGGTTGTGGAGCAGAAGCCAACGAGCTGGTTTGAGTTGCCTCACACTGGGGGTGACGTGCTCGAGTTGCACCATCCCTGCAACTCCCTGGGACAGGAGCCCGGCGTGGAATTGTTCCCAGGTAAACAACCTTTCACTCCCCAGGTCACGCTGTAAATAATAATCAGGCGGAAAACCCCCGGGAGTTTTGCATATCTCCTTCATTTGGCTCGTGGGGTGTCCCTGGGGGGGGTCTGGGCAGGGAACAGCTTTTCCATGGGGAGGGAACAGCTCTGACTTCGGCAAGAGGCAAATTAAGAACAGAATCCCAGAATCCCACAATAGTTGGGGCTGGAAGGGGCCTGTGGAGATCACCCAGCCCAAGGCAGGGTCACCCAGAGCAGGTGACACAGGGGCACGTCCAGGTGGGTCTGGGATGTCTCCAGAGGGGGAGATTCCAAGCCTTTCCTGGGCACCTGTCCCACCCTCCATGGAAAGAAGCTCTTCCCTGTGCTGAGGTGGAACTTCCTGAGGTTTAGTTTATGGATATCACTCCTTGTCCTGTCTCTGGCACCACTGAAAAGTCTGGCACCGTCCTCTTGCCATCTGAACCTCCTCTTGCTGTTGAAAACACTGTATTTTAATTCCATTAAAACCAATGTTACATTTCAGTGTGGCTCTAAAATATACACAAAAAATGTTGGCAGAAACACTTTGTCCTGTGGAGATTCCTCGAGGATCTGTTTGTGCTTTGGGTGAAGGAGCCAGAAATGAAAGAAATCATTCAAATATTAAAACTACGCCCAGGCTACGGAGTTTTATTTTCCAGCCCGTGATCCAAAGGGACACGGAGAGAGGAATCTTTTCCTGTCACCAGTCACAAACCACTTCTCCCAGCAGTGCCATCAGCGGCTCAGCCCCGTGTGAGGGACACGAGGAACACGTGTGGTCATGGAAAAGCCCCCCTGTGGCCCACCCAGGGGCACTTCTGGGGGGTCAGTCACTTCTTCTGCCCGGGGGGCCAGTGGCTTTTCTGTTTGCACTGCTGGCTCTTGGTGCTGGGAACGACCACGGGGCACTTCTGCTGCAGCACCTGGGAGCACCCACCCCCCCCGGGGCTGAGCTCTGGGCCCGAGACCCCCCCGGGGGCGTAGCCAGACCCTCCACTGTAGTACCCCGGTCCCCCAGTGCCCCCCCCTGCCGAGGCATCGCTGGGGGGGGCAGGGAATCCGTATCCGGACCCTCCTCCCAAATCCCCAGGGTGGAGGGTGGACCCCCCCTCGCCCCCCAGGCTGTGACCCCAGTCCCCTCCTCCCCCCCTGGGGGCATAAACGGGGACTGTGCCCCCCGTGCCCCCCCAGCCGGCCGTGCCCCCGCAGCCCCCGCCGGGGATCACCACGGAGCCCCCCCCGCCACACGTGTAGCCCCCCGAAACGCTGTAGGGGGGGGACGCCGGCACGGGGGGGCAGTAGGAGGGTCGTGGGCTGTAGGAAGGTCTCCGGGTGTAGGTGACTGAGCCTTCCCTACCACAGGAGAAGGAGGCGCGTCCGAGGGGGTCGGAGAAGCTCCCGGAGCAGAACCCTCCGTGGTGCAGGGAGATGTCCCTGGAGTAGCCCCGGCGCCTGTGGGCACATTTGGCTCGGAGGCACCGGTAAAGCTGCGAGAGGAGAGAAAAAAAAAAACACCCAGATTTGCCCAGTTTCGCTTCATTTCGCACCTTGGCAGGTGGGGGGGGTTCAGGGGTTCAGGGGGTGTGGAGGGTTCAGGTGGTGGGGCAAGATAAGCTTTGTCAGGGCCTGGGGCAACTCCAGCCTTCAAAGCAGGGCACTGCCGAGCTCTTGGAGAGCATGGAATGGTTTGGGTTGGAAGGGACCTCAAAGGTCATCCCCTTCCAACCCCCTGCCACGGGCACGGACACCTTCCCTAGACCAGGTTGCTCCAAGCCCCTGTTTTTCAAATCCAAGGGTATCTGGACTCTTCCTGGGATAGTTTTCCTCCTTTTTATCTCCAGGGTGTATTTCCAGAGGCACATTCTTTTACCATCTAAGAACTGCCCTGGCTTTCCCCACTCACCTTCATGTCTGCAGCTGCAGAGCTGCAAAACCAGCCAGGATTACCCTTGTTTCTGTTTTCAGCCTGCTGCAAGAGCAGTGGATCAAAGTTTCCACTCCCCAGGACATTTCTGGCTCTGTTATTGCACCCCCAAAGGTCTTTTATGGAAGGTAATTGGCCCAGACATAGAGGTTTGTGGCCATTCTGAAGCAGAGCTTGTTATTAAATAATATCAAAAATGGGTCCCAGGCTTTGCAAGCACTTTCAGACCCACAGAGGTTGTGCAGTCACCACGTGCTGGTCCCACCACAGACTAATCTGGGTTTTGCCCTCTGGCTCCCAGTCTGGTGACTGGATTTCACCTTTCTCCCTGAGGATTTGATCCATCCAAAAGAAACTGTCCAGATCCCAAGGACTTTGCTCAGGCAAGCACAGGTCAAGGTCCCAAAGGAAGGTGCCTCCCATGAATATGAATTAATAAAGTCTCAGAAAAAAATCAGACTTACCTTCTTGAGCCATAGGAAACACATTTAGAAGGTAAAAGTCGACTGAATGAGGAGCTTTAACAGCCTCAGGACCATTTATATGGTGTTTAACATATATGGGAAGTGAGACACCCTCGGGAATGATAAGGATTATTTACCTATCAAAGTGGGATTTCAGTGTTTGACTCATGGCGACGATCCATATCTCCCTTCACCCAGTAATTGTTACTCCTGCCTAATGAGCCCGTTCCTGAGCTCCTGCCCTGGGCTGTGGAGGAACATTCCGGCCCCCAGAGAGGTGGGGGAGACCCGGGGGAGGTGGGTGGGAACGTGGGTGTAGGGGAATGCAGAGGATTAGGGAGCGTGGGGCAGAGGAGCAGCTGGTGGCACTTTGATCCCTCCAGCAGCTCCCTGGGGGCTCCAGGGGGAGCTTTCCTGAAGGAAAAACATTTGCATCCAAACCAGAAGGTCACCAAAAGGGACTGATTCCCCAGTTGGGAATTCTGCAAGGCTGCCAGAGATGCTCTGGGAGGTTCATGAGAGAACTGGGGAGGTGAGAGTGTCCTAATGCTCAAACCCAGCGTGGCTGGTGTTTTAAGGCAGGATCACACCTCCAAATGCCTGCCCTCCTCCTTTCTCATATCCTCCTTCTGGCTTGGAAAGGGGGCTCGGGGTGGTCTGGAGGGTTGCAGATCTGAGCTGCATCCCCACCCTGCTCCAGCCTGGCTCTGCAGAGCAGCTCGTGCACTTTGGGCCAGTCCTGCTCAGCTCCAAGGGATTTTGCTGTGGTGACAACAAGTCCCAGCTTTGGCCAAAGGCCAAGTCTGTGGGGCAGAAAGCCTTGCCCAAGGGGCTGGTGCTGCCACAGCAGGTTGTAAAAGCCTGGGCAGGGAGGGATTTGAGGCCTGGAGGCATCTTTTGGAGTGTGTGGAGCTGCCTGAGGGACTTGCTGCTGGTTTTATTTCCTTTACAGCCCAGGGCTGATTTGGCTCCCTCAGTGTGTGGGGCTTCCCTCTGGGAACAGATCATGGAATCCCAGAATCCCTGAGGTTGGAAAAGCCCTCTAGGATCATCCAGTCCCCCCCCTGTGCCCCATCCCCACCTTGGCCCCAGCCCAGAGCACTCAGTGCCACAGCCAGTCCTGCCCTGGGCACCTCCAGGGCTGGGCACTCCCCCACCTCCCTGGGCAGCCCCTGCCAAGGCCTGAACACCCTTTCCAGGGGGAAATTCCTCCTCATGGCCAACCTGACCCTCCCCTGGCACAGCTTGAGGCCGTGTCCTCAGCTGCCCTGAGGTTTGCAAAGCTGAAGGAAGGGGAGGGTGGCAGGGACGTGATGTTGTTGTTCACTCTGGGCATCCACAGCTGCTCTTGGGCCATCCCCAATTCCAGCTCCTCTGAACTGAGCCTGGTGGGCCTGGTCAGGTCTCCCAACAGCTCCACAGATGTGGCCATTGGGTGCTGGTGCCTCAGAGGATGTGGGACCAGGAGCTGGGGTGGCTGCACCATGACCAGGCACCAAAGGGGTGCTGTGGTTATTTGGCATTTTGGGCTCTGCTGTTCCTCTACCAGGTAGAAAACGAAGGTCCAAACACTCTGGGGCAATAAACTGGGTGACTTTAGAGCTTCACCTCCAGCAAAGCACCACTGAACCCATCATCTCCTTTACAAGAAGGAGTGAAGCACCTCATGAGATGGATTTCCACCTTCCAAGACCAGGAGATGCTGGTTGGTAACATGAGAAATAAACAAACTTCCCAAAAAAGGCAGTTTTGAGCTATTATAATATTTATTAGATACAAAAAGGGCCTTTGGAAAAGCAGCACAACGTTATCAAAGGCCTCCCAACACCAGCAGCAGGGCACGGGGTAAGTCCTGGCGTTCTCAGCACAGGGATGCAGCATCCAGGGAAGAGGAGAGGACACAAGGGAAGGACCAGGCAATCAGAGCCAGGTCTGGAGGTGCCCCAGCAGAGGCTCAGCTGGTCCTGCTGGACCTGGAGCTGCCCCAGCTGTCACTTCTGGCCGGAGGGGAAGCAGCAGCTCTGCTTGGACTGGTGGGATATGCTGGGGATGGCGATGGGGCACTTCTGCTGGGAGGACTGGGAGGACCCTCCAGAGCTGATGATGATGGTCTGGCCCGAGGAGCTGCCCCCGGATCCTCCCCCGCAGCATCCAGAGGATCCTCCACCACCTCCCACGATGATCTTCCCTCCTGAAGAACCCCCACCACATCCTCCTCCTATGCCATAGCTGGATCCTCCCCCACAGTATCCAGAGGAGCCTCCACTGCCTCCTCCCACAATGATGGTCTTTGACCCTGATGATCCACCACCGTACCCTCCTCCCACTCCATAGCTGTACCCTCCACCACAGTATCCAGAGGAACCTCCACCACCTCCACCTACAATGATGCTCTTTGATCCTGAAGATCCACCACCATAACCACCACCATATCCTCCTCCTATCCCATATCCTGAGGAACCTCCACCACTGCTTCCCCCTCCAATTATGACCTTTGCTCCTGAGGAACCACCTCCGTATCCTCCTCCTATGCCATATCCTGAGGATCCCCCACTGCAGCATCCAGAGGAACCCCCACTGATTCCACCTCCAATGATGCTCTTTGATCCTGAATATCCACCCCCGTACCCTCCTCCCACGCCGTAGCCACCACTGCATCCTCCACTGCCTCCACCTACAGTGATGGTCTTTGACCCTGAAGAGCCATAACCACCATAACCACCCCCGTATCCTCCTCCCAGCCCACAGCTGGATCCTCCACTGCAGCATCCAGAGGAACCTCCACCACTGCCTCCACCCACAATGATGCTCTTTGATCCTGAAGAGCCACCACCGTACCCTCCTCCTGTCCCATAGCCTGAACACCCTCCACTGGAACCTCCACCTCCAATGATGACCTTGCCTCCTGAGGACCCACCACCATATCCTCCCCCTATCCCACAGCCACCGCTGGATCCTCCACTGCAGCATCCAGAGGATCCTCCACTGCTTCCTCCTGCAATGATGACTTTGCCTCCTGAGGACCCACCGCCGTACCCCCCTCCCAGGCCTGAACATCCTCCACTGGAACCTCCACCTCCAATGATGACTTTGCCTCCTGAGGACCCACCACCATACCCCCCTCCCAGGCCATAGCCAGAGGAGCTCCCGCAGCAGGAGGAGCCCTGGGACTGGTAGCTGGAGGAGCTGCCCCCGTGGCATGAGGAGCCCCCGCTGTGGCACCCACTGGACTGGGAGGACATCCCGTGGCAGCCTCCGGAGCTTTGTCTGGAGCACATCTCAGAGCTGGGAACCTGCAAGGAACAGCACTGTCAGAAAGGAGAGCCTTGGAGGGGCAGCTGAGCCTTCACAGCAGACAAAAAAATGGAAGAGGACCCAGGAAATGCCCCTTTTGCCCCATTCCTGGAGCTTTAACCTCCCTCACCCTTGTGAGCTCCCTGGGAGTGCCCTGCAGGGCACAGCAGTTACAGGAGCACTCTGTGTGCAGGGAGACCGTGAGCACACATGTGCACACGTGCTCTGACACGCTCCGAGCTGGCAGCCTGAAACACTTCATCCCTCTGGATGCCCAAAACTCCCAGCAGCTGAAAATTCAGCCCCCAGAGCATCGGCTGCAACTCCCCCCTCTAAGGAAGGCGGTTCTGTTGGCACATCAGGTGGGTTTCTGGAGCCACCACAGTTCCCTCGTTCAAAGAACCCTCAAAGACCGGCTGGTGGAGGGATCTCCCTGCACTGGGGTTCCAGAATTTTCCGTATCAACGGCCTTACCTTCAGTGGATCTGGGAACCGTGCGATGCTCGGCGGCGGGTGAGTGAGGAGCCCTGGGATGGGTGAGCTTTTATATCGTGTACATCGCGCTCCCGAGGGAAGTGAGACACCCTAAGGAATGCTGAGAGGTTTATTGACAGAGAGCTTGGCTCTGGCTGCCTCCTTCTTTGACTCACTTGCAGCACAGGGGTGATGGGAAGGAGATGCATCAACCACTTTCTGCAGCACAGTTTATAATTCTATTTAATGATTCGCTTCCGGGAGCTTTGCCCTCAAACGCTGGGGGCAAGCGGCTTCTTGGGGTCTGATCTGGGGGCTCCCTGATGTGTTTCTGATGAGCTGCAGCTTCTTGGGTGCTCAGCAGAGAGTGGAGATGCTGAGGGGTGGAGGCTGGAGTGAGTTTGGGCCAGAGAGTGATGGAAGGATGAGGGTGAAGGATGTGCTGGAGCAGAGCTCCAGAGAATTTTGGAGAAGGGAGTTTCCTCAAGGACTGGCAAGAGGGGGAGCTGGATGGGGAGCAGGAGTATGTCCAGTATGTCCTTTCCTGCTGGGAAAGGCTCAACAGGCCAGAGGTACCTCCTAGGATGGAGAGCACTGCTTTGGAGCAGCCCAGACCCATTTCAGAGGACACTGTGAGGGTGACAGAGGCAAGGGGGACATTTCCCCTCATCCTTTTGGGAGCCCGAAGTGGAAGGGGCTGTTGGACTGAGCAGAGAGGTCTGTGCTCAGCTCCAGCTCCCGGGGTCCCAACCTCCAAACTGGAGTGAGCGAAGTCTTGAAACCCTTCTGTTGGCAAAGATGCCTTTGAAGCCCATCAAGCCCCTTCCCTTGAGCTCTAGAGTAGGAAACATTTCCTCTGCCTCAGCAGGACCCATTTTCTGAGGGTCCTCACTGACCAACCCTCCCACACGTGAGCTGGGGAGTCACCTGGGTATTTTCCTTGCTGCAGAGGGACAGTTTGCCAGCACAGCTGTCCCAGCACTCATCCTGCCACTGCGTCACGCGTGCTTGGAGCCTGACAGCAGATCCACCCTGCTGGGACACTGAGCAGAGAGGGAGTAATCGGGGATTTTAGCTGTGAGGACTCCTGACAGCAGCAGGTCCCAGCCCCGTCACCATGAATGTGATCTTGGGAGTGCACACACACCCCTCTGGTATGGGGACAGGACCATCAGCACCAGGAACACTCGTGCAGGAGGGGTTCCTTCCCTTTGCTTTGGACTCCTTCCAGTGCAAAGAGCCCTATCTGTGCTCTCATCAGCAGATCTGAGGTGTCACCGCAGTCCTGGCTCTCGCTGAGCGTGGGTGTTGTACCGCCGAGGATCTCAACACCGTGATCCCTTCCGTGCACTGACGTGTAGGGACTTGCACAGAGGGACACCCAGGATTAGCAGCTCATCAGCACACAGGGACACCCAGGATTAGGAGCTCTTTGGTACCCAGGGAGGGAGGAAAGGCCGTGGAGGCTTTTGGAAGGAGTGGTGAGAGGGGCTCACAGTCCAACGATGGATTGTGGAGACCCCAAGGTTGGACCCTGCAGGGACTGGAAATGCTGAACCTGCAGCACATGGACTTGTTTGGTACCTACCAGGTGTGGAGGAGAAGTGTGGCTGGATCCAGAGCTGCTGGAGGGGTCGGCACTGCCACAGCCTCTCCCAGCCCACAGAGCGACTCTGATCCCTGCGCTGGGTAAAGGGAAGGGGGGAGGCAAAAGGCTTCGTGGTGGAGGCTGCCCAGATTAGGGCCACGCTGCCCAGGGCTCTGCCTGGGCCCTCCTCTGCCCTGCAGTGCCATCACCCCCAGGGTGGGCTGGCAGGTCAGGTCACCTTTCAGCCTCACCACTGCAAACACCTCACCCTGGGGTGCGCTGCTGTGAGAGAGGAAGAACCCTTGGCCAGATCCCAGAGTCCCTTTTCCCAGAGCTTCCTTCATGCCCAGCAGTGCCAGTGTTGATAGTGTGGGACACGGTGAAGGTACTGCTGGGGTAAGAAGAACTCCCCAGTTTTTGTCCAAGAGGCAGAAGCTGGTCAGTCAGGATCCCTCAGGAGTTTGAATGGCAAATGATTCCCTTTATTCCTGATTCTGTTTCCTCCCCAACAATCGTGTTTGTGAGATGGACAAAACCCCTCTGGGCTTCAAGTTCACTGGACTCAGGACTAATCACACCTGTCCCAAAGGTGGCTTTGGGAGTCCTCTGAGAGGACTTTCCCACTCTGAGAGGAAAGCAGCCCTGTCCTGGGCTGCATCCAAAGGGGTGTGGGCAGCAGGTGAGGGAAGGGATTCTCCCCCTCTACTCTGCTCTGGTGAGATCCCACCTGGAACAGAGTCCAGTTCTGGTGTCCCCAGTGTAAGAGGGACATGGAACTGTTGGAGCAAGTCCAGAGGGGGCCATGAAGTTGATAAAGGGACTGGAGCATCTCCCCTATGGAGAATTGTTCCCTGTGAGGGGGGGGAGGCCCTGGCACAGGTTACCCAGAGCATCTGTGGCTGCCCCATCCCTGGAAGTGTCCAAGGCCAGGCTGGAGCAACCTGGGATAGTGGAAAGTGTCCCTGCCCATGGCAGAGGATGGAACTGGGTGAACTTCAAGGTCCCTTCCAACCCAAACCATTCCATAATTCCACGACTTTCTGCTGATTTCTGCACCCAGCCCTTGGGATTTCTTTGGGAAGGGAAAACTGAGGTGGAGCAATTTCCCAGGTTAAAGTTGCAAACCTTGGGGGATGTTATTTGCCAGAGGGACAATGACCATCTGCTTCCACAGGGAGGTTTCTCTCAGGGAAGATCTGTCAACAACCCCCTGCTCCAGCACTGGAGGCCGGAGAACATTCCACAGCGGAATCTTTTTGATGCATTATTCATTTTTTTGGGAAGTAAACAAGGGCCTGACAAAGGCTAAAAGCAACCTCACACAACCAGTTCTGTCTGGACACCGAAATCTTTATTTCCTGTCACATTGATGGCACAGAGGAGCCACCTGGGAATTCACAGCTCTGGGATGTAGCACCAAGGGGACACGAGGGCAGAGGGAGCAGCAAACTGGGAAGGCACAGCTGGGCTGGTCCTGCTGGACCTGGAGCTGCCCCAGCTGTCACTTCTGGCCGGAGGGGAAGCAGCAGCTCTGCTTGGACTGGTGGGATATGCTGGGGATGGCGATGGGGCGCTTCTGCTGGGAGGACTGGGAGGAGCCTCCGCCGCCACCTCCAGAGCTGATGATGATGGTCTGGCCCGAGGAGCTGCCACCAGATCCTCCCCCACAGCATCCAGAGGATCCTCCACCACCTCCACCTCCAATGATGATCTTCCCTCCTGAGGATCCACCACCTGATCCTCCCCCACAGCATCCAGAGGATCCTCCACCACCTCCACCTCCAATGATCTTCACTCCTGAGGATCCACCACTGGATCCTCCTCCGCAGCATCCAGAGGATCCTCCACCACCTCCACCTCCAATGATCTTCACTCCTGAGGATCCACCACTGGATCCCCCACCGCAGCATCCAGAGGAGCCTCCTCCACCTCCACCTCCAATGATCTTCACTCCTGAGGATCCACCACTGGATCCTCCTCCGCAGCATCCAGAGGATCCTCCACCACCTCCACCTCCAATGATCTTCACTCCTGAGGATCCACCACTGGATCCCCCACCGCAGCATCCAGAGGAGCCTCCTCCACCTCCACCTCCGATGATGATCTTCCCTCCTGAGGATCCACCACCTGATCCTCCACCGCAGCATCCAGAGGAGCCTCCTCCTCCTCCTCCACCCCCAGAGCTGATAATGATCTTCTGGCCTGAACCCCCACTGCCCCCCCCGTATCCTCCTCCTATCCCGTAGCCACCACCGGATCCTCCCCCGCAGCATCCAGAGGATCCTCCACCACCTCCACCTCCAATGATCTTCCCTCCTGAGGATCCCCCACCGGATCCTCCCCCGCAGCATCCAGAGGACCCTCCACCACCTCCACCTCCAATGATCTTCCCTCCTGAGGATCCCCCACCGGATCCTCCCCCACAGCATCCAGAGGATCCTCCCCCTCCTCCTCCACCGCCAGAGCTGATGATGATCTTCTGGCTGCCACCGCCGGATCCTCCTCCGCAGCAGGATCCACCTCCTCCCCCTCCTGAGCCCCCGCAGCAGGAGGAGCCCTGGGACTGGTAGCTGGAGGAGCTGCCCCCGTGGCAGCAGCAGCAGCTGTGGCACCCGCCGGACATCCCGTGGCAGCTTTGCCTGGAGCACATCTCAGCAGCCACCCTGCAAGGAACAGCTCTTTACTCAGGGCAGCCACCACCCTGCTGGATTTCCCGCAGCAGCCCAACAACACTGTGCAATGTCCAGAATCATCATTTAAAGCCTTTTATCCCAAAGCTGTTCCGTGTCCCTCTCTACACTGGTGAAAGACTTTGAGGAGCATGGGATGATTCTGCTGCGTCCACAGGAGATCTAAATCCGTGTGCCCTCCCACCTCCACCCACCAGGCCAACTTCACCAGAGCATTTCTGTTTTGCAGGAGGGGGAGAGGAGAATCTCTCCGTGGGGCAGAACTGGACTTACCCTTCTGGGCTCTGACCACGTTCCCCACAGAGCAAAGCCGAGCGAATGAAGCCCCGGGAGATCCACCAACTTTTATATTGCTTTTCCCAGGTGGGAAGTGAGGCATCCAAAGGAATGGTGATGGTTTATTTACTGAGCAGTGTCCTCCTTCAGCCCACTTGTCCTGACTCACGGGATCAGAGCGATGCCTCTCCAGTGCCTCACTTCCTCGGCTGCGCCGCAGGTCCCGCACGTGAGCTCCGCTCCCGAGGTTGAATTCCCAGGAAGGATTCTGGAACTCGGGTCAGCACCCTCCACTCCAACCAGGAGACGCTGCTGGGGTGGGGACCGACAGCAGAAGGGGCTGTGGAGCCTCCTGTTCGTGGTGTGTTACAGGCTGGGGACACATGGGGGGGTTGTTGGGGTGTCCTGTGCCAGGAGTTGGACTTTGATGATCCTCGTGGGTCCCCTCCAGCTCAGGACATTCTATGATTCCATGATTCTCTGCCCAGGAAGTGGAGATGCCCAGGGAAGTGGAGGGGTCTGCACTGTGTGGGAGTGGTGCTGCTGGGGCAGCAAAGAGATCTCCCATGGCTGGATTCCCCACTGCCCCAGCGGAGGGTGGACCATGACTTGGGTTTGACTCCACACTGGGGCCAGGGCAGAGGTCAGGCAGGTTTGGTGCCCCCTCTGGGAGGAAGGGTGACACCTATTTTGGAGAGGAGTTAAGTGCTGCAGGTGGGAGGTACCAGGTCCAACATCCACCCTGTGCATCAGTATCTTGGTGGAGAGTGACCCAAAGCAGGAATTCCTCCCTGTTCCGGAGCAGCAACAGCATTTAGGAACGTGCTGGGCTCCTGCTGTCAGGCTGGGAGCCTCTGAAACTTGGCTCCTGGTTTCCCTGGTCCTGGGCCATTTCTGGGTGCAGGGGTGTCTGACAGCAACGCTCCCACCCCCCTCAAGTGGGACCCCAAACCTTCCCTTAGCACTTTGTGGGTAACCTCAGTGTGCAGCTCCCAGCCACTGGTGTTTTAGCACCCTGGGACTTCCCATAATGAAATCCCAGGAAACTCAGCTATTCCTGTGGCAACTCCAGCTGGAGGAGCCCACCTGGACGTGGTTTGAGACTGGTTGTACCCCTGAGGTCCCCGTGGGGGAGAGGGCAGAGGGTAGAGGGACATGTAAGATGTGGAGGAAGGTCACTCCTGCCTCTCCTGGGACACCTCCAGCTGTCCATCATCTGCCTCACACACAACAGTTCAGGCAGGGAAGGTTCATTTTCTTTCCCTGTTAATTGCCAGAATCAACCACATCAAAGAAATCCCTTCCCACAGGGAAACTCCCTCTGAAGACTCATCCCTGGAGCTGTGTTTTAGCCCTGTGGGAATGAGGAAACCCCTGGTTATTCCAGAATTAGAATCCCAAGCCCTTGGAAGGGGTTTACTGAAGTCCTGGCCCTGCCACTGGCTCCACTGGGGGTTCAGAGCTGGAGAGAGGGTTGGAGAAACCCCTCATTTCTTATCCACAGCTCCTTGGGGCAGCTCTGAGCACCACGTGTGGGGCCTCAGCTTCACTCACACCTGTAATAGCACCTTTGGAGCACTTTCTGCTTCTCTTGGTAGCAGAGGTTTTGCATCTTCTCTCTCCTAAACCATTTAAAACTTCCTTGGGCATCACCAGACTTTTGGGTGAGGTAGAGGGGCTGCAGTGATTAACTTTGTGGTACCTCCTCTGACGGGCAAAAGTCGGGATCATCGCTGGCAAGAGACAATAAAAGATGACCTAAGAATATTTAATGAACCCAAAGGTTTTTTTACAGGTGGGTTTCCACGTTCTGGAGCTTTATTGCAACAGCCTCAGCTCAGAGTGAAATCCTGGTGATGGAAATAAAGCGACCAGTGTCGGAAAATCCAACCACTCACACTCAGGAACTCTTGAGAACTGCAAGTTTTATTGTCTTGTGCAAGCACCAGGAAATCGAGGCAGGGAACAGGCCCCTGGCTGGAAGTCAGGGATACACAGCACCAGAGCTTCTGCTCAGCTGGAGAGCGGGATGGAAAACTCCCAAGGGAAAGGAACCAGCAATAACTTAAACTCTTAAATTGAACAGAGGAAGAAATGTGAGGCTCATTCATATCTTGGACTTCCTTGGCGTGAGAGTCCAGTGTGCAGCCACTACTTGCGTTTGATCTGGGGTGGAAAGGAGATGGGCTGGGTCTGCTGCTGGATGGACCCCCCCCCAGAGCTGGAGGAGCCCCCTCCACCGCCTCCCCCGATGATGCAGATGGACCCCTGGCCTTGGTGGCCTGAACCACCTCCTCCTCCTCCTCCTCCACCACCTCCTCCACTAATAATGATGGGGCCTTGGCCCTGGTGGCCTGAACCACCTCCACCACCTCCTCCTCCACTTCCACCCCCAATGCAGATGGGACCCTGGCCCTGGTGACCTCCACCACCACCTCCACCACCTCCACCACCACTAATAATGATGGGGCCTTGTCCCTGGTGGCCTGAGCCACCTCCTCCTCCTCCACTTCCACCCCCAATGCAGATGGGACCTTGTCCCTGGTGACCTCCACCACCACCTCCACCTCCTCCACTGCCTCCTCCTCCACTAATAATGATGGGGCCTTGTCCCTGGTGGCCTCCACCACCACCTCCACCACCTCCTCCTCCTCCACTAATAATGATGGGACCTTGGCCTTGGTGGCCTGAACCACCTCCACCACCTCCTCCACCACCCCCAATGCAGATGGGACCCTGGCCCTGGTGGCCTCCACCACCACCTCCACCACCTCCACCACCACCACCTCCACTAATAATGATGGGGCCTTGTCCCTTCTGGCCTCCACCACCACCTCCACCACCTCCACCACCTCCTCCTCCACTAATAATGATGGGGCCTTGTCCCTTCTGGCCTCCACCACCACCTCCACCTCCACCACCTCCTCCTCCACTAATAATGATGGGGCCTTGTCCCTGGTGGCCTCCACCTCCACCTCCACCACTCCCACCCCCAATGCAGATGGGACCCTGGCCTTTCTGGCCTCCTCCACCACCTCCTCCGCCACCCCCACTGCTGCCTCCCTCAATAATGATGATGCCTTTGCCCTGCTGGCCTGAGCCACCTCCTCCTCCTCCACCTCCACCACCTCCTCCACTAATAATGATGGGGCCTTGGCCCTGGTGGCCTCCACCACCACCTCCACCTCCACCACCCCCAATGCAGATGGGACCCTGGCCTTGGTAGCCTCCACCACCACCTCCACCACCTCCACCACTGCTGCCTCCCTCAATAATGATGATGCCTTTGCCCTGCTGGCCTGAGCCACCTCCTCCTCCTCCTCCTCCCCCTCCGATGCTGCCACTTGGGATGCAGATGGGAATATGGCTCTGGTGGCCACCTCCACCTCCTCCCCCTCCTCCTCCTCCTCCACTGATAATAATGGGACCTTGGCTCTGTTGCCCTCCACCTCCTCCTCCTCCTCCTCCTCCTCCTCCTCCAATAATGCAGATGGATCCTTGGCTCTGCTGGCCTCCTCCTCCTCCTCCTCCTCCTCCTCCTCCTCCTCCTCCTCCTGCACAGGAGTGGATCTGATACACGGCCCCACCGCCGCTGCCGCCGCCGCCGCCGCCGCAGCAGCCGCCTCCTCCTCCATGGCAGGACGATCCCTGGCTCTGGTATCCAATGGATCCTCCTCCACCGCTGCTGTGGCAGCAGCAGCATCCTCCTCCTCCTCCTCCACCGCCGTGGCATCCTCCTCCTCCTCCGCCGCCGTGGCAGCCCCCGGACTGCTCAGACACCCCTTGGCCATCGCCCTTCTGCTGGTGGGAACCCATCGTCCCAAATGTCGTGGAGTCCTCCAAGAGAAAGGAGAAAAACAGGCCTGAAGAACATCCAGGGGGAGGGAAACTTGTGTTTCTTGTGCCACCCCATCCCCTCCCAGTGGCAGCTCAACACAGGGTCCACACAAGGCCTCGGCTTCCCTTTTTGCTCCCTCCCTCACAGCTGAGGCAAAAGGGTATTTTCAGCATCAGGAGTTAACACATTAAAAGGAAAAGCTGGGAAGTTTTCAGCTTATTCCATATCAAGTCTTCTACAGAACTGCCTTATCCATATTTAATTCCCCTTTCTTTATCTAGGACAAGTGCAACCAGAATAATTCCTTAATAATTCCCTCTTGCAGCAGGTTGTCAGAGTGACACTGCAAGAGGCACACGAGGCCCTGGTGCTCCAGAATTACCCTCATCCAAGTGTGGTTTGGGAATTTTGAAGGGAATGCTCGGGGATAGGGATTAAAATTCCACAGCTACAAGAAACAAAGAACACGGGTCATCATTTGCATAACAATAATTTGGTTGAGCTTTGAAATTCTTCATCTCGGTCTCAAAGGAGCACAGTGAGTGCTTTATTTCTTGCTAAAAATAAGAAGGAAGAGGAAGAGCCTGTGGAAAAGTTATCAGCAATGCAAAAGAAGGGGGGAAAAAAGCAGCTGCACCGAGTTTCAGCAGCTCCAGGTCACTCTGAAGGGTTTGATGTGTGTCTGTGCCCAAGGGATGCTCTGAGGTTTGAGCACTTCTTTGGTACTTGAATCCCCCCCAACCCACGTCCTTCTGCTGGCAGAATAATTTCTCTTCCTCTGACAGGCAGCTCTAAAATGAAAGGTCAATGAGCTGAGGTGTCCAAACTGCTGGAGGACAAAGTGGCTCCTCCAAGAAAAAAACCTGGTCAAAACCCCAATCCTCTCCCATTTAGACAAAAGGCTGGAAAATGAGAATAATCTCCCATTTTGTGTTTCATTTCTTTTGTTTCCCACTCTTTGCTAAGAACCTGCAAACCCTCTTTTTCCCGCCCTTTTTCCTCAGGATTAACATTCCAGGAGCTGTGTTTACGTGGTGGCACCACGTGATGTTGGGCCCAGGGGAATCCAAGGGGCTCCAGACACCAGGTTTTCTGTGTCCCAGCTCTCCACTTTTCCTGTGGGATTACATAATCCCTGAACTGTTGGGAAAGAAATAAATTACTGCAAATGAAGAGGAATTTTTGGACTGTGAGACCCCAAAGCCGTATTTCTGCCACCTTTTCCAGCTGAGCATCCCAAGCCTGATCAGCCCAGTGAGTTCCCATCAGGAAATATCAATATCTTACCGTGTCCCACGGCACGAACCAGTGGAAAGGAGTCAAATGGAATGAGGGAACGTGGTGTGGGAGAACTTTTATATAGTATCTAGTCCTCCTCTAGGAAAGAAACAATGATTGATTTATTTACCAGCCAAGCCCCACCCCAACTACCCACTTAGCATAATCTGGGGCTCTGTCATTTGAGATCGGTATCTCCCTTCCTTCCACCACCTCTTTTGTTTTCGGCAGCATTAAAATCGCTGGATGGCTCCACCCACTCCAAGCAAAGTGAGGGAACAGGGAAAAGCAGAGGGGCTGCTGCACTGCCAGGATGGACAAGTGACTTAATTCCACGTCCCCTCACGGAGGGTCCAACGTTCCAGAGAGGGAACACGAGGGGGGAAAGAGGCACTTTTGCCTCTGTGGATGAGGGTAATTTATTCCTCATTCTGGCCAATATCCTGAACCCCCAGCCGTGGCCCTGGCGTGTCATTAACTGTGTTGCAACCCTGGATTATACGTTATGGGTGACACCCACGTCACCCCCACGGGCTGTGGGGACACACGGACTCCAATGAGTCCGGGGAGCTGCAGCTCCCCAAAATCAACACATGATGCAAAGCTGGGAGGCTCCGGGTCATTCACAGCCTTGGAGGGTTTGACCTACAGAGAGCGGGGGGAAGGAACCCAGAGAGCCAAAGAAGCAGGGAAGGGGCTTTGGGAATTGGGATTGTTCAGCTTTGGGGTGACCCAACTGTGACCTTACAGGACCTGAAGAAGCTACAAGAAACTTGGGGAGAGACTATTTCCGAGGGCCTGGAGTGACAGGACAAGGGGCCACATCTCTGCAGTGGACAGATAAATATGCAACAGCTTCTCCTTAAACCTTGTAGAAGCACCAGAACAGGGAAAATCCCTTTTGCTGAGAGAGAATAATTTATTGCACTCAGTATTTTACTACACTTGCCCCTGGGTTAAGAGATAAAAGGGGTTTTCTTTATTCTCTTCTTGTAGCTCCTCAGCCCTTCACTGCAGGGGAATTCTGAATAATTTGCTCACACATTCCATGCCTCCCTTCTGCCAAATTGGAATTATGACAAGCAGCAGCAGCAAGTTCCTCCAAGAAAACCCTCCAGCTCCAGGCAGAGTTGGAAGGATCTTTCACTCAGATGTCGATGATTGAGGCAACGGGAACGTGATTTATGATTCCAGAGCCGTTCCTGGTGCCACCCAAGTGCCTCCTTCCTGCCCTGGAGCACGAGACTGCTCAGCCTTATCTCATCTGGGCACTGCTGCAGCTCAGACAGGGCCCTTCACCCTCACCAACCCCCCCAGTGTGGCCTGCAGGGAGGTGGCATCACCACCAGTGGCAGAGGACAAGGGACCCTCTCCCCAGGGCTCTGTTAAAGGCTCTCATCTGAAAGGCATTTCATGGGATTCCTGCAGAGTTTCAGCCGTAAAACTCCCCAGAAGTCTGTTATTAAATCTTTAAAATCAATTTAATGGGATCAATTCCACGGGATCAATTAAATCCCACTGCCTGCCATTAAAGCTTTTGGAAGTCTCTCAGCCAGTGTCACTCCCAGGTGATGCTGCTCAAGGTTCTCTGGCTGCTGGAGGGGACAAGGATGAATTTCCAAGTGGGAAGAGCCAAATAAAGTTAAATGACATAAAAATCCCTTCCCCTCCCAGCCTTTCCCCAAGGTTTGGGGCAGCATTTCCTACGACACCCCAGTGATGTTTGCCAGGAACCCCCAGCTGAGACCATCCAGCTCCTCTGGGATGTGTCCAGCTCCCAGGGGGGTGTCCAAGCCCCTCCATGGCGTGGCTGGAGCAGGGAGAGAAGTAGGGCAGGGGAACCAGATGTCAGGGGATTCAGTGTTTGTCTGAAAACCAAACGCAGGGCTGTGGCTGCAGCACATACTTAGCATATCTAGAACAGCTTGTTTATCTCTGCTCTGGAGGTCAAGGGCGGTCAGGAGGCAGTGGAAGAGCTTTAGCACGTCCTGGCACATCCAAGTTGGGTCCTGGGATTGGAGGTGCTGGGGAGGGGGGAATAACAAAGCTGGATTTGGGTGCTCCAAAGGAGCACAGCCCTGGGGAGGGAACCCTGAGTGCTGCGTCCAGGGCTGGGGCCCTCAGGGCAAGAGGGACCTGGAGGGGCTGGGGCGTGTCCAGGGAGGGGAACAGAGCTGGGGAAGGGGCTGGAAAACTCCTGAGGGAGCTGGGGGGGCTCATCCCAGAGAAAAGGAGGCTCAGGGGGGACCTTCTCACTCTCTCCAGCTCCCTGACAGAAGGGGGGAGCCGGGGGGGAATTCGAGAACACATTCCCACATTTCACCAGCAAAGTTAAATGCTCACATTAAATTAATTAATTAATTTATTACACTTCACATTAAATAAAATTAGCTTTAAAGCCAGTCTCAGTCCTGGCTGAGCTCACTGACATCTCTCATCTGTTAATTACAGAAGTGTTTTGCTTCCAACCAGCCGCTCCTTTGCACTGATGAAGGTCCCTCTTCCAAGGCATAAAAATGGGAGTTTTGCTACTTAAGACTGGAAATCAGGGAAAGCAGAACTGTGTCTCCATCCTATGCAAAGGGCAGAGTGATACAGAATTACAGAACCATGGAATGGTTTGGGTGGGAAGGGACCTTAAAGCTCATCTCATTCCACCCCCTGCCATGGGCAGGGACACCTTCCACTGCTCCAGGTCGCTCCAACCTGGCCTTGGACACTTCCAGGGATGGGGCAGCTTCTCTGGGCAACCCGTGCCAGTGGCAAAGTCTCAAACCTGGGGGTGAATCCAAAGCTTTAAAATCTCTGCCTGATGCTTCATCCCCAGGGAAAGCCCCAGCTAAACCCCCCTGCAGAGGCCGAGCTCTGCAGCAGTTTGGGGTCAGAGCTCCCTTAAGTGATTTCATGCAGAGACCCCCAAACGATGCCCTGTGCACTGAATATTTGGGCTTCCTCTGAAGCACAGGCTGGAGCTCCCAGGGCTGTCCCAGAAGGGTGGAGTGGGATTGCCACAGAGCCCTAAGTGCTCTCATGATGCTCGTTTACCTCCTGATTACATCCTGGGTGTGGGTTGGGAAAGAGGTGTGTGATCCTCACATCCGTCCTGCTTGGAGGAGAAGGCCCCACTCTGGGCACCAGGTGGGCTGGATGTGCCCCCAGGAGACATCTGGGCACTTCCTGCAGCTCTCCCATAATTTCCTGTGTTAGTCCCTGTCCCAGCTGTGTTTGTGGCACGTCACAGGGTGGTGGGGTGAGGATGGGGAGGTGGTGGGATGGACCTTCATCTGCTGGTCCTTGATGTAATTCACCTCACCCTCAGCCTCCAGTTTGCCCCTCTGTAGCTTAATTTGGCAAACCCTTTAATGACATGGGCTAAAGCCCAAGTCCCTGCCACGTCCATCGAGGGACTGGGGGACACTTTTCCCAGCGAGGTGGACACAGAGCAACTCTCAGGGCACAACATCTCCCCTGTGCCCCCAGCTGCTCTGGGCCTTCAGGGACTGGGCTCAGTGGTCCTTGAGAAGGGCAGGAAGAAGACTCAGAGCAGCCTGATCTCGTCACTGCCACCACAGCCAGACCTGCCCTCCCTCCCTCGGTGCCAGACCTGGTGATGCAAGAGTTGGGATGTTGGGATGACAGACACCCAGACAGGAGGTGAGCACGTGGCTGTGCCCAGCAGGGAGGCCACCCCCGGTTCATGGGGGTGCCCCCAGCTCTGGCACAGTCAGTTCCTGCATCCTGAGGCCACAGATCCCCCTCCCTCCAGCACAAACGGCTCTTCTCCTTCCCACAGTCTCACTTCCCTCCCTGCCCATTTCTTCAGCCAAGGCACAGCCTCCCTCTCTACCCACTTAATCCTCGGTGTCACACGGGTGCAGGAGCTGGAAATGAAGGATTAGTTTTAATCTGGAGCTGCTCTGCCTCCACTCCTTGGGTTCTGCTTTTATTCTGGGGATCAAAGCTTTCAATCCTCTCCTCAGTGCCAGCTCTCCCTCCCCAGGTCTGTCCACTGAGAAACTGCCTTTTTATGGTACTAAACCACCTGTGACCTCGGCTGGGGCTCCTTCTGGGAGGATTTCTCCTGATTTCAACACGTGGTGTCACTTTTATCTCTCTGCCAAGGGATGTCAACACAGTGACAAGGAGCTTTGTGTACCCCAACCAGAACAACTTTCCCCAGTAATTAATAACCAATGGCTTTGGCAGCTGAACAGTCCATTGTCCAGCTGTGGCTTCCTTTCCCAGTTTCACTTTTATTTGTCCCTGCACTTTGCCACACACATCAAAGCCATGGGCACACCCCGTTTTCCACGTCCTTCTCTCCCCCACCTCAGTTCCTCATTCCTCCAAAGCTCGTTGGGAAATTATTGGTGCTACCACGGGAGTTTGGGAGCCATGGAACAGGGTGACCTGGGACAGCACTGCAGCTCTGGGAGGGCAAAGCTCATGGTAACACAACCTTGTCTGGCTTTAAACCACAGAGGCCACAACAGAGGAATGTCCTGCACATCAAAATGTTCCCAACTGCTCTGGTCAGGACCTGAAAAAATTTGGTGGTGTTTGAGTGCAGGTCATAAGTTGATAAAGGGACTGGAGCCCCTCCCCTGTGCAGACAGGCTGGGAGAGCTGGGAATGTTCAGCCTGGAGAGGAGAAGGTTGTGTGGAGACCTCAGAGCCCCTTCCAGGACCTGAGGGGGCTGCAGGGAAGCTGGAGGGGGGCTGTTCCTCAGGAACTGGGGTGACAGGACAAGGGGGGTGGGTTCAGTCTGACAGAGGGGAAATTTAGGGTGGATATTGGGAAGGAATTGTCCCCTGTGAGGGTGGGGAGGCCCTGGCACAGGTTGCCCAGAGAAGCTGTGGCTGCCCCATCCCTGGGAGTGTCCAGGGCCAGGCTGGAGCTACCTGGGATAGTGGAGGGTGTCCCAGCAGTGTGTGCAAACAGGAATTATTACTTTTAAATAACTCCAATGTCTAACATTTCAGAAAAAGTGGAAGAACACTTGGGAAAAAAAAATCAAATCTGCGTCTTTCTGACCAACCCCAACCTGGAGCTGAGACTGAGCGAGGGAGGCAAGAGGCAGATAAAGAAAAGAGAGAGATAAGTGAAACTTGAGCAAGAGCCCTGCACTGGATGTGCAGATCTCTTATCACACCCACAGCCGCAGCACTGCAGATTTTGTAATGGGAGCAGAGATTGGGGCACGAAGGGAAGGTGAGGAAAGACACCCCGGTGGTGCCTCCAAGCCCAGGGCTGCCCTTCCCTGCACGGCCCTGGTGTGGGCAGCCACGGGGGGACACAGAGCCAGGCACGAGCCTCACGCTGGGGAGCACTGAGGGAACCCCAAACCCCTGGTTTCTGAAAGCTCAGCCTTGGTTTTCCTCACACACAGAGCCTGGGCTTAAACCCACCCAAAATCCCACAGTAAAAAGCAACTTCCTTCCTCCAGACAGCAATCTCTGTTGGTTGTGTAATTCCAGTTCTAGTCAAACCAACCCCTCATCTCTGGTATTGGAATTCCCACTCGGGTGAGCAGAGAGAGCCCCAAACCTCTGTCCCTTTGTCGGGGGGAAGGACCATTTCCTTCTGTTCCCAGCGGGGAATGGGACACAGAAGGGACCCCCAGCCCACAGAGGCATCACCTCCTGAGCCAGACTTCCTGTCCTGCTAAGGGAACACCTGGTGTGCCAGGCAGTTATGGACACTCAGGCCGGAGATTCCCAATTCACCCAGCTCAGGGCTGTGGCTCGGACACGTCCCCGCTCCTGGGAGCACGTGGCAGGATGTTCATGGGAAGCATCTGCCCACTGCCCGACCCGCTGGCACTGCGTGGGAGCAATAGTTTGGAGTCCTTTGGCTCTAATGAAGCTGTTCCTGGGTTGGGGCAGTGTGGGGAGAGCCAGGCCTGGCATTTTTTCCCAGCTTATTTGCACAGCAGGAGGGAATTCCGCTGCCTCCCAGTAACCTGGGCTAGTGGGAGGTGTCCCTGCCCACGACAGAGGGGTTGGAATATGACCTTTAATATGATTAATATGGTTAAAGATGGTCTTTAAGGTCCCTTCCAACCCAAACCATTTTGTGATTCTATAATTTAACATTTCAAGTTCTCCCTAGAGGGAACCTCACAAAGAGGGACAACGAACCCCTGTGGTTTCGTGTTGTTTCGCTCCCAAAGATTGGAGCAAGTCCTTCTTTTCATCCTGCTTTGCACCAAACCTTTTCTCTTCGCCCTCAGGAGTTTTCCAGGGCCCCCCCCAGCAGCTCGTGGGCATTTCCCCGTTCTCTCCTCCTCAGGGAGCATTTCTGAGATGCCAGGAGGGCTGGCATTGGGGTGTCATTTGTCACCTGGGCACCAGCAGGGCTCCAGCTGCGTCACAGCCACCCTGATTCCAGTGGCCACCCCGGATCCGTGGGGACGGGGAGCAGCCCCTCGGGAAGAGGGGGAGGAGGGAGCTGCTCCTGGCCCGGCCAGTCCAACGGCATCGCTTCCTGTTTTGCTGTCCCACCCAGCCCTTACTGGGTCACCTGCCCAGTTCTTGCCCTGTGACACTGAGGCAGTTTCCTCCCCACGTTATTCAGCTGCTTTGCTCCAGCCCATTCCAATTACAGGCATCAAATGGAAAGTGTTAATTGCTCCATTCATTATGGGCAGGAGTCACATCCGACTGGGGATTTGTTTGCCTGGGAACTCCCCACAGGCCTGGCCAGGCTCTGAGCCCAAGATGAGCTGCTCTGGCACTGAGGGGAGGGCAGCTGGAGTAAGGAATGGCACCCACATCACCAGCACAGGGGACCCCCTCCACTGACCCCCCTCAAGGAGCATTTGCTGACCATGCAGCTCCCTGGATCAGGACCCAGAGCCCACCAGAACCAGCACCAGTTTTAGGTTGACAGTTTGGAGCAGGGGAAGCCTCGTGGCTCCAGAGCATCAGGAATTTTAAGGATGCTTGAGCATTTCCCCCTCACTAACAGCTGATTCCTGGTTCCTTCACTGAAGGACAGGAAAACCCCAGCCTGGTTTGTAGGAGACATCTGAAATATGATGTTCTGCACGGGGTGGGGGCATCTGAAGGAGGGATCCTTATCCTATTTCCAAGGGCCTGGAGTGCCAGGACAGGGGGGAATGGCTTCACACTGACAGGCAGCAGGTTTACATGGATATGGGGAAGAAATCCTTCCCTGGGAGGGTGGGGAGGCCCTGGCACAGGTTGCCCACAGAAGCTGTGGCTGCCCCATCCCTGGAAGTGTTCAAAGCCAGGTTGGAACAACCTGGAATAGAGGAAGGTGTCCCTGCCCATGGCAGGGGGTGGCACTGGATGAGCTTTAAGGCCCCTTCCACAGAACCGCGGTGAAATGCTGCCTCTTTAAACGGCAGGAATGGGGGGCTGAGCCCTTCCGAGCTCCCTGCAGAACTCCAGCCCTTCCACGAGCGTGCCAAGGGCTCCTCTGCCCGTCTCCTCCTCCCTGGGTGCACCCACAGCTCGGGCTGGGCTGGGCTGCGCTCGTTAATCAGCAGTTAATTACAAGCAGCCGCCGCTCAGCTCCCGTCACGCGTCAGCTCATCCCAAACACCTCCGGGAACGGGGCGGAGACAGGAGGTACCAAATTCCTGCGGCTCAGCCCCTGCTTGGCCACGGGATGGAGCTGCAGGACCGGGGAACGCTTCGGGTCGGAGGAGACCTCGAACATCTCGTTCTGGTCCACGAGGGACACCTCCACTATCCCCAGGTAACTCCGAGCCCTGTCCAGCCTGGCCTTGGACTCCTCCAGGGCATCCCCAGCTTCTCTGGCCAATACGGGGGGGCTCATATACCGTTATTTGGCATTAAGTGACTGAGTTGCTGTTTGTTTTCAGCCCCAGACCCCCGGGGCGGGGCTGGGTGAAGGTGCAGCTCCCCAGGGCAGGTTGGCCTTGCTGCTGGACCTGTGCTGCTTCCAGCACAGCTCTGACCCGATATTCCCTGGGCTGGCCCACCCAGACCACACATCATTGTGACTTTAACCACCTCGGTGCATCTGTCTGCCTCTGCAGACAGCCCTGAGAGCTTGGTAGAGGTTTCTGAAAGGCAGAGACACTCTAAATGCCTCTCTAAGTACTCAGCCTCTTTGTTTTTTAATTCGGAATAATGAGAAACGTGGCAGTTGCCTCCCAGCTTATTGAGAGAGCAGACGGCTGCCTTCCCAGACACATTGAGATGCAAATCACTGCGAGTTCGGTCGCAATGCTTTTGTCCGGGAGTGGGAGAGCTCGGCGGAGTTGGGGGAATGATGCAGAGGGAGGGAGGAACCAGAGAAGTTCCTCAGATGAACGCGCAGCAGTGGCTCCCTGGGACCACTGGGACCTCTGGGACCACTGCCCTGAAGGTGCGGGCGAAAAATCCTGAGAGGAGCAGGAAGGGATCCTTTGTTCGTGTTGCTGCTGTAACCTGGGGGTGTTTGGGGCAGTTCGGTGTGGAGCCCTGAGCCCCGGGAGTGTCTGTGCCTGGGGCTCCCTCCTGCTCCCCGAATCCATCGGCCACACGAGGGAGCGCAAGGAATTGCTGCGGTGCCGCTGACAAGTGCCCGAGGAACGATTTAGGGGCAATTTAATGGGGATTTCGCGGTGGATGGGGTGGGAACACCTCCCCTGGTGAGCAGCTCAGTGTCCCACGCGTGGAGCTGTGTGGGGTTGGAGCTCTGCCCTGACAATTCCAGTGCCTGGGACTTGGCGATTCCCTGGGTTTGTCACCCCACAGCTGCCTCAGCTTCCCTGGGAGTTGTCTGGAGACCCTCTGTGGGCAGCTGGGGAGTTATTCCTGGCCCGGGTTGGAGTTGGAGTTTGTCTGTCCCTGGCTGGGGATTTTCAGCTCCCAGTCGAGTGTGAGAAGGGATGGGGGGGAAAACCCAACCCCATTGGAAAGCAAATGGTTGGATGCAGTAGAGGTTTTATTGTGAGATGTTGGGGATAGAGAATAAAGTCATGCAGACTAAGAACTTCCAGCTGTACATCAGAGGTGGATGTTTAAGCAGTAAGTGCTTCAAGAGTGAGTTGCTTCACACAATAGACCCCCTTGACTTGAAAGTCAATTTCTGTTTTCCCCGTTTTACATTTGTTGTCTTATTTCTGTTGATGGTGTAGAAAACAAAGTGCAGGATTTAAATAACAGAGTCACTGAGGTTGGAAAAGCCCTCCAGGATCATCGAGTCCCCCCTGTGCCCCATCCCCACCTTGGCCCCAGCCCAGAGCACTCAGTGCCACAGCCAGTCCTGCCCTGGGCACCTCCAGGGCTGGGGACTCCACCACCTCCCTGGGCAAAAAACCCCCATTTTCTTCACAAATTTTCCTCTGGTGCAAAGTCAAGAGCAGAAGGAAATGTTTATTGTTAGCAGGACGAGCAGGAAAGGCCCCGGTTTTTGTTGGCACTGGGGCTGCTTTGATGTAACATCATCTGTGTGAGTGACTGTGCCCTGGTAAAACTCACACCTCCTTTACACAGCAGGGACACAACTGTCCTCCTGCAGCTGAGACCTGGCCCGGGGGGGGCAAGAGACTGAGGATAGGAAGAGATGAGACCTCTAAATCTAATACAGAGCATAACAGAGAGGATTCACTGAGGGCTGGGTTTTAGAGGTGTCAGGATGCCCCAGAGCTCTGGTGGTTCCAGGAGAAGAGTCGTGCTCCCGAGAGCTGGTGAGGGTGAGTCTGGCTCTTCACCCCCTGGGTGTCCTGTGGGCACCTCCCAGGGGTTTATTGCTGCCCACAGTTGTACTGGTAACTGTTGGACCACTGGTACGAGTAAGGGTAGGAGCTGTGTTGGCACAGGGGAGCTGGGGTGCACACCTGAGGGGCTGGGACACACACCTGAGGGGCTGGGACACACACCTGAGGAGTGGGGGCACACACCTTGGGAGCTGGGACACACACCTGAGGAGTGGGGGCACACACCTTGGGAGCTGGGACACACACCTGAGGAGCGGGGGCACACACCTGAGGGCACCTCTTCACGCCCCCCTGCCCACACTGGGACAGGCAGAGCTGCTCCCTGCCCGTCCCCTGGGGCTGAGGGAAGGTCACAGTGCAGGGGTTGAGGCTCCTGGGGCTGCAGCAGCAGGAGGAGGAGGAGGAGCAGGAGTGACCTTCCACCACGTGTGTCTCCACGCAGCCCGAGGAGCAGTGGGGGCTCTGCAGGGTCCTCCTCAGGCTGCACACCTTGGCAGCCGTGGGGGCACAGCCCGGGCACTGCACACACTTCACCACCCCGGGGGGGTGGCACTGCTGGGGGAACACGGGCGGGGGGCACTTCATTCCAGCCGGGATGTAACGCTGCTGCCTGTACTGGTACCTGTAGTAGGACATCGTTCCGGGGGAATGGGCCTGGAAAACAAATCAGGGGAGAGGGGTGAGGGAACTCCCTGCAGGTCTGGGGTGTGGAACTGCTGCTTGTGCTGGGACCTGGAGTGAGACACGGTTCTGGGGGAGGAATGAACCTAAAAGAGCCAAGTAGGGGAGAAAAGTGAAGGAATTCCCTGCAAAGCGTGCGATGGGAATTGAGGGGCCCAGACCTGGACACAGCACTCGAGGTGCCCTCCTCCCCAGTGCCCAGCACAATCCCTGCCCTGCTGTGGGACATCCCAGCTCTCTCTGCCACACGTGGAGGACCCAAGGAGTCCGTTCCAAGGATGTGATTGAGCACAGGGAAGTGCTGAGACCTTGGATTTCCTAATAACAGTTTAAAATCTGCCTGTAGATCAGCTTCCTCAGCACCAGCACCTGGCTCTGGGGCATCTGCACCTTGCAATTTGGTGGCAGTTGACTCTGCAGATGTACAGGACAACTCATCCCATTCCACCCCTGCCACGGGCAGGGACACCCTCCACTGTCCCAGGCTGCTCCAACCTGCCCTCGGACACTCCCAGGGATGGGGCAGCCACAGCTTCTCTGGGCAACCTGTGCCAGGGCCTCCCCCCCTCCCAGGGAACAATTCCTTCCCAATATCCAACCTGAATTTCCCCTCTGTCAGTCTGAACCCACCCCCCTTGTCCTGTCACCCCAGTTCCTGAGGAACATCCCTCTCCAGCTTCCCTGCAGCCCCCTCAGCTCCTGGAAGGTTCTCTGAGGTCTCCACACAACCTTCTCCTCTCCAGGCTGAACATTCCCAGCTCTCCCAGCCTGTCAAAGGCTGATCCAAACCTGGCTCCTGCTGTAAGAGGGAGGCAATAGTAACTCTTCTAAGGAAGAATCCCCCCAAAAGTGCACAAAAAAGGGTCTCAGACAGGCAGAAGCCTTTTCCAGATAAAAATTATCAGTAATCCACCCCAGTCTCTGATCTGGATTGTGAAGTTCAGCTGCCAGCAGAAATAGTCACTTGAACCACTAAAATAAGTGGAGAAATGTAGAAGTCAGTTTTAACAAAGCAAATTAAAGATATGGGGACCTAAACAGCCAGATCAGAGTGGAATCCACATCCCAAATGGGGTGAGGTTCTGTAAATCTCAGGCTCAGCTTTAAAAACCTGTATCTGCCTCTGCCTTTAGAGAAACCAATCCCAAATAACCCACAAACCCAAGAACCTTTGAAAAAACCCTCCCTCTTAATTCCCAGCGTCAGATATTTCTGCAGGGTCCAGTTCCCAGTTCAAAGTGCCAACAAAATGTTATTTTCCCAGTTAGAAATAGAAGGAGGCAAATAACTTACCGAGCTCGCAGTGGAGAGCAAGAACTGGACTGAAAGCTTGGAAAAGGGTGTTTTTATATGGTGTTTTTATAGTCCTTCAGACCACGGAAACCCTGAGCCACTGTGGATCAGATCCTAATTAGCTACGGGGGGGAATTTGTTCCTATGCCACTTTTTCACTGGCTGTAATTATTTCACTCATTTGTGCTCGTTAATGCTTTGGTATCCCTAAATCCCATGGAAAACACCTCACACCCCAGGGTTGGTTTCGTTTTAAACCTTTATGGGAGACGGAAAAGCCGCCTTTTATTCCATTGACCTCATTAGTTCCATCAGGAAATGGATCCCTCTCCTCTCAGAGCTGCTTTTTGCAGCCCGACAGTCCAGAGGCAGCAGCAGGAGTGGGAGATGCAGCTTCTCACTCCGTTTTTCCTGCAGCTGAGTTGCTGGGACGTTGGGAACGTGGCTTTGCAAAGGGAGGGACGGAGCCACCACTGCCCTTGCAAAATGTTCCATCCCGGCCACCCCAAAGCAGGGAGAGCTTTCCAGTGCTCCCATTCTCCTGCCCTGCGACCATCCCCAGAGCTCCTGCCCGGCTCCCCGAGCTCAGCTGGGGCTGTGCTGCTGCTCCCCGTCCCTGTGCCTGGTCCTGGTCCATCAGCAGAGAGGCTGTGATGTAATTAAGAGCCTTTGATGTCCTGAGACGCAGGCTGTAAATTGGCTGAGTGCTGGCATTGCTCATCCCGGGCTGAGCTCGGCCCATGTAAAACATTAATGAGCATTTGGGAGCAGTCTGAAGAGGTCCTGTTGGGAAGGTGCTATTTAATAACCCGTCAGTGCTACTCTTGTTTTATAGACAGGTGTAAACAGCTGTCTGTGCAATCCCAGCTCTGTCAGGAGTGTCTTCATTTATCAGAGCCCAGGTGTCTTCATTTGTCAGAGCTGAGCTGTCTCAATTCAGCAGCAGAGCAGAGCTGAGCTGGGAGGTGAGAACAGGCCCTCACACAGGTCCTGCCACTCTGTTTATTCTTTTTTCCCCTTCCCAGCTCGGAGCATCTCCTTAGAAAAAGTCCTGGTGCAGGCAGTGCTTTACCTCCCTGGTGAATGTACTACAGGGCTGTGTGTTCTGAGGGGGAGTGGAGTTCTCATGGAATGCTTTGGCTTGGGAAGGACATTGAAGATCATCTCATTCCAACCCCCCTGCCCTGGGGCAGAGGTTGGACTCGATGATCCTGGAGGTCTTTTCCCATCTAAATAATTCTGGGATCTGGTGATTCTGTTTTTTTGGGATGCATTGGATCACTGGTACCTGCCTGTTTTATGGAACAGTTTGCCCAAATAAATGTCTTCAGAGAGCTCCCTCCCCCCATGTTGAGCTCTCACTTGGTCCTTTAAGGTTTTATCCTGATGGATGATTTTTGTGTTTTGCATCGTCAGTTTTCAGGGTGCTGGGCTTTGATTCTTCAGCTTGTTTTACCTGGGAAGTGGAGCTGACACAGGCCCAGTTCTGTTGTCTTCCCTCCTGAGCTGCTGAGTCCTGGCTCCCTTCACCCCCCGACTCATCACTTTTGTCTCCTCCCTGTCCCTGGTTGGAGTCACAACACCCTCGTTAAAAACCATCCACGTGCCAGCCCCGGTTGTGTGGGGCACTAATGAGCTGTTCTGATGTGCTCTGAAAGGCTTTCAGAAAGCCTTGGTGTGATTGTTGTCAGTGTTAATCTCCATGTTCTGATAAATCCACCCCACAGTGACGTGAACCCCGAGCAGTTTTCTGCAGAAAACAAATCCCAGCAGTGGGGATTCCTCTCACACTGGAGGAAAGATCTTGGCTTTGAATTATTAACAAATCTCTAATATAGGATTTAACATTTAGTTTTATCTTCAGCTGGATAAAACTGGTAATGAGGTGTTTAATTCCCGTGTGTTTGGGGAATTACTCTGGGGATAAATCGCTGCCCAGTCTAAGCTGAATCTCAGCACATGTTGAAATTCTTATTCAACACGTGGTTATCTTCAGTTATTAGTTGTGGCTGGAAGTGTCCAAGGCCAGGTTGGACAGGACTTGGAGCAACCTGGGCTAGTGGAAGGTGTCCCTGCCCATGGCAGGGGGTGGCACTGGATGGTCTCGAAAGTCCCTTCCAACCCCACCCATTCCATGATTCCAGGGTAGAAAATGCAGAGCCAGTTTTCCAGAGGAGCTGCAGATCTCTTCTGTCATCCCCAGACACTGTGACAGGGTGAAGATGAACCTCGGTGTGCAGTTAAACTGGCAGAACATCCCATGTTTTCCCATTGGAAACCTGGGCTGAGGTTTCAGCTGCACAGCAGCCCAGTGCCAGGGGGGCCAGTCCTGCCCTCAGAGTCATTCTGCTGCCAGTCTGGTGAGATATCCCAGAGCAGCTGGGCTTGGAAGGGACCTCTGCAGTCACCCTTGCCATCCTTGGCATCGGTTGCTGACTCAGTTGGGTGTCAGAGCAGCTCTGGCTGATGTTTAACAGGATGATAACCTGCATTCCATCAGCAGCTGGGCTTCCAGAATGCAGCTTCCACTTGTTGTTCCACAGAGTTGCTGTTACAGTGGCTTTTGGTGCCCTTTTAATTGGAGAAGCGACTCACTGGCAGAAATGCCTGACAAGGTCCTGCCTCAGCCACACCCTGTTTATGGCCTTTTTGCCATCCCCCTAATCCAGCCATGATTTACAGCTTCACAGGGCATTTAATTCCATATAAAATGTGCTCTTGCCCTTCTTTCCTTTTTTATGGGTAAAACATGTGAGAGAATCGTGTCCAACTGGGAGAGCTGCCCTGACTGACCTGGGGCTGCAGCTCTGTCAGTGCAGGAGTTCTGCCCCGTGCCAGAGCTCTGACCAGGCTTTGGATTAATCTGATTTCACACAGAACCCAGTTTATCCCCCACTGTTTCAGCTCCTCCTGGGCTGAGCTGAGTGTGTTCTCACCCAGGAAAAAGGCTCATTGTCACCTGCCCAGGAACGAGTCCATTCAGGGAGCACATCAGGGGTGAACCACGTGAGCACGACATGCAGTGTCCCCTCCACGTAAAGCTGGGAAATAGCAGGGCCAGGAAGGCAGTAAAGGACAGGTCACGCAGGGACAGACTGATAATTACAAAGAGTGATTTATTTACACCAATTGACGTCCATACCCAGGGCTGGATCTCCAGAGAAACGTGCTCAGAGATTGATCAGGATGTTCTGCCCGTGCTGATTCATGCCCTGGGCACTCTGAGGGCGAGTATAAAAGGGCTCCCCAGCAGATCTTGGCAGATCATTCCTCTGCTCTTCTCTTGTGCTGTAGGTAAGTGACCCCTGAATTCCTCTCCTGGCAAAGCCTGAGCGTAGTTTTAAGGCAGAGTCTTGTGCAAATGTTCTGGGATCAGTCTGAAGGTTTCTTGGATGTGGTATTTGGTGCTCTGGTCTAGTTGATAATGTGGTGATGGGTCAAAGGTTGGACTTGATGGCCTTAGAGGTCTTTTCCAACCTTAATGATTCTGTAAATGAATAAATTAGTGTTCAGCTACTGGCTTTGGTAAATGCAAATCTGGGTGAGATCCAAGATTTGGACTCGATGATTCTTGTGGGTCCCTCCCAACTCACAATATTCCGTGATCCTGGGATCAACATTTCACGAAGGCTTTTTCCAGATGTGTTCAACACAAGGTTTATAGGGTTTTTTTGGGTTCAACATGAGATTTATAGGGGTTTTGGGGTTCAACATGAGATTTATAGGGGTTTTGGGGTTCAACATGAGATTTATAGGGTTTTTGGGGTTCAACATGAGATTTATAGGGTTTTTGGGGTTCAACATGAGATTTATAGGGTTTTTGGGGTTCAACATGAGATTTATAGGGTTTTTGGGGGTTCAACATGAGATTTATAGTTTTTTTCTGGGTGATGAGCCACGAGAGCTCTGCCTTTCCCTCGAGCCTCTTTGCAGCCTCTCCTCAGCACGTTTGAGGGCGCAGCTGCTGAGAACTGATGTCCTGTGTCCCTGCTCTTCCTCAGATCCCCTCAGACCCTCCCTCCTGACGATGGTGCTGTCCCGGAGCCCCTGCACCGAGGGCTCTCCCTCGCCCTGCGGGGTGGCCGCGCCCCAGCCCGTGGCCGAGAGCTGCAACGAGCCGTGCGTGCGGCAGTGCCCCGACTCCACCGTGCTCATCTACCCCCCGCCCGTGGTGGTCACCTTCCCCGGGCCCATCCTGAGCTCCTTCCCCCAGCAGAGCGTGGTGGGATCCGCAGGAGCCCCCGAGGTCGGGGCTGGGTCTGGGTTCGGGGCCGCCCGCACCCCCGGCGCTTCCCACGTCTACGGCGGGGCCCGCTGGGGTCGGGGGTACCCCGTGGGGAGCTGCAGGCCCTGCTGAACCCACCGGGGGTCTCTGCCCAGAGGAGAAGCCCAGCGGGGTGCAGGGACAGGGCTGAGCCCCAGGGCACAGCGTCCCGGGAGCGTTGAGGGTTTGGGGGGCACGAAAAGCATCTGCAGGTGTTTTGAACGCCCCAGAAATCCATTTATGTCCTTCTCAGATTGCCCTGCCTGATTTCCTTTTTCCTAATCCTTCCTATCTTTCCAAGTGTTCTGTTCTTGATGCTGTGGGCTGTGTTGCTAATTCCTTGGGGGCTTGTAGGGATCTTTCTGGCTTTGAATAGGTTTAGATTAGATATAATGAAAAAATTCTTCCCTGGGAGGGTGGTGAGACCCTGGCCCAGGTTATTCCATGGGTTGCCCATCCCTGGAAGTGTTCAAGGGCAGGCTGGATGGAGCTCTGAGCAGCCTGGTCTAATGGAAGGTGTCCCTGCCTTTGGCATTGGGGTGGAATGGGATGATTTTTAAGGTCCCTTTTAACCCCAACTGGGGTGGAATGAGATGGTCTTTAACCCAAACCACCCTGTGCTTCTGTGACTGTGACAACATAAAGGGATCTGCTACGAGATCCTCTTTGGATCCCTCTGTAGACTCTTCTCTGGCTCCTGGTGGATAAAAGGGGTTGTGGTGTCAAGCAGCCCGTGCCCTGTGTCTGTGCTGGGTGCTCAGGGCTCCCCATCAGCCACTCCAGGAGTCATCCTGCACCAAACCATGGGCTGGGGGCAATCTGGGACCTGGACTGTGTAATCCTGCCTCTGTATCAGCTGCTTCTTCCTCATTAAACACGACATTGCAACACGTTGTTGGCCTCTGTGTGTGTGTTCCCTCCTCTGCTCCCTGCCCAGGTGCCTTTGTGCTGCTGCACCAGCCTGATCCTGGCAGGGGAATGATATTCCCGAGGGATTTGGCAGTGGGTTGTCTGTGCATCTCCTTGGCACAGCAGCTCTGGGCTGTGGGTGTCCCTTCCCTTCCCACATTTCTGGTCCTGCTCAGCTCTGAGGAGCTTTTTGCTCAGTGTTGGCTTTCCTGGCCCCTGTTCCTCGGTGTCCTCAGGCTCAGCCTCCCCAGCCAGGCAGTGACACAAGGGAGCAGCTGGATGGGCAGGGTTGGCATTGCCAAAAAGGGTCTGCAACCAAGTGTTATGTGAGAGCAGCTATTTTTGAGGGTAAAAATTAAATTTCTGGCTTTACTGCTCTGCTCAGTGTTTTACAACAATTATCCTGTCCCTTGTTCCCTGGGAGCAGAGCCCGACCCTCCCCGGCTCCCCCCTCCTGTCAGGGAATTCCAGAGCCAGAAGGTCCCCCCTGAGCCTCCTTTTCTCCAGGCTGAGCCCCCCCAGCTCCCTCAGGAGTCCTCCAGACCCTTCTCCTGCTGCTCCAGCCCCTTCCCCAGCTCTGTTCCCTTTCCCTGGTCCCGCTCCAGCCCCTCTGTGTCTTTTTTAAGGTGAAGGGCAACAACAGAAATGGGGTGTGCAGAAATGGGTGCTGATGTTCACTGCAGGAATTATCACTTTCCTCAGGAATCTGTTGATAATAAAGGTTTCCCAAGCTCTCCACGCTGTGCTGTGTTTGAAATGTTATGTGGTCTGTTAATAATAGAACCAGGGTAATTAAGCACTGCAGGGTGACCTGAGAATGTGGGATTGTTTCAGAGCAGTCACTCTGTGCAGAATTATTGTCCTGCTGTGGAAGGAAAACAGAGCTGGCCGGGCTCTGTAAGGGTGTGTAATTGGCTGCTGGTGAGTTCTGGAGGAGGTGATTAAACCAGATTCTCCCCAGCCACAGAAACCCTTCCCTGCACAGGAGAAATCCCCCAAACCTCCAAAGCCAGAGGAAGGGACCTTTCTTGTCATGCTAATGGTGCATTTGGGAATGAGCTACAGTTTGTGAGGCCGCTCCAGTTGCACTTCTCGTGGAATATTTTGAGATCTTCAGTTACCACAAAGCAGCAAATTCAGTCAAATGAGGAAAATTTGCCAATGTGGTTTTTTTGGGAACTGTTTATGATACTCTTCCTTTTTTTGCCATGAAAACTACTCATGTGAACTGCCCTGAGGACTGAAGATATCAAGTATCTTACTAAGCAGATTTAATGTCTTTTTAAGATAGAAGCATTTGCTGATGTCTGTTAGGTTCATTATGGAACCTAATTATCAGGGTTAACAGTAATTATGGGTTAACAGTGTTCATTTAAATATGTTGAATTTTGGAAATCTTGTTTCTCTCGTTGCTTCCAACAAGGCCATTGTTTTCCTGTATCATGTCCCACTTTCCCTTCTCCTTAGAGGTTTTTTTTTTTTTTTTTGAGAAATAATTTGAAAAATGAGCCCAGTTTGGGCACTATTCAGGGGCCCAGTTTCTCATTTAGGACAGGCTTAGCCTTTAAAAGGGATTCTGAGTCTTGCAGTGAATCTCTGTGCTGGAGGCAGGTCCCGAGGCATCACCTGTGTGGGTTGTTCCCAAGGTGCATTTAAATTCCCCACAGTGCAGTAAATACATCCTGCTGGGACTGGTGCACAGGAAATTACAGAGGTGGTTTTCTGTTAGTTAAATGAGGCAGCTGCCTCTGTTATGATAATATCTCAGCCAGGAACAAAGTTCCTCTAATCATCCACCTTTTCTTCAGCCTGGGGACACGAAAGAATTCCAGATTTAGTCTCTTCATGAAAGGGACCTACGAGGAAGTCAGAGAGGAAATGTTCACTGGGAGGTGGATGACAGGACAAGGGGGGGTGGGTTCAGACTGACAGAGGGGAAATTTGGGTTGGATATTGGGAAGGAATTGTTCCCTGGGAGGGTGGGGAGGCCCTGGCACAGGTTGCCCAGAGAAGCTGTGGCTGCTCCATCCCTGGGAGTGTCCAAGGCCAGGCTGGAGCAGCCTGGGATAGTGGGAGGTGTCCCTGCCCATGGCAGGGTTGGAATGAGTTGGCCTTTGAGGTCCCTTCCAACCGAAACCATTCCATGATTCTGTGACATAAACCCAGGGAAATGCTCTTCAGGCACCACTGGAACGTGGGGGGGAACTCAAAGCTTCCTGAGATACGGGGACAGATCCACGGGAAATGAGCATTGGTGCTGTTGGCTGATGCTTGGGGGGCCCTGGAAGTGGTCTGGGCTGGAATTCCACAAAGAAATGGGACTCCTTGAACCAGCCTGATGTGCTTGAGTGAATGGGTGATAAAGGGATGCAGCCCCAGTTAAAGGCAGAGCACCCTGTGAGGGCATCTGGGGTGAAAAATTCCTTTTCCTCCCTGTGTAGGCTCCAACGTTCCCCTAAGCCTGACCTGCAGCAGAGGAGGAGCTCCTGGATGTTCCCTGGATCCCTGGGGGGCTGAGCTTGCTTGGCTGGGAGGCTGCAGGGAGCTGCCTCGGGACACCCCCAGCGCGGAGGGGGAGCCACAACCGTGACATCTTCAAAGCAGAAAGGGACGCGAGGTGGCACCCGGGTGGCTCCAGGTCAGTGTGGTGGAGGGAGGTGAAGGCAGGTGAGAGGTCTGGGAAGGCTGGGGCTGCCAGGAAATCACCTCCTGTGGGTCCTGTTCCCCGGGCTCTGGGCGGGGGCTGCTCCCGCTGTCGGAAGCGAATGGGCCGGGGGGGACGTTGGAGGGGAAGAACCACCATAAATAATGCTGGGGTGGCAAACGTGGACAGGGACTGGGGTTAAACTGGGGCCAGAGGACCCTGGGGCGGGCTGAGAATTCCACCCAGACCTTTGGCTTTCTGGGTTCTGCTCCTGTTCTGTTCCTGTTCTGCTCCTGTGCGTCGCTGCCGAGGCCCTTCCGCAGGTGCCGGTGGGAAAAGCCCCGTGGGCCCCAGGGAGATAAGCTGGATTTATAGTGTTGGGAGACTCCACCATTTCCTAATGTTTTCCCGGGGGAACCCAGCCCATTTTGGTGCTGACAGCAGCCAGCAGAAGGATTACTGAGCATCTCTTAATAGCTCTGCAGTTTCAAAGGGTTGCTCTGATTTCCTGCGGACGTGCCCTGCTGGCAGCTTTGGGTGGAGGTTCCTACGCTGACCCTCTTCCTGGGGCGCCCTGATCTGGGTCTGTCTTGCTCAAATTAGGACACCAGGAGGTGGTTTCTGAGGCAGCAGATGTGTCTCAGATGTGGCAGCTCCTTCCCAGACAGGGAAATGGAGCTGTGGGGGCTCATCCTCTGCTGCCGTCCAGTTCAAGGGCAAAGAATTGGAGGGAAATCAGTGACATGGATGTTGGACTGGAGGAACAGCATTTGCTGCTTGGGGACTGTTCTGCTGACTGTCCCTGGTTTTCTGCCCTGTTAAAGTGCTTCTCCAATCTCCTCCCTTAGTTCTTTTCTTGACCCTTTCCTCCCCTTTGCTCTGGAATGCAGAAGTGCTTCTGCAGGAGGCCACATGGGAAGAGAAGGGGTAGCCATGGGGATCTCCTGGAAGTCAGCCCAGAGGTGGCCCCTCACAGTCACTTCTGCATCAAGATTTGTGACTCCTGGTGATGCCTTTGATGTGTAGCTGGGCTTGCAGGGGATCCAAGCAGCCCTGTCTGGGCTCTGCCTGTTGAACCACCTTGTTCTGCGCCAGATTGTAATCTTTGGTGTTCTAAATCTAAATCAAGACTCCTCAGTCTCCTAGGGTGACATGCTAAAGGCTGGCAGGAACTCCCTGAAGAACCTGGCTGTTCAGTTTGCAAAGGAGGTGATCCCTCCAGCAGATGGTCGTGGCTTGGTTGCCTTTGGTCTTTCCTCTCAGGTGTCTTTGACCTTGAGTGTCACTGCCCTGGCAGACCACGAGACTTCCCCTCAGTCTCCTGCTTTTTGAGATCTCTCTTGCTCAAACACAACCCCCAGCTTTGCTCCAGGAGTCTGTGTTTGGGGGTACAGTCAGTCAGCTGATGCCTCTTTTTGGAGAAGAATTTGGGCAAGCCCAAGGTCACAGGATAGCTGAGGCAGAACTTCCTCCTACCTGGGGAAATGAGTCAGGGCAGGAGCAATCCAGGTGGAGATGTGGTGATTGTCTCCAACAGCTGGAGTCTGGAGTTCCCTCCTATCCCATGGCTCTTTGGAGTGGCTGGTGGTCCTTTTTAAGTGGTGTGTGAGCCCAGACAAGAGAAGACCAGACACCTGATGCAGCTAAACAGAGTAATTTTAATGAAGATGAGAAACAGGGAGTTACAGAAAGAACAAGTTTGCAGAGATACAAAAGGGTCTTCAGCAAGCAGAGAGTTTCTGCTGGTGGGTGATGCTTTTCCTGGTGGGAGTGGTGGAGTTTGACAGCACAGAACAAGTTTCTTGCTCACAGAGTTGCTTGGAAGTCACGTTCACAGCCAGATGAGGCACAGCACGGACATGGAACAGGAGCTTCTCTACTAGATACTGTCTTGGGTGAAGTTAAAGTGGTTGCAGGAACTCCTACTACTATGACAATACCAAGGGCTTGTGAATTAAAACTAAAAGGCACTTTACTCACACCCAAGGTCTTGCTCTACTCCCCCAACATGCTCTGAAGGTGCCTCAGCTCTTGCTGCAATTCAAGTTGCCCTTTGGAGCTACAGCTGAAGAAACAGGAGATGTTAGAGAGGGTTACACGTGGAGTAGTTACACAGGGAGTAGTTACACATGGAGTGGTTACACAGGGAGTAGTTACACATGGAGTGAGTGGTTACACATGGAGTGGTTACACAGGGAGTAGTTTCAGGCAGTCTGGCACCCACGTGTCCCCCTGAACTCAGCCAGGGGGTGGGCACTGGGCGTTCTCAGCCCCAGAAATCAGCCGTGAGTCCGTGTCCTGCATTTCAGTCCTCGGTTGCTGTTCCTGCTTCAGGAGAACCTGCCCCCGAAGCGAGAGAAGGGGTACCCGTACCCGTACCCGGACCCGGACCCGTACCCGGACCCGGACAGGTCCCCGTACCCGTAGTAGCCCCCGTAGCCAAGGAAGCCCCTGTTCCCAAACAGGCTCCCAAAGCCTCTGTAGCCGTAGGGGCTCCCGTATCGGAACTGGTCCAAGGAGTAGCTGAAGGGCCTCCCAAATCTGAAGCCGGAGAGGTCGTCGTACCCAAACTGGGAGTAACACCCGTCGTCGCAGAAGTCCCTGTAGAAGGTCATCCTTTGTTGATGTTGGTGAGCCTGGAACACACCCAGAAATGAGGTTTATGGGCTGCTGACGGCAGGAGGAGAGGCTGGAAGGAGATGCAACTCCTTCCCTCCTGTGTTCATCCTCCTAATTACCTCATTTATTTTTCTGATCTCCCGAATCCCAAACAACTTCTCTAATTTGTTCCCCCCTCAGCTTTTGGAAATCGCTGACTGAACATGGAAAAGAAGGTTTTTGCCAACCGAGAACTGAACTTTCCCACTCCGGAATTCAGAGGGATTTTAATGAACTAAAGAAAAATACACAAATATAATCCAGAACTGGAAATCACTTTTGACTTCAAAATTATGGTAGAAAACTTCAAGTTTTCAGCGCTTTAAAGCCTAAATATTCAGTAAGCCCAGGAAAGAAGAGCAAAAAAGTTCAAGTGAAGGAATTCCCTGCGATTGCAGGAAATTTTGTGTTTGGAATTTGCTCCAAAATGACAAGAAATTGCTTACAGAAGGTCTGTACCTGTGCACAGACACACATTACATATGTCACATATATATGGACACACCAGTACCTTTTATAGATATAAATTTAATTATAAATATATATATTTTTACATATATCCAAGCACACACAGATATTTGGACAAACACAGAGACACGAGAGCAGAGTCAGGATGGACTTACCCGGTTCACCAAGGGGAGCAGTTGAGTGGCTGAGAGGAGTGAATACAGTTCCGGGCTCGGAGGTCAGTATTTATACCCTCCCGAGCTCCAGAGTTGTCCAGGGTATCTCATCAGACCCTTTGTCCCTCCAGTTGACGTCGGCGGAGTCACCGATTTTCATGTTTGCCGAGCTCGGCGTCGCGACACGTGCGTAACCCCTCCAGAATTTCTTTAATCTCGAAACGAGGAGAATCTCCGGGAAAATTGCAGGCAATTCCCTGTGCTTGGAGGGCTGGCAATAATTTGGGGAGACGTTCAGACCATTGCCTGTTGCGCAATCGCCTCGTGGCTGCTCCGTTGGCTTGGCTTTGGCGTCCTGTGGTGCAACAAGTTGGGGACCAAAGGCACGGGCTCGGCTTTGGTGTGCCGAGGAGGGCTGGAGCTTCCCAGCATCATCCTGACCTCTGCCTGCTTCCCAGTGACCCTGGGGGGTGTCCCTTCCCAGCAGCTCTCTGCTGGGACCAAAATCTCTGGATTTTGGTCTCAGGTTCTACAACAGCAGCGTCAAAGACGTTTTCCAACTGCCCCACGAACATTCCCAAATATCCCTTCCTATTTTAGAACATTTTTATGGAGGGGGGGATGGTTTTTGACTTTCATACAACAAAAGCAGCACCTTAATGGGGCTTGGAAACAAGAGACCTTGAAGTGTCTCGGAAGTGACCGTGTTATTAAATCTGGAGGTGTCTTTCGGTGACAAACTATTAATATTTAAATCCTGCAACACTTTGCAAATTGAAAACATTAATGAGTGTTTATGAAGTGCTTTGGTATTCAAAATTCTGAGGAAGCCTCAACATCCTGTTTGCTCATTATTACGCTTATTTTCCATTCAAATTAATGCCAGGAATTAGGTGAAGGTCACTCAAGGAGTCCTGCCGTGAACTCCGGTGTTCCTGGAGCTGGATACACGTGGTTGATTCTTTGTGGAAAAGGTATGGATGTGATTCTTTGGAAAAAAGCATTTAGAGCTCTTTTAGTGCTAATCTTTCTGATTTCTTTATTTCCACATCAAGTCCATACCTGAATTCTCCACGTTGTTGTGCTGAGGTCAAGCCCTTTAGTGAATTAAAGTGTTGCAAACAACGCCAGAGACATAATTTTTGTTGAAAACATTCTTTCTGCTCATGCAGCAACATGACTTCGATTCGTGAGCACTTTGGAGGAATGGAATTAAGATTTATTTATGGTTCTGGCTGTTTTTCCTCGAGTTGCTGAAGTTTGATATAAAACTCCTACATCTACATTTGCATTTCCTTTAAATGAAAAGCCTGTGTTGTGTTGCATCAGTTTCTAGTGAAAAACAAATATCCAATAAGTGGAAAAGCTTTCCTTTTTTACTGAAAATTTCTCTCTCTCCAATGTCCTTGAGAAGGCAGAAATGACTTTTATATTATACAGAAATGAACTTCAGTTTTCACAACGGAGACAATAAAATGGTATCAGGAATGTAGCTGGCCCAGAAAATTGGCAGATGAAAGGAACCTGTAATACGTGTGCCATATGGGAGGCTGGGAACACACTAATAATCCCAAACAATGAAGAAAATTATATTAATTGAAGATATGACGTGTACAGGCAAATTTGTTTTCCAACCAATAAGGCTCCCAAGCTTTTTGAATACTCAGGGCGTCTGAGATAAGCCAGGAGGGCCAGCAGGGAGTATAAAAAGGGCCGGGAGCTCCGGGCTCCTCAGCAGCTCCTCTGCCTTCCTCCTCTGGTTAACTCGGTAAGTTTTCCCTCCTTCCTTCACAGGGATTGGGAATTTTGCCGGAGTGATTTCTGCTGGGATTGGGGCTGCTCTGAAATTTAAGATTTCTCCGGGAATTTCTCTGAAATTCAGGGTTTGAGCTGCGCTGCAGGAGTTGGTGGGTTCAAGTTTTAAAGCTGGGGCTGAAAGGGGTCCTGTTGGTCCCTGAGGCTCCCTGATAAGGGATTATTAGGGCAGCAGAGGTAGAAATGGGTTTCCCCACCATGACCCTCGGTGGTTTTTTTCCATAAATCTCCTCTTTTCAGTGAGATCTGCAGGTGTGTTTGGCAGGACAGGTGTTCCCAGGTGTGTCAATGCTCTGTGGGTGGTTGTGTGTGCTGTCAGCACGTCCAGATGCAAATTAAAATGGGTGGAAATCACTGAAAGGGCACTTGGAGGGATGAACCCAAACATCACTTTGGGCTTGCTTGAAGACTTCCTTGGTGGAGCTGGGAATGCAGAGCTCCATGCAAAGCTGATGTCCTGAAAGAAATTTAGGGTTGTCCACTCCTAGCAGATATTCTCTAAGAAAAATCCTGAATCAGCAGCAAGGTTTTGGTCTGTAACAGGTGATTCCATGGTCAGGGTTTTCACCAGTCACAGAAAGGGAGAAAACCAGATAGTTTAAAGACAGGGTTGGACTTGATGGTCCTTGTGGGCCCCTTCCCACCTGGCAGATCCTGTGACTCTTTGTTCTTGGGGAGGGTCCTGTGCCGGGCTGAGAGCTGGACTCGATGGTCCTGGTGGGTCCCTTCCAACCCAGCACGTTTGTGGCATTCTGTGGATAAATGAACCCCAGAAATGGGCTGTCAGGAGGAGCTGAGGTCACGACGTTGCTCCTGCCCTCGCGGGACCCCTGAGGAAGTTTCCGGGCTCTGTCGCTGCCGTTGGGAATATTCACGGGAACGTTCACGGCCTCTCCTTCCCTCCCCGCCGCCAGGTTTGCCTCCAGCCCACAAAGATGACCTTCCTCCAGGGCCAGTGTGACGACGATTGCTACTCCCCCTGCGGCTACCGGGGCTACGACTGCGGGAGCCCCTGCGGCTACCGGGGCTACGGGGGCCTCTACGGCTACCGCGGCCTCTACGGCCTCGGCGACCGCTACGGCTACGGGGGCCTCTACGGCTACGGGGGCCTCTACGGCTACCGGGGCCTCTACGGCTCCGGGGACTGCTACGGCTACGGTGGCTACCGGGGCTTCTACGGCTCCGGGGACTGCTGCGGATACCCCGGGCTTTACTCGGGCCGCTACGGGTACCCCTACGGCTCCCGCTACGGCCAGAGGTACGGCTACGGGGGCTGCTACAGCTTGTGAACCCCGCCGGGACGGCCCTCGGGGGACGGTCAGCCCAAGCCTGGCCCGCAGGGCTTGATGGAGAACCTCGGCAGCAGAGGGTGTGCGGGGCCCCGGGCGCAGCGCCCGCCCTCCGCGGCGGCTTCGAGAGCTCTGCGCTGCCCTCGAGGTGCTTGCCGTGATCCCTCTTCGTTCTGCTCAGTGTCTGCTGCTGCTCCTGCCGCCCAGAGTCTCCCCTTGACCTAGAACCTGCTTCTCCTCGGTGCTCCAGTCCTCGGGAACCGGCTCTGATGTTTGCAATGATGTACAAAGCCTGAGCTCTGGCCGGGTGGTGGGCAGGGTGTAAAGGCCTCTTTGGGAATGTGGGCTCTCTGTTCTGTGTCTCTTTATAAAGTTCATCTGCCTTTCACTCGTATTAAAAACTTATTCTGCATCAATCCTGCATTTTCCTGGTTTTATTTTCCACTTTGTTTCTGAAATATCTTCAAATCCATAGCAGCAAACAGGGACAAATTTATTAACTTGCTGCGCCTCAGGACCTGCCTGTGGAGGCTTGTCCTCCTCAGGCTGGAAACAGGGACTTTTGGAGCTGCAAGAAACTTGAGCTGTGGCTCTGGATTTGCATGTTCCTACAACTCCAGGCTTTGGCTTGGTGGGAAATAAGTAATTCATCTCCAGATGCTTCGGTGCTGCTGTTGGGCCAGTGTGGTGTGATTAGGACATGAGCCATCACTGCCCGTGACCTGATATTGGACAAGAACTCTGGAACAAGAACACTGAATTTGCCTTGCAGGAATTGGACAATATTCTGCTCACTTGAACAGTTTTCTGTATTCTCTGTGCAGGTCTGGGACTAATTCTTTTATATTTGCAACATTATTATAAAGACCATTACAGCCTTATTGTGCTGAAGTATTAACTCCACCCCAGGTAAACCCAGCACATTTAACCTTAAATCTGGTAATAGTTTAATTAAGTAAATGAAAGGGAGAAACTGGGGCATTTCTTGTGTTTCTGGGGGGTAAAAGGGAAGAGTGTGTTTACTGGGACCTCAGTGGACTGATTTTCCAGATCCTTCCCCAGCTCTGTTCCCTTTGCTGGATGTGTTTCAGCCCCTCAATGTCTTTCTTTCCACGAGGAGCCCAGAACAGGACACAGAACTCGAGGTGCAAATACTTTGCCAGCTCTGGGGACAGAAGGTCCTTCCAGGATGTCACCACTCACCACTTTACGTGTATTCATGTAAAACAGGGACAGAGGCAAGAAAACAACTGGATCTCCAGGGTTTTTTAAATGCAGGAAGACTTTAATGCAGCAAGAAAAGGAGTTGGCACAGATACAGAAAGATTATAGTTTTGGGATACTGGAAGGAGCTACAGGAGGTGAGTCACTGCACTGGAGAACATTCCTTCTTGTTGGAGCCACGTTGTTCATCCTCCAGGTGCTTGTAAATCCAGATCAAAGGCGAGACAGCTGTGATCCTGCTCCATTACAGTCCTGCAGCACCTTACTGGAAGTACTCATTGAAAATGCAGATGACCCAAAATCTCCTATTGCACAGGGATGCAATATGAGCAGCTGCAAGAAGCTCCACAGGAATTGCAGATCGTCCCTCCCGTCGCTGACGGGGCTGTGAGGGCGTCTAAATACAGGAGGCTACCAAGAGGGTTGAGAAAGGCAGGGAGAAGCAGAGAGAGGGAGCAGGAAGAACAGAAATCCCCAGGAGTTTTTAGAGCAGGGCCCAGCTCCTCATCCTTGGTGACCTCGGCGGGGACTCGGCGCGTGTCCGAACTCCCGTCGGGGCTCAGCCCTCGGCCTGGGGGGTGCTGGGGGAGCCACGGGGGGTTCAGCAGCAGGAGGAGCAGCAGCCGTAGGAGTAGCAGCAGGAGGGGTAGCAGTAGCGGGTGCTGCGGGCGCGGTACCCGCAGCAGTCCCCGCAGCCGTAGGTGCGGCGGCAGCAGCGCAGGGTGCGGACGGTGCAGGGGCTGCAGCAGCTGTAGGTGCGGCAGCAGCGAACGCTCCGGTAGCGGGGGGAGCAGCACAGGGTGTAACAGGGGGAGTAGCAGCAGCAGGACATCCTGGGGGGGTGCAGGGAGGGAGGGAGGAGAACCTGAAACAGAGCAGGGAGGTCGAGGTTAAGCTCGGCTCGCAGCGGGTCGGCGAGGAGGGTTCGGGTGGAAACGTGGAGCAAATCCCTTTGTTCGGGTGTGATTCTCGTTTCACAGGATCACTGAGGCTGGAAAAGACTTCCAGGAGTCCAAGCTGTGACCCAGCCCCAAGCTGTCACCCAACCCAGAGCACCGAGTGTGGGAAAGGCTTCACTTTGCTGCGGTAACTTGGGTTTTGGTTGGTTTTTATGAGTTTGCTCTTCTGATTTTCCACGTTGAGCAGGGATATGTTCAGAGTCCCTGAATCCTTGAGGTTGGAAAAGACCTCCAGGATCATCCAGTCCCCCCTGTGCCCCATCCCCACCTTGTCCCCAGCCCAGAGCACTCAGTGCCATGGTCAGTCCTGCCCTGGACACCTCCAGGGGTGGGCACTCCCCCACCTCCCTGGGCAGCCCCTGCCAAGGCCGGACCCCCTTTTCCATGAAGAAATTCTTCCTGAAGAAGAAATGAAGTGTTTGTGGGAGTTTGATGTCCAAGCTCCCAGCCCAGGCAGCTGAGGTAAATCCCGAGCTCCAGATAAGATGTTTAGGTGTCCTAAATCTGACCTGGATCCCTCACAGCACTTCCAGCAGTTCTTAGAAGTGTTTATACACAACCCAGCAAGTTCATTAAAGTCTCAGCCCTCCTTGTCTGGCTTTAATCTTGGCATATAAACTGTTCCTTTTCTGTCTAACACTGGCTTTGTTGGTGCCAGTTCTAGCAAGGACACTGAAAATCCTCTGCTGCAGAGTGAAGGTTTAAATCCTGGATTGCTGCAGGTCAGAGCTGCCCCAGTGACTCCAGAGCCACTAAAACAATCCATGTGACCTGCCCATATTCATTATTGCCACATCTTTCCAACCAAAAGCCATTTCCTCCTTGTGCAATGGGCAATTCTGCCCATGAATGAAAATTTCAGGGTTTAAGTATCACCAGGTTAAAAAAGAAACACAGAACTTCTAACTAGGCTTCACATCTTCATGTCCACTCATCAATGCCCTCCAGATTAAAACATCCAGGGTAAAACCCTTGTTAGTGCAGGATTTATCCCCGAGTTAAAGGGACTGAGAGAACAGGATCTGGACTTACCAAGTTCACTGAGAGGAGTAAACCAAGAGGAGCTGTGTGAGGAGCACTGGGGTTGTGAGCATTTTTATATTCTTTCTTAGACCTGTGGAAGTCACCTCAGTTCTGCAGGGCAGTCACGAGACAAATTTGGGAAGTACATCAGCAGCCCAATTGCTATAATTGTTTTCCTCCCCGTTTAGGCCAATTTTCACATTCCTTGGGTGATCACACCCTGGGAGATTCTTTCATCTGAAAACTCTCCAGGACAAAGGGATTTTTGGGAAATCACCCCAGAGGACAAGTGGGGCTGGAAGTGGAGGCTGCACGAGCAGTCCCAGCTGCACGGGCGGCCCAGCTGAGGAGTCCAGGGCTCATTTCTTTAGGTTGTGCCCCTCCAAGGGAGGTGGATGCTGCACATTATGGGGTGATGTAAAACACCTGGGGAGGAAAGAAATATTGTCCAACCTGCTCAGGGCTCCTTCCGACCCTTTTGATTCATTTCCGCCACAATTAATGACAGACCTGCCATTGATTCTTTTCTACCTCTAATTTGTCCTGAGAGATGTCCAGGCCCAGAATCAATTAAATCAGCATCTGAGCAATGTGGTCAAGGCTCAAAGTCTGGTTTTCTTGGCCCTTTTCTGGGTGAAATTACTAGAAAGACTTTTCTGAGTCAGTCTTGGGGTATCAGAGGCATCGAGGAGGTATTTATGTCGTGCTTATATAGCTGAGATTCTCCCCCTCTGCTCCTCTCTGCTCAGATCCCACCTGGAATACTGAGGCCAGCTCTGGTGCCCCCAGCATCAGAAGGACATGGAACTGTTGGAGCAAGTCCAGAGGAGGCCACAAAGTTGATAAAGGGACTGGAGCCCCTTCCCTGTGGAGACAGGCTGGAGGGCTGGGAATGTTCAGCCTGGAGAGGAGAAGGTTGTGTGGAGACCTCAGAGCCCCTTCCAGGACCTGAAGGGGCTGCAGGGAAGCTGGAGAGGGATGTTCCTCAGGAACTGGGGTGACAGGGCAGAGGGGGTGGGTTCAGACTGACAGAGGGGAAATTTAGGGTGGATATTGGGAGGGAATTGTTCCCTGGGAGGATGGGGGGGCCCTGGCACAGCTGATCCAGGAGAACTGTGCATGTCCCATCCCTGGAAGTGTCCATGGCTGTGTTTGAGCAACCTGGGCTAGTGGGACGTGTCCCTGCCCGTGGCAGGGGCTGGAATTAGGTGATCTTTAGGATCCCTTCCAGTCCAAACCATCCCATGATTCTACAAACATAACACTGGGCCCAGGACCTGGAGCTGCAGAACAAATCCGGGATCCCTGAGGGTCCCCCCCAGGGGCTGCAGCAGGGAAAAGAGGGAGAGCAGTTTTCAGGAAGGTGGGGAAGGCAGTGGGATGGAGAGCACGTGTTCCTGGCTGGGGGAAGCTGAGGGAGGGGGTGGCTGCTCACCCTGGGCCCCCCTGTCATGGTTTGAGAGAGCCCCAAAATCTAAAAAAAACCATCTCACCTTAGATTGAGATGTGACAGGGGCTGGGACTAGGGAATGAGATTTTGGGGCTGTCTCAAACCATGACACCCCCCTCACTTCCCAAGGGCTGCTGAGGGGCTGGACCTGCAGGAGGGATTGTCCTGACCCAGGATGTAAAACCCGGGGTGTTTTCCCCAGGGAGATCCATCTGTGCCTCTGTCAGCCCTCACCAAGGGATGCCAGGGCTCGGTGTTAATGAAGCAAAACCTCGTTAGCCCAGGGCTTCCCTTCCCTGTGCATCCAGGCCCCTTTCAGCACCAAACCATCGGTGTTTAAATAACACAAACATTGCTAAAGTAACTTTTAATGACTGTTTTGGGAGAGCATTGATACCATAAATGCTGAGGAGGCTCAGCACTTCCAGAATGCCTGTTATTATCCTCATTTAATATGCAAATGAGGCTTGGCTCACTCCAGGGAAGGTCAGACAAGGAGGTATTTGTTGAGTTGAAAAAAAGCCTCTTGGCTTCGTGTTGGGCTCAGTTTCCTCTGGGGAGCCAGAGGTGGGGTTGAGGACCAGCATCAGTAAGTTTTGCTGTAAAATAATTAACATAATTTTACCTTCTCTACATTCTCCTGTCCCTTCTGGTATCTGGGATTTTATGACTAAAGCTGAGGTTGACCCAAAAAATTTCAAGGCAAAAGAAACGTTGTCCAGCTGAGATGAAAATAAATTAATGGTCCTCGATGGGGAGGGAACCAATTATATTAATTGAAGTTGTGACGTGTGCAAATAACTTCAGTTTTGCTGCTGTTTGTGCAGGTTGGGCCATTTCTGAGGGACCAAAGAACCTCCCAGGCTGCTGAGGGGCATTCAAGTGCCATTAATTGTCCTGGAAAGCCAAACACCTGCAGGAGGTTTTTCAAAGGTAACGAACTGCTCCCAATTGATCCAATATTCTGATGTCCCGAATGTTGGAAATCAGAAATTGAGCTGGAGAAGTGGGAATTCTGCACCTACAAACACGGGGAAGTGCCCCAGGGCTCAACAGACAGCAGAGTTCAGTCATTAAGTGGAAATATAATTTATAAAAACTCTTGTTAATTATAGAAAGATGGAGTCAAATTCACAGAGAATAATATATTGAGACATTTAGTGAGGAGCTGACTCATGAGAACAGGTTAAAGCTGTTGATCCCCACGAAATTTCAGTTGTTTTTCACCCTCTTCATTTACCAAATGATTTTTCCTGTATTATTCCTTCATTTGATGTATTTTTCCAGCTGTTCTGGGGTAGGATTTATAAACCAACAAGTGAAAAAATCCTGTGCTGAAAAGACAAACCATTTTGTTTCTTTCAAACCCCGAAATAGGAAAGTTTATGATTTGCTGCATCAACCATTAACTTCTCTTGAACTTTTAAACCAAATTTCTGCATAAACCAGAGCTGCTTTTCAATAAGAAATGAATTCCTGCAGCTGCTGAAGGTGACCAGCTGAGGGAAACATTGATTTGCATTTTAAGACTCGTATCAGAGAGAACAGTAAAAGGAAACTGTGGAATCCCAGAGGCTGGAAAAGCCCTCCCAGCCTATGGATCCCAGCCCATGGATCCCCCTGTGCCCCATCCCCACCTCGGCCCCAGCCCAGAGCACTCAGTGCCACAGCCAGTCCTGCCCTGGGCACCTCCAGGGCTGGGCACTCCCCCACCTCCCTGGGCAGCCCCTGCCAAGGCCTGAACACCCTTTCCAGGGGGAAATTCCTCCTCATGGCCAACCTGAGCCTCCTTTTGGGAGCTGTAGAGAGAATTTGGCCTCCCACCTGCAGTTTGGGGTTTGTGGGAGAGCTGGAGCTCCTGCAGCCTGGGAGGAGAAACATTTCCTGTTGGGAATCACTCCCCAAACTCCTCTTGTGGCTCCAGATGGCTCCAGCCTGGGAGCCCTCCCAGTGGATTCATCCTTTGGTCACCAGCTGACAGTCACTTTGACTCCTCTCCCTCCCTGTCCTGGGTTAATTAGGGGGAAGAGGAGATTTACACTCCCAGCCTTGTCTGGAACCTTCACTCTTCTCCTTTTCCTTTGGAGAACAGTTCTGCTGGTGGGGAAGGTGGCAGACACCTGCAGGATGTCCCTCCAGTCCCTCTCCAGCTCCCTGGGAGCCCCTTTAGGCTCTGGAAGGGGCTCTCCCCGTCCTCCCTGACCCTCCCTGGGCTGCCCCTGGCACGAAGGGCTGCCCACAGTCACTCCTGGCCCTTCCCAAGCTGTGTCCATCCCTCTCCTGGGAGGTTCTGGTGCTTTCCTGGGGTTTCCTCAGCTCGGGAATTCCCTCCTGTGCTCCACAATCCTCTGCTGTGCTGCCAAAGGCACCTTCCTCTGAGCTGTTCCCCTCGAGAAGGGACCTGCCCGGGAGCTGCAGGAAGCTCAGGGGGTCTGGAATGATGTGTCTCTGCATTTTGGATCCTCAAAGGGAGCAGAACTTGGGCTGTCAGCAAGTGCTGATTGATTTTTCCTAAATCTTCACTTTTTTAAGCTTGTTTTTTTTTTAGGAAACAGCCTAGTTTTGGTGGGTTTGGTGGAGGGGGGTTAAGACACAGCAGGTGTGAGTTGTCAGGACTGTCTTGGAGGAGACAGAAATTCAGGTGTTCAGTATGTCCTCAGTCACCTCAGTTCTGCAGGATGCTTAAAACTGCAGAACTCCTAAGTTAGTCCCTCTTTTTTTTTTTTGCCATGTGTCAAGTAAATAATTATTAAAGTCAAATATAAAAGGAAAAACAATTAAAATATAACCCAAGGCAGCAGTGTGATGCAAGATCTTTTAATGAGAGTAAGAAGAAGTTACAGCTTGTAGTAGCACAGGAGTATCCAGAGGTTCATACATTCCCTAAACAGAGTTACTACAGTTCACAGCAGATGTTTTTGGGACCGAGGTGGTGTTTGGGGAGGAGCAGAACCCTCAGCAAAGCAGGACCAGGGATCTGCTCCTCTCTGCTGCAAACCCACACATCAGAACACACACTTTGTTCACCCAGAAAGGCTGTGAAAGAAGAGAAGGAGAACAACGAAAGCAAAGGATTCAGAGCAGCAGCACATTGAGGAGAGATGCCAAGTCCTCAGGACCAGCCCTGAGCGGGGTCCTGCTGCTGAGACGGGGCTGGGCAGGAGTCAGATCCCTCCGGGATCGCTGCCGGGGCTCCGTTCCCTGCCGGGGGTCCCGGGCCGGGTCTAGCAGCGGTAGCAGGGGGAGCAGCTGCCGTAGCTGTACCTCTGGATGTACCGCGAGTAGGGGGAGCAGTAGCGGCCGCTGTAGGAGGGGCAGCAGTCGCGGACCCCGCACTGGTAGCTCTGGGACCCGCAGGGGCTCCCGCAGTCGTAGCTCCGGTAGCTGTACACGACCCCGGAGCTGCAGGGGGAGTAGCAGGAGTCCTCACACTGCCGCTGGTAGTAGAAAGTCATCTTGGCTGGGTGGAGGGAGGCGGGTCTGGGAAGCAGAAGAAGGGAAGAAGGGTTGGAAGGGACCGTCAGGGTCATCTCACAGAGTCACTTTGAGGTGGGAGGGACTCACAAGGACCTTAAGGGATGGACCCCTAATGGGATCAAACCCACAACCTTGTTATCAACACCCCCCACTAGCCCAGGTTGCTCCAAGCCCTGTCCAACCTGGCCTTGGACACTCCCAGGATTGGGGCAGCCACAGCTTCTCTGGGAATCACCTCCCCACCCTCCCAGGGAACAATTCCTGCCCAGTATCCCATCTAACCCTGCTCTCTGTCAGCTCCAAAAATAAGAAGATCAGGCCTGTTCCCAGCAGGAAGTTGCTGCTTCCAGGAAACCCCACAGGAGCACGAGAAAGAGGGAGAGGAGAGAAGGGTGAGCACAAGAACCGACTGAACATCTCAGTTCAAGGCTCCACTTTGGCTCCTCCTTGCCCATCTCCCTCCTTTCTGGTTTCCCCCCTTCTTTTCTCCCTAAAAATATTTGATGCTGCCATTCTGGTTGTCATGGCTTGGGATTGGCAGCCTGGATTCAGGCAGGAATTTAGAGGGGACATTGTTAGCACTGGGTTGTCTGAGCAGTGCCTGATGTTTCCCTAAAAACCAGAAGTGAACAGACACTAATCCAGGAATGAATTCTGTCAGTTTGTGCTCTTGAGACAAATCCTCACGAGAAATCCCCCCCTCGTGCAAGTCTGCTGGAAAAAGCAGCTTGTTCCTTTGGCTCTGTGTCCGTGCCTTAACTGCCAGATGAATAAATACTTGTTTTTTGTTTGAAACAACTGAGAAAATGTAATTCGGTGTCAGCTTCATAGAATCACAGAACACCCCCAGTGAGAAGGGTTCATCCAAGTCCAACCTCTGGTCCTGCACAGGACACCCCAAATCCCCCCCTGTCCCTGAGAGTGTTGCCTCCTGGAGCTCTGGCAGCCTTGGGGCCGTGCCCACTGCCCTGGGGAGCCTGGGCAGTGCCCCAGCACCCTCTGGGGGAAGAACCTTTCCCTAATATCTCACCTAACCCTCCCCTGCCACGGCTAATTAATAAGGAAGGAGCCTGAACTGCTCCATCAGATCCTAAAATAAGGTAATTTCTCGTGGTGCACGTCTGGATGAGCCAATCCCCTACATTTACAAGGGCAGCTTAATATAGAATTTTTAGCAAAAAAACCCCCAAAAATTTCATGGCTATGAAATCCCTTTTAAAATACACTTTTAAAGTACTAATGCCATGTCCATCCCACCAGAGCAAACCCCAGCAGTAAAGGCAGTGCAGGCAGCCTGACTTACCACCTTGGGCGAGGAGGGAAAGCTGAAGGTGCGAGTGGAGAGCCTCGAGTTTCTCCCCCTTTTATATATTTATCTGCCCAAGCCTCCTGTGCTTTAACCTGCTATTCATCCCAGCCCAAATTTCCCTCTGCACGTTTCCTGGGGTTGATGTCATTGTTTTCCTTGCTTTGGGACTCTTAGTCAGGTCTTGGCTTCCAAAAGCATGACCTTGCGTTGCCGTTTTCTTTCATGTTCAGACTTCCGGGGGCAATTACATTTGCAGAATTAGTGTGGTGAAATCTGAGTTATAACAGGAAAGGGAAGGAAGGATATTGAGAGCAGAATTAATTGATGCTCACAATCCCAGTTCTGGATGAATGGACAAATGCCAGTTCACAAAGCCTGCGATGACTCTGGATTCCTCAGAGGAACAAAGGACTGCAATTATTTTTGGCAGAAATAGTTTATTATTTGTTTTGGTTTTTTTATTTCAGAATTGCAGTTTTTGATCAGAATAGTTGTGTATTTTTAGTTGTAATTTTTTAATATTTTTGTGGTGGATGGATGTGTTAATTTTGTACTGTGACCTCCCACAGGAAAGTAGAAAATCTGATTTATTTGCTTGCTGTGCTCTATCAATTACTTTGACCAAACTTAACAAACTCCTAAGTCTACACAGAAGGAATATCTGTTTGGTGCTCTTTTTATGCTTAGATCCTAAAATTACTCGCTCAGGGGTTCATGACAAAACAGGGACTTATCTCTGTAATAACTGTAGTTTTCCTGAGGAATCCCCCAAATTCCAAATATGGTTTAATGTGATGTTTTCTTAGTGTTGTTGAGGTGTTTAATTAATTTGATGATTAATGCTGAGCCCTGTGAATGTGACTTGGGAAGCAGCCACAACTTGGTCTTCCCTGGTGACCTTCACCTCCAAGCACTGCTGTTTACCCGCATCCAAAGGCAGGATAATGACAGGCACGTCAGGAGTTCTGGGCCTTTCTCTAAATTTCGAATATCAAAGCCTTCATTAATACTTATTAAATATTCCCCTGCACAAAGAGATTTATTATTTGAACGTCAATGCCACCTTGCTACGCCCGGTTATGTAAGAGCCGCTCTAAAAACGTGTATCGGGCTGTGCTGTTTCTGGGCTTTATTAACTCGTAATTTATAGCTTCACAATGGGGCTCTGGGGGTTTTTCCCCTCTGAAACGCGTTGTGTACATTCCATTTCGGTGCTCACGGGCCAATTTTCCGGCTGAATCAATGCCGGCCCCAATTCAAAGGGATGGTCTGTCCCCCTGTGCAAGTCACCGGGAACGTCGGAGGGGCCGGAGCTGCCTCCCGGCTCATTAGAGGTGTGGAACGCGAGAGAAGCTGAGGTTGGGCTTCCCTTCCTCGGCTGTTTCAGGGGGAAAAAATGCCCAGCGAAGCGCGTGGGCCGACACTGCCCGGCGAGGCTGCTCCTCCAAGGGCGCTGCGTGTGGAATTCCGGAGTCCTTGCACATCCTGGCGACCTGTCGCGGTCCCGAAGAGCCAATTCAGCAGGATGATACCAAGGCTTAATTGCCCCGAGTAGCTCTGAGATGAAAGGGACCTGCAGGGGTGTAGCCCGGACCCATAATCAGAAACCCTGTGGAGGAGCGGGATATCAATGGGAAGGAGTCATGGGGGAGCAAAAAGGGGTTGGTAACTGGAGCTGACCCGGGCTGGGGCGGGACTGGGCGCTCCATAAAAACCCTGCACAGCCGAAAACCAGGCACTCGCTTCTCCTGTTTTATCCTCCTTGGACACTTGGGTAAGTCGGAATAGATTTAGGAAATTTTGGTGAATAGTGAAGAGATGTATTTGTTACTATTTCCCCTCCTTTCTTTTCTGCCCATCTACAAGATAAAGGCATTGGGAATGAAGGCTGGGATTTGATGAGAGTTATTCGTATGTGAAATAGCCTTTCCTCCCTGGATTTTAATTAATATTTGAGCGTTCTGCAGGCATCCTCTTTTCCCCTGAAGTCTTTGTCTCGGTACAAAGCCTGTGGAGGGTTTTCGGTTTATTCCCTCACAGTGTTTTAGACGCAGGGTCACGGCTCGCAATCCCATTTCCCGAGGGTGCAATCAGTGAGGCTGGGAAGGCTCGGGATGGAGGATTAGGGGAGAGACCCGGCTTTACAAATCAGGAGGGAACAGCGGACGAGCGCAGAGGGAGCCGGGCAGGGGGTTTGCTGCGCGTCCTCGGGGTTTCCTCGCCTTCAGCTCGCACCTCACGGGCTTCTTCTTCCCTGCTGCGTTCCAGGCTCGCCTCCCTCCACCCAGCCAAGATGACTTTCTACTACCAGCGGCAGTGTGAGGACTCCTGCTACTCCCCCTGCAGCTCCGGGGTCGTGTACAGCTACCGGAGCTACGACTGCGGGAGCCCCTGCGTGTCCCAGAGCTACCAGTGCGGGGTCCGCGACTGCTGCCCCTCCTACAGCGGCCGCTACTGCTCCCCCTACTCGCGGTACATCCAGAGGTACAGCTACGGCAGCTGCTACCCCTGCTACCCCTGCTGAACCCACGGACGGAACGGGGAGCGACACCGGAGTCGAGGAATTCGCGGCTGATTTTCGGCGGAGCTTTGCGGGAGCTCCGGGACTGCGGAAAGCTGCAGGACTCGGAGAGCTCAGCGCTCCCGTGAAGCTTCAACCTTCTTCCCAAGCGTTTTGTCTCCCTTTTTCTCTGCCGGTTTCTTAGCCCTGCCCGGGTTTGGTGGTGTGAAAGACTTGACTCATTTATAGCTCTTTCCCGGCTGATTTTAATGAAATCTCGAGTGTGCCTGTACGAGCCCTCCTAGGGATGTTTTTCTATCTTAACTGCCTTTGAAGCTGCACCAAAGAAACCCTAATTCGTCTAATCAGGTTTGTTTCATTCGACTTGAAGCAAGTGGAAAGGTTTAAAAATGTAAATTGGCAGTAAAATGCTCCAGCAAAATTGTTCCAATGAAACCGGGAGGTTTTCTGCAGATATAAATTCATGTTGTACCCATTTCTTTCTTCTTCTGCTTTCTGTGCTATTTTAGATTGTGAGTTTTATTCTTATTAAAAATGTTACAGCATCATTACATGTCCCTGGTTTTCTTTTTTCTGACTTGGATATACACGGATTTTTGTCCCCAGCTTGATGTTTTTGGAGACACACAGCACCCTGTGGCTCTTATGAAACTCATTTTGAGCTCAGCTGAACCTGAGCACACATTTTGCAAACTAATAACCCAGTAGAGCCTCAAAAAAAAAAAAATGAAGTCGCCG